>NC_054475.1:84997304-85597304 GCF_017639515.1 Carcharodon carcharias | reverse complement strand
GCACACATTAGCATCCTTCCCCATCCAAGCATTGCAGAATCCTTCCCCATCACTACACAGCACCTTCTGTCCCCATCCCAACACAGCAGCATCCTTCCCCATCCCAACACAGCAGCATCCTTTCCCTACCCAACACTGCAGCATCCTTCTCCTTCCCAAAACAGCAAAATCCCTCCCCTTCCCCAAACAGCAGCATCCCTCCCCCTTCCCAACACAGCAGCATCCTTCCCAATCCCAACACAGCAACATCCTTCTCCATCCAAAGACAGCAGCATCCTTCCCCATCCCAAGACAGCAGTATCCTGCTCTGGCCCAACGCAGCAGCATGCTTCCTCATACCAACACAGTAGCATCTTTCTGCATCCCAACAAAGAAACATCCTTCCCCATACCGAAACAACAGCATCCTTCTCCATCCCAAAACAGCGCCTTCTGTCCACAGTCCAACACAGCAGAATCCTTCTGCATCCCATCACAGCAGTATCCTTCCCCATCCCAACATAGCAGCATCCTTACCCATCCATACACCGTACCTTCTGTCCCCATCCCAACACAGCAGCATCATTCCCCTTCCCAACACAGCAGCATCCTTCGCCATCACAACACATCAGCATCCTACCCATTCCAAAACAGCAGCATTCTTCTCCATCCCAACACAGCACCTTCTTTCCCCATCCCCACACAGTAGCATCCTTCCCCATCCCAGCATTGCAGCATCCTTCCCCATCCCTACACAGCACCTTCTGTCCCCATCCCATCACAGCAGCATCCATCCCCATCCCAACACAGCAGCATCCTTCCCCATCCCAACACAGCTCCTTGTATCCCCATCCAATTTCAGCAGCATCCTTCCCCATCCCAACACAACACATTCTGTCCCCATCCCCACACATTAGCATCCTTCCCCATCCCAGCATTGCAGCATCCTTCCCCTTCCCTATACAGCACCTTCTGTCCCCATCCCAACACAGCACCATCCTTCCCCATCCCAACTCAGCAGCATCCTTCCCCATCCCTGCATAGCACCTTCTGTCCCCATCCCAACACAGCAGCATCCATTCCCATCCCAACACAGCAGCATCCTTCCCCATCTCAACAAAGCTCCTTGTATCCCCATCCAATTTCAGCAGCATCCTTCCCCATCCCAACACAGCACCTTCTGTCCCCATCCGCACACATTAGCATCCTTCCCCATCCAAGCATTGCAGAATCCTTCCCCATCACTACACAGCACCTTCTGTCCCCATCCCAACACAGCAGCATCCTTCCCCATCCCAACACAGCAGCATCCTTTCCCTACCCAACACTGCAGCATCCTTCCCCTTCCCAAAACAGCAAAATCCCTCCCCTTCCCCAAACAGCAGCATCCCTCCCCCTTCCCAACACAGCAGCATCCTTCCCAATCCCAACACAGCAACATCCTTCTCCATCCAAAGACAGCAGCATCCTTCCCCATCCCAAGACAGCAGTATCCTGCTCTGGCCCAACGCAGCAGCATGCTTCCTCATACCAACACAGTAGCATCTTTCTGCATCCCAACAAAGCAACATCCTTCCACATACCGAAACAACAGCATCCTTCTCCATCCCAAAACAGCGCCTTCTGTCCACAGCCCAACACAGCAGCATCCTTCTGCATCCCATCACAGCAGTATCCTTCCCCATCCCAACATAGCAGCATCCTTACCCATCCATACACCGTACCTTCTGTCCCCATCCCAACACAGCAGCATCATTCCCCTTCCCAACACAGCAGCATCCTTCGCCATCACAACACATCAGCATCCTACCCATTCCAAAACAGCAGCATTCTTCTCCATCCCAACACAGCACCTTCTTTCCCCATCCCCACACAGTAGCATCCTTCCCCATCCCAGCATTGCAGCATCCTTCCCCATCCCTAAACAGCACCTTCTGTCCCCATCCCAACACAGCTCCTTGTATCCCCATCCAAGTTCAGCAGCATCCTTCCCCATCCCAACAAAGCACATTCTGTCCCCATCCCCACACATTAGCATCCTTCCCCATCCCAGCATTGCAGCATCCATCCCCTTCCCTATACAGCACCTTCTGTCCCCATCGCAACACAGCAGCATCCTTCCCCATCGCAAATCAACAGCTTCCTTCCTCATCCCAACACAGCAGCGTCCTTTCCCTTCCCAACGCATCAGCATCCTTCCCCATCACAACACAACCAGCATCCTTTGTCATCCCAACACAGCAGCATCCTTCCCCTTACCAAGACACGAGCATCCTTCCCCTTCCCAAAACGACAGCATCCTTCCTCATTCCAGAACAGCAGCATGCGTCCGCATTCCAAAAGAGAAGCATCCTTCCCCATCCAAGTAAAGCAGAATCCGTCCTCATCCCAACACAGCAGCAACGTTTTCCATCCCAACACTGCAGCATCCTTACCCATCACAAGACAGCAGCCTCCTTCTCAATCCCAACACAGCAGCATCCTTCCTCATCCCAACACAACAGCATCATTCTCCATGCCAACACAGCAGCATACTTCCCCATCCCAAAACAACAGCATCCGTCCCCATCCCAACACAGCAGCATCCTTCCTCATTCCAACACAGCAGCATCCTTCCCCATCCCAACACAGCAGCATCCTTCCCCATGCCAACAAAGCACCTTCTATCCCCATCCCAACACAGCAGCATCCTTCTCCATGCCAACACAGCAGCATCCTTCCCCTTCCCAACACAGCAGCATCCTTCCCCATCCCAACACAGCAGCATCCTTCCCCATGCCAACAAAGCACCTTCTATCCCCATCCAAACACAGCAGCATCCTTCTCCATGCCAACACAGCAGCATCCTTCCCCTTCCCAACACAGCAGCATCCTTCCCCATCCCAACACAGCAGCATTCTTCTGCATCCCAACACAGAAACATTCGTCCCCATCCAAAAGCAGCAGCATCCTTCCCCCTCCCAACACCGCACCTTCTGTCCCCATCCCAACACAGCAGCAACCTTCCCCATCCCAAATCAATATCATCCTTCCTCATCCCAACACAGCAGCATCCTTCGCCTTCCCAACGCATCAGCATCCTTCCCCATCACAACACAACAGCATCCTTCGTCATCCCAACACAGCAGCATCCTTGCCCTTACCAAGACATGAACATCCTTCCCCTTCCCAAAACAACAGCATCCTTCCTCATTCCAGAACAACAGCATCCATCCGCAACCCAACAGAGCAGCATCCTTCCCCATCCAAATAAAGCAGCATCCTTCCTCATCCCAAAACAACAGCAACATTCTCCATGCCAACACAGCAGCATCCTTCCCCATCCCAAAACAACAGCATCCGTCCCCATCCCAACACAGCAGCATCCTTCTGCTTCCCAACACTGCAGCAGCATTCCCCATCCCAACTCAACAGCATCCTTCCCCAACCCAACAGAGCAGCAACATTCCCCATCCCAACACAGCAGCATCCTTCTCCATCCCAACACAGCAGCATCCTTCCCCATCACAACACAGCAGCATCCTTCTCCATCCCGAAACAGCAGCATCCTTCTTCTTCCCAACACTGCAGTATCATTCTCCATCCCAACACAGCAGCATCCTTCCCCAACCCAACAGAGCAGCGTCCTTCCTTATCGCAACACAGCAGCATCCTTCCCCATCCCAACACAGCAGCCACCTTCCCCATCCCAACACAGCAGCATCCTTCTCCATCCCAACACAGCAGCATCCTTCTCCATCCCAACACATCGGCATTCTTCTCCAACCCAACACAGCAGCATTCTTCCGCTTCCCAACACAGCAGCATACTTCTCCATCCCAACGCAGCAGCATCCTTCCCCAACCCAACACAGAAGCATCCTTCTCCATCCCAACACAGCAGCATCCTTCCCCATCCCAACACAGCAGCATCCTACCCATGCCAACAAAGCACCTTCTATCCCCAACCCAACACAGCAGCGTCATTCTCCATCCCAACACAGCAGCATCCTTCTGCAACCCAACACAGAAGCATTCGTCCCCATCCCAAAGCAGCAGCATCCTTCCCCCTCCCAACACAGCACCTTCTGTCCCCATCCCAACACAGAAGCATCCTTCCCCATCCCAAATCAACAGCTTCCTTCCTCATCCCAACACAGCAGCGTCCTTCCCCTTCCCAACGCATCAGCATCCTTCCCCATCACAACACAACCAGCATCCTTTGTCATCCCAACACAGCAGCATCCTTCCCCTTACCAAGACACGAGCATCCTTCCCCTTCCCAAAACGACAGCCTCCTTCCTCATCCCAGAACAGCAGCATGCGTCCGCATTCCAAAAGAGAAGCATCCTTCCCCATCCAAATAAAGCAGAATCCGTCCTCAACCCAACACAGCAGCAACGTTTTCCATCCCAACACTGCAGCATCCTTACCCATCACAAGACAGCAGCCTCCTTCTCAATCCCAACACAGCAGCATCCTTCCTCATCCCAACACAAAAGCATCATTCTCCATGCCAACACAGCAGCATACTTCCCCATCCCAAAACAACAGCATCCGTCCCCATCCCAACACAGCAGCATCCTTCCCCATCCCAACACAGCAGCCACGTTCCCCATCCCAACACAGCAGCATCCTTCTCCATCCCAGCACAGCAGCATCCGTTCCCTTCCCAACAAAGCACCATCCTTCTCCATCCCAACTCAGCAGCATCCTTCCCCATCCCTACACAGCAACTTCTGTCCCCATCCCAACACAGCAGCATCCATCCCCATCCCAAAACAGCAGCATCCTTCCCCATCCCAACACAGCTCCTTGTATCCCCATCCAATTTCAGCAGCATCCTTCCCCATCCCAACACAGCACCTTCTGTCCCCATCCCCACACATTAGCATCCTTCCCCATCCCAGCATTGCAGCATCCTTCCCCATCCCAAGACAGCAGCATCCTACTCTGTCCCAACACAGCAGCATGCTTCCTCATACCAACACAGCAGCATCTTTCTGCATCCCAACACAGCAACATCCTTCCCCATAGCGAAACAACAGCATCCTTCCCCAAACCAAAACAGCATCATCTGTCCACAGCTCAACACAGCAGCATCCTTCTGCATCCCATCACAGCAGTATCCTTCCCCATCCCAACATAGCAGCATCCTTCCCCATCCCTGCACTGCACCATCTGTCCCCATCCCAACACAGCAGCATCTTTCCCCTTCCCAACAAAGCAGCATCCTTCTCCATCCCAACACATCAGTTTCCTACCCATTCCAAAACAGCAGCATTCTTCTCCATCCCAACACAGCAGCATCCTTCCCCTTCCCAACACAGCGGCATCCTTCCCCATCCCAAGACAGCAGCATCCTTCTCAATCCCAAAACAGCAGCATCCTTCCTCATTCCAACACAGCAGCATCCTTCCCCACCACAACACAGCAGCACCCTTCTCCATCCCAACACAGCAGCATCCTTCTGCAACCCAACACAGAAGCATTCTTCCCCATTTCAACACAGCAGCATCCTTCTCGATCCCAACACAGCAGCATCCTTCCCCATCCCAACACAGCAGCATCCTTCCCCATGCCAACAAAGCACCTTCTATCCCCATCCCAACACAGCAGCATCCTTCTCCATGCCAACACAGCAGCATCCTTCCCAATCCCAACACAGCAGCATCCTTCCCCATCCCAACACAGCAGCATCCTTCCCCATGCCAACAAAGCACCTTCTATCCCCATCCCAACACAGCAGCATCCTTCTCCATGCCAACACAGCAGCATCCTTCCCCTTCCCAACACAGCAGCATCCTTCCCCATCCCAACACAGCAGCATTCTTCTGCATCCCAACACAGAAACATTCGTCCCCATCCCAAAGCAGCAGCATCCTTCCCCCTCCCAACACCGCACCTTCTGTCCCCATCCCAACACAGCAGCATCCTTCCCCATCCCAAATCAACAGCATCCTTCCTCATCCCAACACAGCAGCATCCTTCCCCATCCCAACACAACAGCATCCTTCGTCATCCCAACACAGCAGCATCCTTGCCCTTACCAAGACATGAACATCCTTCCCCTTCCCAAAACAACAGCATTCTTCCTCATTCCAGAACAACAGCATCCATCCGCAACCCAACAGAGCAGCATCCTTCCCCATCCAAATAAAGCAGCATCCTTCCTCATCCCAACACAACAGCAACATTCTCCATGCCAACACAGCAGCATCCTTCCCCATCCCAAAACAACAGCATCCGTCCCCATCCCAACACAGCAGCATCCTTCCCCATCCCAACACAGCAGCCACATTCCCCATCAAAACACAGCACCATCCCAACACAGCGGCAGCCTCCCCATCCCAACACAGCAGCATCCTTCTCCATCCCAACACAGCAGCATTGTTCCACAACTGAACACCGAAGCATCCTTCCACATCTCAACACAGCAGCATCCTTCTCCATCCCAACACAGCAGCATCCTTCCGCAACCCAACACCGAAGCATCCTTCCACATCTCAACACAGCAGCATCCTTCTCCATCCCAACACAGCAGCATCCTTTCCCTTCCCAACACAGCACCATCCTTCCCCATCCCAACACAGCAGCATCCTTCCCCATCCCAACACAGCAGAATCCTACCCCATCCCAAAACAACAGAATCCTTCCCCATCCCAACACAGCTCCTTGTATCCCTTCCAATTTCAGCAGCATCCTTCCCCATCCCTACACATTTTCTTCCGTCCCCATCCCCACACAATAGCATCCTTCCCCATCCCAGCATTGCAGCAACTTTCCCCATCCCTACACAGCACCTTCTGTCCCCAGCCCAACACAGCAGCATCCTTCCCCTTCCAACACAGCAGCATCCTTTCCCTACACAACACAGTAGCGTCCTGCACCTTCCCAAAACAGAAAAATCCATCCCCTACCCCAAACAGCAGCATCCCTCCCCCTTCCCAACACAGCAGCATCCTTCCCCATCCGAACACAGCAGAATCCGTCCCCATCACAACACAGAAGCATCCTTCCTCTTTCCAACACAGCAGCAACCGTACCCTTCCCAAGACAGCAGCAAACTTCCCTTTCCCAACACAGTAGCATCCCTCCCATTCCCAACAAAGCAGCATCCTTCACTGTCCCAACACAGCAGCATCCTTCCCCATCCCAACGCAGCAGCATCCTTCTCCATCCCAACACAGCGGCAGCCTCCCCATCCCAACACAGCAGCATCCTTCTCCATCCCAACACAGCAGCATCCTTCCGCAAACCAACACCGAAGCATCCTTCCACTTCTCAACACAGCAGCATCCTTCTCCATCCCAACACAGCAGCATCCTTCCCCATCCCAACACTTCAGCATCCTTCCCCATGCCAACAAAGCACCTTCAGTCCACATCCCAACACAGCAGCGTCCTTCTCCATCCCAACACTGCAGCATCCTTCCCCATGCCAACAAAGCACCTTCTGTCCCCTTCCCAACACAGCAGCATCCTTCGCCTTCCCAAAGCATCAGCATCCTTCCCCATCACAACACAACAGCATCCTTCGTCATCCCAACACAGCAGCATCCTTCCCCTTACCAAGACATGAACATCCTTCCCCTTCCCAAAACAACAGCATCCTTCCTCATTGCAGAACAGCAGCATCCGTCCGTAACCCAACAGAGCAGCATCCTTCCCCATCCAAATAAAGCAGCATCCTTCCTCATCCCAACACAACAGCATCATTCTCCATGCCAACACAGCAGCATCCTTCAACATCCCAAAACAACAGCATCCGTCCCCATCCCAACACAGCAGCATCCTTCCCCATCCCAACACAGCAGCCACATTCCCCATCAAAACACAGCACCATCCCAACACAGCGGCAACCTCCCCTTCCCAACACAGCAGCATCCTTCTCCATCCCAACACAGCAGCATCCTTCCGCAACCGAACACCGAAGCATCCTTCCACATCTCAACACAGCAGCATCCTTCTCCATCCCAACACAGCAGCATCCTTCCGCAACCCAACACCGAAGCATCCTTCCACATCTCGACACAGCAGCATCCTTCTCCATCCCAACACAGCAGCATCCATTCCCTTCCCAACACAGCACCATCCTTCACCATCCCAACACAGCAGCATCCTTCCCCATCCCAACACAGCAGAATCCTACCCCATCCCAAAACAACAGAATCCTTCCCCATCCCAAAACAGCTCCTTGTATCCCTTCCAATTTCAGCAGCATCCTTCCCCATCCCTACAAATTTTCTTCCGTCCCCATCCCCACACAATAGCATCCTTCACGATCCCAGCATTGCAGCATCTTTCCCCATCCCTAGACAGCACCATCTGTCCCCAGTCCAACACAGCAGCATCCTTCCCCTTCCCAACATAGCAGCATCCTTTCCCTACACAACACAGTAGCGTCCTGCACCTTCCCAAAACAGCAAAATCCATCCCCTACCCCAAACAGCAGCATCCCTCCCCCTTCCCAACACAGCAGCATCCTTCCCCATCCGAACACAGCAGAATCCGTCCCCATCACAACACAGAAGCATCCTTCCTCTTTCCAACACAGCAGCAACCGTACCCTTCCCAAGACAGCAGCAAACTTCCCTTTCCCAACACAGTAGCATCCCTCCCAATCCCAACAAAGCAGCATCCTTCACTGTCCCAACACAGCAGCATCCTTCCCCATCCCAACGCAGCAGCATCCTTCTCCATCCCAACACAGCGGCAGCCTCCCCATCCCAACACAGCAGCATCCTTCTCCATCCCAACACAGCAGCATCCTTCCGCGAACCAACACCGAAGCATCCTTCCACTTCTCAAAACAGCAGCATCCTTCTCCATCCCAACACAGCAGCATCCTTCCCCATCCCAACACTTCAGCATCCTTCCCCATGCCAACAAAGCACCTACTGTCCACATCCCAACACAGCAGCGTCCTTCTCCATCCCAACACTGCAGCATCCTTCCCCATGCCAACAAAGCACCTTCTGTCCCCTTCCCAACACAGCAGCATCCTTCGCCTTCCCAAAGCATCAGCATCCTTCCCCATCACAACACAACAGCATCCTTCGTCATCCCAACACAGCAGCATCCTTCCACTTACCAAGACATGAACATCCTTCCCCTTCCCAAAACAACAGCATCCTTCCTCATTGCAGAACAGCAGCATCCGTCCGCAACCCAACAGAGCAGCATCCTTCCCCATCCAAATAAAGCAGCATCCTTCCTCATCCCAACACAACAGCATCATTCTCCATGCCAACACAGCAGCATCCTTCAACATCCCAAAACAACAGCATCCGTCCCCATCCCAACACAGCGGCAGCCTCCCCTTCCCAACACAGCAGCATCCTTCTCCATCCCAACACAGCAGCATCCTTCCGCAACCCAACACCGAAGCATCCTTCCACATCTCGACACAGCAGCATCCTTCTCCATCCCAACACAGCAGCATCCATTCCCTTCCCAACACAGCACCATCCTTCACCATCCCAACACAGCAGCATCCTTCCCCATCCCAACACAGCAGAATCCTACCCCATCCCAAAACAACAGAATCCCTCCCCATCCCAAAACAGCTCCTTGTATCCCTTCCAATTTCAGCAGCATCCTTCCCCATCCCTACAAATTTTCTTCCGTCCCCATCCCCACACAATAGCATCCTTCACGATCCCTGCATTGCAGCATCTTTCCCCATCCCTACACAGCACCATCTGTCCCCAGCCCAACACAGCAGCATCCTTCCCCTTCCCAACATAGCAGCATCCTTTCCCTACACAACACAGTAGCGTCCTGCACCTTCCCAAAACAGCAAAATCCATCCCCTACCCCAAACAGCAGCATCCCTCCCCCTTCCCAACACAGCAGCATCCTTCCCCATCCGAACACAGCAGAATCCGTCCCCATCACAACACAGAAGCATCCTTCCTCTTTCCAACACAGCAGCAACCGTACCCTTCCCAAGACAGCAGCAAACTTCCCTTTCCCAACACAGTAGCATCCCTCCCAATCCCAACAAAGCAGCATCCTTCACTGTCCCAACACAACAGCATCCTTCCCCATCCCAACGCAGCAGCATCCTTCTCCATCCCAACACAGCGGCAGCCTCCCCATCCCAACACAGCAGCATCCTTCTCCATCCCAACACAGCAGCATCCTTCCGCAAACCAACACCGAAGCATCCTTCCACTTCTCAAAACAGCAGCATCCTTCTCCATCCCAACACAGCAGCATCCTTCCCCATCCCAACACTTCAGCATCCTTCCCCATGCCAACAAAGCACCTTCTGTCCACATCCCAACACAGCAGCGTCCTTCTCCATCCCAACACTGCAGCATCCTTCCCCATGCCAACAAAGCACCTTCTGTCCCCTTCCCAACACAGCAGCATCCTTCGCCTTCCCAAAGCATCAGCATCCTTCCCCATCACAACACAACAGCATCCTTCGTCATCCCAAAACAGCAGCATCCTTCCACTTACCAAGACATGAACATCCTTCCCCTTCCCAAAACAACAGCATCCTTCGTCATTGCAGAACAGCAGCATCCGTCCGCAACCCAACAGAGCAGCATCCTTCCCAATCCAAATAAAGCAGCATCCTTCCTCATCCCAACACAACAGCATCATTCTCCATGCCAACACAGCAGCATCCTTCAACATCCCAACACAGCAGCCACATTCCCCATCAGAACACAGCACCATCCCAACACAGCGGCAGCCTCCCCTTCCCAACACAGCAGCATCCTTCTCCATCCCAACACAGCAGCATCCTTCCGCAACCGAACACCGAAGCATCCTTCCACATCTCAACACAGCAGCATCCTTCTCCATCCCAACACAGCAGCATCCTTCCGCAACCCAACACCGAAGCATCCTTCCACATCTCGACACAGCAGCATCCTTCTCCATCCCAACACAGCAGCATCCATTCCCTTCCCAACACAGCACCATCCTTCACCATCCCAACACAGCAGCATCCTTCCCCATCCCAACACAGCAGAATCCTACCCCATCCCAAAACAACAGAATCCTTCCCCATCCCAAAACAGCTCCTTGTATCCCTTCCAATTTCAGCAGCATCCTTCCCCATCCCTACAAATTTTCTTCCGTCCCCATCCCCACACAATAGCATCCTTCACGATCCCAGCATTGCAGCATCTTTCCCCATCCCTACACAGCACCATCTGTCCCCAGCCCAACACAGCAGCATCCTTCCCCTTCCCAACACAGCAGCATCCTTTCCCTACACAACACAGTAGCGTCCTGCACCTTCCCAGAACAGCAAAATCCATTCCCTATCCCAAACAGCAGCATCCCTCCACCTTCCCAACACAGCAGCATCCTTCCCCATCCGAACACAGCAGAATCCTTCCACATCACAAGACAGAAGCATCCTTCCTCTTTCCAACACAGCAGCTACCGTCCCCTTCCCAAGACAGCAGCAAACTTCCCTTTCCCAACACAGTAGCATCCATCCCAATCCCAACAAAGCAGCATCCTTCACTGTCCCAACACAGCAGCATCCTTCCCCATCCCAACACAGCAGCATCCTTCTCCATCCCAACACAGCGGCAGCCTCCCCATCCCAACACAGCAGCATCCTTCTCCATCCCAACACAGCAGCATCCTTCCGCAACCCAACACCGAAGCATCCTTCCACATCTCAACACAGCAGCATCCTTCTCCATTCCAACACAGCAGCATCCTTCCCCATCCCAACACAGCAGCATCCTTCCCAATGCCAAAAAAGCACCTTCTGTCCCCATCCCAACACAGCAGTGTCCTTCTCCATCCCAACACAGCAGCATCCTTCGTCATCCCAACACAGCAGCATCCTTCCCCTTACCAAGACACGAGCACCCTTCCCCTTCCCAAAACAACAGCATCCTTCCTCATCCCAGAACAGCAGCATCCGTCCGCAATCCAACAGAGCAGCATCCTTCCCCGTCCAAATAAAGCAGCATCCGTCCTCTTCCCAACACAGCAGCATCCTTTCCCTTCCTAACACAGCAGCATCCTTCTCCATCCCAACTCAGCAGCATCCTTCCCCATCCCAACACAGCAGCATCCTTCTCCATCACAAAACAGCAGCATCCTTCTCCATCCCAACACGGCAGCATCCTTCTTCTTCCCAACACTGCAGTATCATTCTCCATCCCAACACAGCAGCATCCTTCTCCATCCCAAAACAGCAGCATCCTTCCCCATCCCAATATAGCAGCATCCTTCCCTATCCCAAAACATCAGCCAACTTCCCCATCCCAACACAGCAGCATCCTTCCCCATCCCAATACAGCAGCATCCTTCCCCATCCCAACACAGCAGCATCCTTCCCCATCCCAACACAGCACCTTCTGTCCCCATCCCCATACAGTAGCATCCTTCCCCATCCCAGCATTGCAGCAACCTTCCCCATCCCTACACAGCACCATCTGTCCCCATCCCAACACAGCAGCGTCCTTCTCCATCCCAACACAGCAGCATCCTTCCCCTTCCCAACACAGAAGCATCCTTCCCCATCCCAACACAGCAGCATCCTTCTGCATCCCAACACAGAAACATTCGTCCGCATCCCAAAGCAGCAGCATCCTTCCCCCTCCCAACACAGCAACCTCTGTCCCCATCCCTACACAGCAGCATCCTTCCCCTTCCCAATGCATCGGCATCCTTCCCCATCACAACACAGCAGCATCCTTCTCCATCACAAAACAGCAGCATCCTTCTCCATCCCAACACGGCAGCATCCTTCTTCTTCCCAACACTGCAGTATCATTCTCCATCCCAACACAGCAGCATCCTTCTCCATCCCAAAACAGCAGCATCCTTCCCCATCCCAATACAGCAGCATCCTTCCCTATCCCAAAACATCAGCCAACTTCCCCATCCCAACACAGCAGCATCCTTCCCCTTCCCAACACAGCAGCATCCTTTCCCTACACAACACAGTAGCGTCCTGCACCTTCCCAGAACAGCAAAATCCATTCCCTATCCCAAACAGCAGCATCCCTCCACCTTCCCAACACAGCAGCATCCTTCCCCATCCGAACACAGCAGAATCCTTCCCCATCACAAGACAGAAGCATCCTTCCTCTTTCCAACACAGCAGCTACCGTCCCCTTCCCAAGACAGCAGCAAACTTCCCTTTCCCAACACAGTAGCATCCATCCCAATCCCAACAAAGCAGCATCCTTCACTGTCCCAACACAGCAGCATCCTTCCCCATCCCAACACAGCAGCATCCTTCTCCATCCCAACACAGCGGCAGCCTCCCCATCCCAACACAGCAGCATCCTTCTCCATCCCAACACAGCAGCATCCTTCCGCAACCCAACACCGAAGCATCCTTCCACATCTCAACACAGCAGCATCCTTCTCCATTCCAACACAGCAGCATCCTTCCCCATCCCAACACAGCAGCATCCTTCCCAATGCCAAAAAAGCACCTTCTGTCCCCATCCCAACACAGCAGTGTCCTTCTCCATCCCAACACAGCAGCATCCTTCGTCATCCCAACACAGCAGCATCCTTCCCCTTACCAAGACACGAGCACCCTTCCCCTTCCCAAAACAACAGCATCCTTCCTCATCCCAGAACAGCAGCATCCGTCCGCAATCCAACAGAGCAGCATCCTTCCCCGTCCAAATAAAGCAGCATCCGTCCTCTTCCCAACACAGCAGCATCCTTTCCCTTCCTAACACAGCAGCATCCTTCTCCATCCCAACTCAGCAGCATCCTTCCCCATCCCAACACAGCAGCATCCTTCTCCATCACAAAACAGCAGCATCCTTCTCCATCCCAACACGGCAGCATCCTTCTTCTTCCCAACACTGCAGTATCATTCTCCATCCCAACACAGCAGCATCCTTCTCCATCCCAAAACAGCAGCATCCTTCCCCATCCCAATACAGCAGCATCCTTCCCTATCCCAAAACATCAGCCAACTTCCCCATCCCAACACAGCAGCATCCTTCCCCATCCCAATACAGCAGCATCCTTCCCCATCCCAACACAGCAGCATCCTTCCCCATCCCAACACAGCACCTTCTGTCCCCATCCCCATACAGTAGCATCCTTCCCCATCCCAGCATTGCAGCAACCTTCCCCATCCCTACACAGCACCATCTGTCCCCATCCCAACACAGCAGCGTCCTTCTCCATCCCAACACAGCAGCATCCTTCCCCTTCCCAACACAGAAGCATCCTTCCCCATCCCAACACAGCAGCATCCTTCTGCATCCCAACACAGAAACATTCGTCCGCATCCCAAAGCAGTAGCATCCTTCCCCCTCCCAACACAGCAACCTCTGTCCCCATCCCTACACAGCAGCATCCTTCCCCTTCCCAATGCATCGGCATCCTTCCCCATCACAACACAACAGCATCCTTCGTCATTCCAACACAGCAGCATCCTTCCTCTTACCAAGACACGAGCACCCTTCCCCTTCCCAAAACAACAGCATCCTTCCTCATCCCAGAACAGCAGCATCCATCCGCAATCCAACAGAGCAGCATCCTTCCCCGTCCAAATAAAGCAGCATCCGTCCTCATCCCAACAAAGCAGCAACGTTCTCCATCGCAACACTGCAGCATCCTTCCCCATCACAAGACAGCAGCCTCCTGCTCAATCCCAACACAGCAGCATCCTTTCTCATCCCAACACAACAGCGCCATTCTCCATGCCAACACAGCAGCATCCTACCCCATCCCAAAACAACAGCATCCTTCACCTTCCCAACACAGCAGCCACATACCCCAACCCAACACAGCAGCATCCTTCTCCATCCCAGCACAGCAGCATCCTTTCCCTTCCCAACACAGCAGCATCCTTCTCCATCCCAACTCAGCAGCATCCTTCCCCATCCCAGCACAGCAGCATCCTTTCCCATCCCAATACAGCAGCATCCTTCACCATCCCAAAACAGCAGCATCCTTCCCCATCCCAACACCGCTCCTTGTATCTCTATCCAATTTCAGCAGCATCCTTCCCCATCCCTACACAGCACCTTCTGTCCCCATCCCCACACAATAGCATCCTTCGCCATCCCAGCATTGCAGCATCCTTCCCCATCCCTACACAGCACCTTCTGTCCGCAGCACAACACAGCAGCATTGTTCCCCATCCCAACATAGCAGTATCCTTCACTGTCCCAACACAGCAGCATCCTCCTCCATCCCAACACAGCAGCATCCTTCTCCATCCCAACACAGCGGCAGCCTTCCCCATCTCAACACAGCAGCATCCTTCTCCATCCCAACACAGCAGCATCATTCTCCATTCCAACACAGCAGCATCCTTCTCCATCCCAACACAGCGGCAGCCTTCCCCATCTCAACACAGCAGCATCCTTCTCCATCCCAACACAGCAGCATCCTTCCCCTTACCAAGACATGAACATCCTTCCCCTTCCCAAAACAACAGCATCCTTCCTCATTGCAGAACAGCAGCATCCGTCCGCAACCCAACAGAGCAGCATCCTTCCCCATCCAAATAAAGCAGCATCCTTCCTCATCCCAACACAACAGCATCATTCTCCATGCCAACACAGCAGCATCCTTCAACATCCCAAAACAACAGCATCCGTCCCCATCCCAACACAGCAGCATCCTTCCCCATCCCAACACAGCAGCCACATTCCCCATCAAAACACAGCACCATCCCAACACAGCGGCAACCTCCCCTTCCCAACACAGCAGCATCCTTCTCCATCCCAACACAGCAGCATCCTTCCGCAACCGAACACCGAAGCATCCTTCCACATCTCAACACAGCAGCATCCTTCTCCATCCCAACACAGCAGCATCCTTCCGCAACCCAACACCGAAGCATCCTTCCACATCTCGACACAGCAGCATCCTTCTCCATCCCAACACAGCAGCATCCATTCCCTTCCCAACACAGCACCATCCTTCACCATCCCAACACAGCAGCATCCTTCCCCATCCCAACACAGCAGAATCCTACCCCATCCCAAAACAACAGAATCCTTCCCCATCCCAAAACAGCTCCTTGTATCCCTTCCAATTTCAGCAGCATCCTTCCCCATCCCTACAAATTTTCTTCCGTCCCCATCCCCACACAATAGCATCCTTCACGATCCCTGCATTGCAGCATCTTTCCCCATCCCTACACAGCACCATCTGTCCCCAGCCCAACACAGCAGCATCCTTCCCCTCCCCAACATAGCAGCATCCTTTCCCTACACAACACAGTAGCGTCCTGCACCTTCCCAAAACAGCAAAATCCATCCCCTACCCCAAACAGCAGCATCCCTCCCCCTTCCCAACACAGCAGCATCCTTCTCCATCCCAACACAGCAGCATCCTTCCGCAACCGAACACCGAAGCATCCTTCCACATCTCAACACAGCAGCATCCTTCTCCATCCCAACACAGCAGCATCCTTCCACAACCAAACACCGAAGCATCCTTCCACATCTCAACACAGCAGCATCCTTCTCCATCCCAACACAGCAGCATCCTTCCGCAACCCAACACCGAAGCATCCTTCCACATCTCAACACAGCAGCATCCTTCTCCATCCCAACACAGCAGCATCCTTTCCCTTCCCAACACAGCACCATCCTTCCCCATCCCAACACAGCAGCATCCTTCCCCATCCCAACACAGCAGAATCCTACCCCATCCCAAAACAACAGAATCCTTCCCCATCCCAACACAGCTCCTTGTATCCCTTCCAATTTCAGCAGCATCCTTCCCCATCCCTACACATTTTCTTCCGTCCCCATCCCCACACAATAGCATCCTTCCCCATCCCAGCATTGCAGCATCTTTCCCCATCCCTACACAGCACCATCTGTCCCCAGCCCAACACAGCAGCATCCTTCCCCTTCCCAACATAGCAGCATCGTTTCCCTACACAACACAGTAGCGTCCTGCACCTTCCCAAAACAGCAAAATCCATCCCCTACCCCAAACAGCAGCATCCCTCCACCTTCCCAACACAGCAGCATCCTTCCCCATCCGAACACAGCAGAATCCGTCCCCATCACAACACAGAAGCATCCTTCCTCTTTCCAACACAGCTGCAACCGTACCCTTCCCAAGACAGCAGCAAACTTCCCTTTCCCAACACAGTAGCATCCCTCCCAATCCCAACAAAGCAGCATCCTTCACTATCCCAACACAGCAGCATCCTTCCCCATCCCAACGCAGCAGCATCCTTCTCCATCCCAACACAGCGGCAGCCTCCCCATCCCAACACAGCAGCATCCTTCTCCATCCCAACACAGCAGCATCCTTCCGCAAACCAACACCGAAGCATCCTTCCACTTCTCAAAACAGCAGCATCCTTCTCCATCCCAACACAGCAGCATCCTTCCCCATCCCAACACTTCAGCATCCTTCCCCATGCCAACAAAGCACCTTCTGTCCACATCCCAACACAGCAGCGTCCTTCTCCATCCCAACACTGCAGCATCCTTCCCCATGCCAACAAAGCACCTTCTGTCCCCTTCCCAACACAGCAGCATCCTTCGCCTTCCCAAAGCATCAGCATCCTTCCCCATCACAACACAACAGCATCCTTCGTCATCCCAACACAGCAGCATCCTTCCACTTACCAAGACATGAACATCCTTCCCCTTCCCAAAACAACAGCATCCTTCCTCATTGCAGAACAGCAGCATCCGTCCGCAACCCAACAGGGCAGCATGCTTCCCCATCCAAATAAAGCAGCATCCTTCCTCATCCCAACACAACAGCATCATTCTCCATGCCAACACAGCAGCATCCTTCAACATCCCAAAACAACAGCATCCGTCCCCATCCCAACACAGCAGCATCCTTCCTCATCCCAACACAGCAGCCACATTCCCCATCAAAACACAGCACCATCCCAACACAGCGGCAGCCTCCCCTTCCCAACACAGCAGCATCCTTCTCCATCCCAACACAGCAGCATCCTTCCGCAACCGAACACCGAAGCATCCTTCCACATCTCAACACAGCAGCATCCTTCTCCATCCCAACACAGCAGCATCCTTCCGCAACCCAACACCGAAGCATCCTTCCACATCTCGACACAGCAGCATCCTTCTCCATCCCAACACAGCAGCATCCATTCCCTTCCCAACACAGCACCATCCTTCACCATCCCAACACAGCAGCATCCTTCCCCATCCCAACACAGCAGAATCCTACCCCATCCCAAAACAACAGAATCATTCCCCATCCCAAAACAGCTCCTTGTATCCCTTCCAATTTCAGCAGCATCCTTCCCCATCCCTACAAATTTTCTTCCGTCCCCATCCCCACACAATAGCATCCTTCACGATCCCAGCATTGCAGCATCTTTCCCCATCCCTACACAGCACCATCTGTCCCCAGCCCAACACAGCAGCATCCTTCCCCTTCCCAACACAGCAGCATCCTTTCCCTACACAACACAGTAGCGTCCTGCACCTTCCCAGAACAGCAAAATCCATTCCCTATCCCAAACAGCAGCATCCCTCCACCTTCCCAACACAGCAGCATCCTTCCCCATCCGAACACAGCAGAATCCTTCCCCATCACAAGACAGAAGCATCCTTCCTCTTTCCAACACAGCAGCTACCGTCCCCTTCCCAAGACAGCAGCAAACTTCCCTTTCCCAACACAGTAGCATCCATCCCAATCCCAACAAAGCAGCATCCTTCACTGTCCCAACACAGCAGCATCCTTCCCCATCCCAACACAGCAGCATCCTTCTACATCCCAACACAGCGGCAGCCTCCCCATCCCAACACAGCAGCATCCTTCTCCATCCCAACACAGCAGCATCCTTCCGCAACCCAACACCGAAGCATCCTTCCACATCTCAACACAGCAGTATCCTTCTCCATTCCAACACAGCAGCATCCTTCCCCATCCCAACACAGCAGCATCCTTCCCAATGCCAAAAAAGCACCTTCTGTCCCCATCCCAACACAGCAGCGTCCTTCTCCATCCCAACACAGCAGCATCCTTCGTCATCCCAACACAGCAGCATCCTTCCCCTTACCAAGACACGAGCACCCTTCCCCTTCCCAAAACAACAGCATCCTTCCTCATCCCAGAACAGCAGCATCCGTCCGCAATCCAACACAGCAGCATCCTTTCCCATCCCAATACAGCAGCATCCTTCCCCATCCCAAAACAGCAGCATCCTTCCCCATCCCAACACCGCTCCTTGTATCTCTATCCAATTTCAGCAGCATCCTTCCCCATCTCTACACAGCACCTTCTGTCCCCATCCCCACACAATAGCATCCTTCGCCATCCCAGCATTGCAGCATCCTTCCCCATCCCTACACAGCACCTTCTGTCCCCAGCACAACACAGCAGCATCGTTCCCCATCCCAACACAGCAGTATCCTTTCCCTACACAACACAGCAGCATCCTTCACTGTCCCAACACAGCAGCATCCTTCTCGATCCCAACACAGCAGCATCCTTCTCCATCCCAACACAGCGGCAGCCTTCCCCATCTCAACACAGCAGCATCCTTCTCCATCCCAACACAGCAGCATCCTTCCCCATCCCAACACAGCAGCATCCTTCCCCATGCCAACAAAGCACCTTCTATCCCCATCCCAACACAGCAGCATCCTTCTCCATACCAACACAGCAGCATCCTTCCCCAACCCAACACAGAAGCATCCTTCTCCATCCCAACGCAGCAGCATCCTTCTGCATCCCAACACAGAAGCATTCATCCCCATCCCAAAGCAGCAGCATCCTTCCCCCTCCCAACACAGCACCTTCTGTCCCAATCTCAACACAGCAGCATCTTTCCTCATCCCAAATCAACAGCATCTGTCCTGATCCCAAAACAGCAGCATCCTTCCCCTTCCCAACGCATCAGCATCCTTCACCATCACAACACAACAGCATCCTTCGTCATCCCAACACAGCAGCATCCTTCGCCTTACCAAGACACGAGCATCCTTCCCCTTCCCAAAACAACAGCATCCTTCCTCATCACAGCACTGCAGCATCCGTCTGCATTCCAACAGATCAGAATCCTTCCCCATCCAAATGAAGCAGCATCCGTCCTCATCCCAGCACAGCAGCATCCTTCTCGATCCCAACACAGCAGCATCCTTCCCCATCACAATACAGCAGCCTCCTGCTCAATCCCAACACAGCAGCATCCTTCCCCATCCCTACACACCAGCACCCTTCTCCATCCCAACACTGCAGCATCCTTCCCATCCCAACACAGAAGCATCCTTCTCCATCCCAACACAGCAGCATCCTTCCCCATCCCAATACAGCAGCATCCTTCCCTATCCCAAAACATCAGCCAACTTCCCCATCCCAACACAGCAGCATCCTTCTCCATACCAACACAGCAGCATTCTTCCCCATCCCAATACAGCAGCATCCTTCCCTATCCCAACACAGCAGCATCCTTCCCCATCCCAACACAGCACCTTCTGTCCCCATCCCCATACAGTAGCATCCTTCCCCATCCCAGCATTGCAGCAACCTTCCCCATCCCTACACAGCACCTTCTGTCCCCATCCCAACACAGCAGCATCCATCCTCATCCCAACACAGCAGCATCCTTCCCCATCCCAACACAGCTCCTTGTATCCCATTCCAAATGCAGCAGCATCCTTCCCCATCCCAACACAGCAGCATCCTTCTCCATCCCAACACAGCGGCAGCCTCCCCATCCCAAGACAGAAGCATCCTTCTCCATCCCAACACAGCGGCATCCTTCCGCAACCCAACACCGAAGCATCCTTCCACATCTCAACACAGCAGCATCCTTCTCCATCCCAACACAGCAGCATCCTTCCCCATCCCAACACAGCAGCATCCTTCCCCATGCCAACAAAGCACCTTCTGTCCCCATCCCAACACAGCAGCGTCCTTCTCCATCCCAACACAGCAGCATCCTTTCCCTTCCCAACACAGAAGCATCCTTGCCCATCCCAACACAGCAGCATCCTTCTGCATCCCGACACAGAAACATTCGTCCGCATCCCAAAGCAGCAGCATCCTTCCCCCTCCCAACACAGCACCTTCTGTCCCCATCCCAACACAGCAGCATCTTTCCCCTTCCCAATGCATCGGCATCCTTCCCCATCACAACACAACAGCATCCTTCGTCATCCCAACACAGCAGCATCCTTCCCCTTACCAAGACACGAGCACCCTTCCCCTTCCCAAAACAACAGCATCCTTCCTCATCCCAGAACAGCAGCATCCGTCCGCAATCCAACAGAGCAGCATCCTTCCCCGTCCAAATAAAGCAGCATCCGTCCTCTTCCCAACACAGCAGCGACGTTCTCCATCACAACACTGCAGCATCCTTCCCCATCACAAGACAGCAGCCTCCTGCTCAATCCCAACACAGCAGCATCCTTACTCATCCGAACACAACAGCATCATTCTCCATGCCAACACAGCAGCATCCTTCCCCATCCCAAAACAACAGCATCCTTCACCTTCCCAACACAGCAGCCACATACCCCATCCCAACACAGCAGCATCCTTCGCCATCCCAGCACAGCAGCATCCTTTCCCATCCCAACACAGCAGCATCCTTCTCCATCCCAACTCAGCAGCATCCTTCCCCATCCCAACACAGCAGCATCCTTTCCCATCCCAATACAGCAGCATCCTTCCCCATCCCAAAACAGCAGCATCCTTCCCCATCCCAACACCGCTCCTTGTATCTCTATCCAATTTCAGCAGCATCCTTCCCCATCTCTACACAGCACCTTCTGTCCCCATCCCCACACAATAGCATCCTTCGCCATCCCAGCATTGCAGCATCCTTCCCCATCCCTACACAGCACCTTCTGTCCCCAGCACAACACAGCAGCATCGTTCCCCATCCCAACACAGCAGTATCCTTTCCCTACACAACACAGCAGCATCCTTCACTGTCCCAACACAGCAGCATCCTTCTCGATCCCAACACAGCAGCATCCTTCTCCATCCCAACACAGCGGCAGCCTTCCCCATCTCAACACAGCAGCATCCTTCTCCATCCCAACACAGCAGCATCCTTCCCCATCCCAACACAGCAGCATCCTTCCCCATGCCAACAAAGCACCTTCTATCCCCATCCCAACACAGCAGCATCCTTCTCCATACCAACACAGCAGCATCCTTCCCCAACCCAACACAGAAGCATCCTTCTCCATCCCAACGCAGCAGCATCCTTCTGCATCCCAACACAGAAGCATTCATCCCCATCCCAAAGCAGCAGCATCCTTCCCCCTCCCAACACAGCACCTTCTGTCCCAATCTCAACACAGCAGCATCTTTCCTCATCCCAAATCAACAGCATCTGTCCTGATCCCAAAACAGCAGCATCCTTCCCCTTCCCAACGCATCAGCATCCTTCACCATCACAACACAACAGCATCCTTCGTCATCCCAACACAGCAGCATCCTTCGCCTTACCAAGACACGAGCATCCTTCCCCTTCCCAAAACAACAGCATCCTTCCTCATCACAGCACTGCAGCATCCGTCTGCATTCCAACAGATCAGAATCCTTCCCCATCCAAATGAAGCAGCATCCGTCCTCATCCCAGCACAGCAGCATCCTTCTCGATCCCAACACAGCAGCATCCTTCCCCATCACAATACAGCAGCCTCCTGCTCAATCCCAACACAGCAGCATCCTTCCCCATCCCTACACACCAGCACCCTTCTCCATCCCAACACTGCAGCATCCTTCCCATCCCAACACAGAAGCATCCTTCTCCATCCCAACACAGCAGCATCCTTCCCCATCCCAATACAGCAGCATCCTTCCCTATCCCAAAACATCAGCCAACTTCCCCATCCCAACACAGCAGCATCCTTCTCCATACCAACACAGCAGCATTCTTCCCCATCCCAATACAGCAGCATCCTTCCCTATCCCAACACAGCAGCATCCTTCCCCATCCCAACACAGCACCTTCTGTCCCCATCCCCATACAGTAGCATCCTTCCCCATCCCAGCATTGCAGCAACCTTCCCCATCCCTACACAGCACCTTCTGTCCCCATCCCAACACAGCAGCATCCATCCTCATCCCAACACAGCAGCATCCTTCCCCATCCCAACACAGCTCCTTGTATCCCATTCCAAATGCAGCAGCATCCTTCCCCATCCCAACACAGCAGCATCCTTCTCCATCCCAACACAGCGGCAGCCTCCCCATCCCAAGACAGAAGCATCCTTCTCCATCCCAACACAGCAGCATCCTTCCGCAACCCAACACCGAAGCATCCTTCCACATCTCAACACAGCAGCATCCTTCTCCATCCCAACACAGCAGCATCCTTCCCCATCCCAACACAGCAGCATCCTTCCCCATGCCAACAAAGCACCTTCTGTCCCCATCCCAACACAGCAGCGTCCTTCTCCATCCCAACACAGCAGCATCCTTTCCCTTCCCAACACAGAAGCATCCTTGCCCATCCCAACACAGCAGCATCCTTCTGCATCCCGACACAGAAACATTCGTCCGCATCCCAAAGCAGCAGCATCCTTCCCCCTCCCAACACAGCACCTTCTGTCCCCATCCCAACACAGCAGCATCTTTCCCCTTCCCAATGCATCGGCATCCTTCCCCATCACAACACAACAGCATCCTTCGTCATCCCAACACAGCAGCATCCTTCCCCTTACCAAGACACGAGCACCCTTCCCCTTCCCAAAACAACAGCATCCTTCCTCATCCCAGAACAGCAGCATCCGTCCGCAATCCAACAGAGCAGCATCCTTCCCCGTCCAAATAAAGCAGCATCCGTCCTCTTCCCAACACAGCAGCGACGTTCTCCATCACAACACTGCAGCATCCTTCCCCATCACAAGACAGCAGCCTCCTGCTCAATCCCAACACAGCAGCATCCTTACTCATCCGAACACAACAGCATCATTCTCCATGCCAACACAGCAGCATCCTTCCCCATCCCAAAACAACAGCATCCTTCACCTTCCCAACACAGCAGCCACATACCCCATCCCAACACAGCAGCATCCTTCGCCATCCCAGCACAGCAGCATCCTTTCCCATCCCAACACAGCAGCATCCTTCTCCATCCCAACTCAGCAGCATCCTTCCCCATCCCAACACAGCAGCATCCTTTCCCATCCCAATACAGCAGCATCCTTCCCCATCCCAAAACAGCAGCATCCTTCCCCATCCCAACACCGCTCCTTGTATCTCTATCCAATTTCAGCAGCATCCTTCCCCATCTCTACACAGCACCTTCTGTCCCCATCCCCACACAATAGCATCCTTCGCCATCCCAGCATTGCAGCATCCTTCCCCATCCCTACACAGCACCTTCTGTCCCCAGCACAACACAGCAGCATCGTTCCCCATCCCAACACAGCAGTATCCTTTCCCTACACAACACAGCAGCATCCTTCACTGTCCCAACACAGCAGCATCCTTCTCGATCCCAACACAGCAGCATCCTTCTCCATCCCAACACAGCGGCAGCCTTCCCCATCTCAACACAGCAGCATCCTTCTCCATCCCAACACAGCAGCATCCTTCCCCATCCCAACACAGCAGCATCCTTCCCCATGCCAACAAAGCACCTTCTATCCCCATCCCAACACAGCAGCATCCTTCTCCATACCAACACAGCAGCATCCTTCCCCAACCCAACACAGAAGCATCCTTCTCCATCCCAACGCAGCAGCATCCTTCTGCATCCCAACACAGAAGCATTCATCCCCATCCCAACACAGCAGCATCCTTCCCCCTCCCAACACAGCACCTTCTGTCCCAATCTCAACACAGCAGCATCTTTCCTCATCCCAAATCAACAGCATCTGTCCTGATCCCAAAACAGCAGCATCCTTCCCCTTCCCAATGCATCAGCATCCTTCACCATCACAACACAACAGCATCCTTCGTCATCCCAACACAGCAGCATCCTTCGCCTTACCAAGACACGAGCATCCTTCCCCTTCCCAAAACAACAGCATCCTTCCTCATCACAGCACTGCAGCATCCGTCTGCATTCCAACAGATCAGAATCCTTCCCCATCCAAATGAAGCAGCATCCGTCCTCATCCCAGCACAGCAGCATCCTTCTCGATCCCAACACAGCAGCATCCTTCCCCATCACAATACAGCAGCCTCCTGCTCAATCCCAACACAGCAGCATCCTTCCCCATCCCTACACACCAGCACCCTTCTCCATCCCAACACTGCAGCATCCTTCCCATCCCAACACAGAAGCATCCTTCTCCATCCCAACACAGCAGCATCCTTCCCCATCCCAATACAGCAGCATCCTTCCCTATCCCAAAACATCAGCCAACTTCCCCATCCCAACACAGCAGCATCCTTCTCCATACCAACACAGCAGCATTCTTCCCCATCCCAATACAGCAGCATCCTTCCCTATCCCAACACAGCAGCATCCTTCCCCATCCCAACACAGCACCTTCTGTCCCCATCCCCATACAGTAGCATCCTTCCCCATCCCAGCATTGCAGCAACCTTCCCCATCCCTACACAGCACCTTCTGTCCCCATCCCAACACAGCAGCATCCATCCTCATCCCAACACAGCAGCATCCTTCCCCATCCCAACACAGCTCCTTGTATCCCATTCCAAATGCAGCAGCATCCTTCCCCATCCCAACACAGCAGCATCCTTCTCCATCCCAACACAGCGGCAGCCTCCCCATCCCAAGACAGAAGCATCCTTCTCCATCCCAACACAGCAGCATCCTTCCGCAACCCAACACCGAAGCATCCTTCCACATCACAACACAGCAGCATCCTTCTCCATCCCAACACAGCAGCATCCTTCCCCATGCCAACAAAGCACCTTCTGTCCCCATCCCAACACAGCAGCGTCCTTCTCCATCCCAACACAGCAGCATCCTTTCCCTTCCCAACACAGAAGCATCCTTGCCCATCCCAACACAGCAGCATCCTTCTGCATCCCGACACAGAAACATTCGTCCGCATCCCAAAGCAGCAGCATCCTTCCCCCTCCCAACACAGCACCTTCTGTCCCCATCCCAACACAGCAGCATCTTTCCCCTTCCCAATGCATCGGCATCCTTCCCCATCACAACACAACAGCATCCTTCGTCATCCCAACACAGCAGCATCCTTCCCCTTACCAAGACACGAGCACCCTTCCCCTTCCCAAAACAACAGCATCCTTCCTCATCCCAGAACAGCAGCATCCGTCTGCAATCCAACAGAGCAGCATCCTTCCCCGTCCAAATAAAGCAGCATCCGTCCTCTTCCCAACACAGCAGCGACGTTCTCCATCACAACACTGCAGCATCCTTCCCCATCACAAGACAGCAGCCTCCTGCTCAATCCCAACACAGCAGCATCCTTACTCATCCGAACACAACAGCATCATTCTCCATGCCAACACAGCAGCATTCTTCCCCATCCCAAAACAACAGCATCCTTCACCTTCCCAACACAGCAGCCACATACCCCATCCCAACACAGCAGCATCCTTCGCCATCCCAGCACAGCAGCATCCTTTCCCATCCCAACACAGCAGCATCCTTCTCCATCCCAACTCAGCAGCATCCTTCCCCATCCCAACACAGCAGCATCCTTTCCCATCCCAATACAGCAGCATCCTTCCCCATCCCAAAACAGCAGCATCCTTCCCCATCCCAACACCGCTCCTTGTATCTCTATCCAATTTCAGCAGCATCCTTCCCCATCTCTACACAGCACCTTCTGTCCCCATCCCCACACAATAGCATCCTTCGCCATCCCAGCATTGCAGCATCCTTCCCCATCCCTACACAGCACCTTCTGTCCCCAGCACAACACAGCAGCATCGTTCCCCATCCCAACACAGCAGTATCCTTTCCCTACACAACAAAGCAGCATCCTTCACTGTCCCAACACAGCAGCATCCTTCTCGATCCCAACACAGCAGCATCCTTCTCCATCCCAACACAGCGGCAGCCTTCCCCATCTCAACACAGCAGCATCCTTCTCCATCCCAACACAGCAGCATCCTTCCCCATCCCAACACAGCAGCATCCTTCCCCATGCCAACAAAGCACCTTCTATCCCCATCCCAACACAGCAGCATGCTTCTCCATACCAACACAGCAGCATCCTTCCCCAACCCAACACAGAAGCATCCTTCTCCATCCCAACGCAGCAGCATCCTTCTGCATCCCAACACAGAAGCATTCATCCCCATCCCAAAGCAGCAGCATCCTTCCCCCTCCCAACACAGCACCTTCTGTCCCAATCTCAACACAGCAGCATCTTTCCTCATCCCAAATCAACAGCATCTGTCCTGATCCCAAAACAGCAGCATCCTTCCCCTTCCCAACGCATCAGCATCCTTCACCATCACAACACAACAGCATCCTTCGTCATCCCAACACAGCAGCATCCTTCGCCTTACCAAGACACGAGCATCCTTCCCCTTCCCAAAACAACAGCATCCTTCCTCATCACAGCACTGCAGCATCCGTCTGCATTCCAACAGATCAGAATCCTTCCCCATCCAAATGAAGCAGCATCCGTCCTCATCCCAGCACAGCAGCATCCTTCTCGATCCCAACACAGCAGCAGCCTTCCCCATCACAATACAGCAGCCTCCTGCTCAATCCCAACACAGCAGCATCCTTCCCCATCCCTACACACCAGCACCCTTCTCCATCCCAACACTGCAGCATCCTTCCCATCCCAACACAGAAGCATCCTTCTCCATCCCAACACAGCAGCATCCTTCCCCATCCCAATACAGCAGCATCCTTCCCTATCCCAAAACATCAGCCAACTTCCCCATCCCAACACAGCAGCATCCTTCTCCATACCAACACAGCAGCATTCTTCCCCATCCCAATACAGCAGCATCCTTCCCTATCCCAACACAGCAGCATCCTTCCCCATCCCAACACAGCACCTTCTGTCCCCATCCCCATACAGTAGCATCCTTCCCCATCCCAGCATTGCAGCAACCTTCCCCATCCCTACACAGCACCTTCTGTCCCCATCCCAACACAGCAGCATCCATCCTCATCCCAACACAGCAGCATCCTTCCCCATCCCAACACAGCTCCTTGTATCCCATTCCAAATGCAGCAGCATCCTTCCCCATCCCAACACAGCAGCATCCTTCTCCATCCCAACACAGCGCAGCCTCCCCATCCCAAGACAGAAGCATCCTTCTCCATCCCAACACAGCAGCATCCTTCCGCAACCCAACACCGAAGCATTCTTCCACATCTCAACACAGCAGCATCCTTCTCCATCCCAACACAGCAGCATCCTTCCACATCCCAACACAGCAGCATCCTTCCCCATGCCAACAAAGCACCTTCTGTCCCCATCCCAACACAGCAGCGTCCTTCTCCATCCCAACACAGCAGCATCCTTTCCCTTCCCAACACAGAAGCATCCTTGCCCATCCCAACACAGCAGCATCCTTCTGCATCCCGACACAGAAACATTCGTCCACATCCCAAAGCAGCAGCATCCTTCCCCCTCCCAACACAGCACCTTCTGTCCCCATCCCAACACAGCAGCATCTTTCCCCTTCCCAATGCATCGGCATCCTTCCCCATCACAACACAACAGCATCCTTCGTCATCCCAACACAGCAGCATCCTTCCCCTTACCAAGACACGAGCACCCTTCCCCTTCCCAAAACAACAGCATCCTTCCACATCCCAGAACCGCAGCATCCGTCCGCAATCCAACAGAGCAGCATCCTTCCCCGTCCAAATAAAGCAGCATCCGTCCTCTTCCCAACACAGCAGCGATGTTCTCCATCACAACACTGCAGCATCCTTCCCCATCACAAGACAGCAGCCTCCTGCTCAATCCCAACACAGCAGCATCCTTACTCATCCGAACACAACAGCATCATTCTCCATGCCAACACAGCAGCATCCTTCCCCATCCCAAAACAACAGCATCCTTCACCTTCCCAACACAGCAGCCACATACCCCATCCCAACACAGCAGCATCCTTCGCCATCCCAGCACAGCAGCATCCTTTCCCATCCCAACACAGCAGCATCCTTCTCCATCCCAACTCAGCAGCATCCTTCCCCATCCCAACACAGCAGCATCCTTTCCCATCCCAATACAGCAGCATCCTTCCCCATCCCAAAACAGCAGCATCCTTCCCCATCCCAACACCGCTCCTTGTATCTCTATCCAATTTCAGCAGCATCCTTCCCCATCTCTACACAGCACCTTCTGTCCCCATCCCCACACAATAGCATCCTTCGCCATCCCAGCATTGCAGCATCCTTCCCCATCCCTACACAGCACCTTCTGTCCCCAGCACAACACAGCAGCATCGTTCCCCATCCCAACACAGCAGTATCCTTTCCCTACACAACACAGCAGCATCCTTCACTGTCCCAACACAGCAGCATCCTTCTCGATCCCAACACAGCAGCATCCTTCTCCATCCCAACACAGCGGCAGCCTTCCCCATCTCAACACAGCAGCATCCTTCTCCATCCCAACACAGCAGCATCCTTCCCCATCCCAACACAGCAGCATCCTTCCCCCTCCCAACACAGCACCTTCTGTCCCCATCCCAACACAGCAGCATCTTTCCCCTTCCCAATGCATCGGCATCCTTCCCCATCACAACACAACAGCATCCTTCGTCATCCCAACACAGCAGCATCCTTCCCCTTACCAAGACACGAGCACCCTTCCCCTTCCCAAAACAACAGCATCCTTCCACATCCCAGAACCGCAGCATCCGTCCGCAATCCAACAGAGCAGCATCCTTCCCCGTCCAAATAAAGCAGCATCCGTCCTCTTCCCAACACAGCAGCGATGTTCTCCATCACAACACTGCAGCATCCTTCCCCATCACAAGACAGCAGCCTCCTGCTCAATCCCAACACAGCAGCATCCTTACTCATCCGAACACAACAGCATCATTCTCCATGCCAACACAGCAGCATCCTTCCCCATCCCAAAACAACAGCATCCTTCACCTTCCCAACACAGCAGCCACATACCCCATCCCAACACAGCAGCATCCTTCGCCATCCCAGCACAGCAGCATCCTTTCCCATCCCAACACAGCAGCATCCTTCTCCATCCCAACTCAGCAGCATCCTTCCCCATCCCAACACAGCAGCATCCTTTCCCATCCCAATACAGCAGCATCCTTCCCCATCCCAAAACAGCAGCATCCTTCCCCATCCCAACACCGCTCCTTGTATCTCTATCCAATTTCAGCAGCATCCTTCCCCATCTCTACACAGCACCTTCTGTCCCCATCCCCACACAATAGCATCCTTCGCCATCCCAGCATTGCAGCATCCTTCCCCATCCCTACACAGCACCTTCTGTCCCCAGCACAACACAGCAGCATCGTTCCCCATCCCAACACAGCAGTATCCTTTCCCTACACAACACAGCAGCATCCTTCACTGTCCCAACACAGCAGCATCCTTCTCGATCCCAACACAGCAGCATCCTTCTCCATCCCAACACAGCGGCAGCCTTCCCCATCTCAACACAGCAGCATCCTTCTCCATCCCAACACAGCAGCATCCTTCCCCATCCCAACACAGCAGCATCCTTCCCCATGCCAACAAAGCACCTTCTATCCCCATCCCAACACAGCAGCATCCTTCTCCATACCAACACAGCAGCATCCTTCCCCAACCCAACACAGAAGCATCCTTCTCCATCCCAACGCAGCAGCATCCTTCTGCATCCCAACACAGAAGCATTCATCCCCATCCCAAAGCAGCAGCATCCTTCCCCCTCCCAACACAGCACCTTCTGTCCCAATCTCAACACAGCAGCATCTTTCCTCATCCCAAATCAACAGCATCTGTCCTGATCCCAAAACAGCAGCATCCTTCCCCTTCCCAACGCATCAGCATCCTTCACCATCACAACACAACAGCATCCTTCGTCATCCCAACACAGCAGCATCCTTCGCCTTACCAAGACACGAGCATCCTTCCCCTTCCCAAAACAACAGCATCCTTCCTCATCACAGCACTGCAGCATCCGTCTGCATTCCAACAGATCAGAATCCTTCCCCATCCAAATGAAGCAGCATCCGTCCTCATCCCAGCACAGCAGCATCCTTCTCGATCCCAACACAGCAGCATCCTTCCCCATCACAATACAGCAGCCTCCTGCTCAATCCCAACACAGCAGCATCCTTCCCCATCCCTACACACCAGCACCCTTCTCCATCCCAACACTGCAGCATCCTTCCCATCCCAACACAGAAGCATCCTTCTCCATCCCAACACAGCAGCATCCTTCCCCATCCCAATACAGCAGCATCCTTCCCTATCCCAAAACATCAGCCAACTTCCCCATCCCAACACAGCAGCATCCTTCTCCATACCAACACAGCAGCATCTTCCCCATCCCAATACAGCAGCATCCTTCCCTATCCCAACACAGCAGCATCCTTCCCCATCCCAACACAGCACCTTCTGTCCCCATCCCCATACAGTAGCATCCTTCCCCATCCCAGCATTGCAGCAACCTTCCCCATCCCTACACAGCACCTTCTGTCCCCATCCCAACACAGCAGCATCCATCCTCATCCCAACACAGCAGCATCCTTCCCCATCCCAACACAGCTCCTTGTATCCCATTCCAAATGCAGCAGCATCCTTCCCCATCCCAACACAGCAGCATCCTTCTCCATCCCAACACAGCGGCAGCCTCCCCATCCCAAGACAGAAGCATCCTTCTCCATCCCAACACAGCAGCATCCTTCCGCAACCCAACACCGAAGCATCCTTCCACATCTCAACACAGCAGCATCCTTCTCCATCCCAACACAGCAGCATCCTTCCCCATGCCAACAAAGCACCTTCTGTCCCCATCCCAACACAGCAGCGTCCTTCTCCATCCCAACACAGCAGCATCCTTTCCCTTCCCAACACAGAAGCATCCTTGCCCATCCCAACACAGCAGCATCCTTCTGCATCCCGACACAGAAACATTCGTCCGCATCCCAAAGCAGCAGCATCCTTCCCCCTCCCAACACAGCACCTTCTGTCCCCATCCCAACACAGCAGCATCTTTCCCCTTCCCAATTCATCGGCATCCTTCCCCATCACAACACATCAGCATCCTTCGTCATCCCAACACAGCAGCATCCTTCCCCTTACCAAGACACGAGCACCCTTCCCCTTCCCAAAACAACAGCATCCTTCCTCATCCCAGAACAGCAGCATCCGTCTGCAATCCAACAGAGCAGCATCCTTCCCCGTCCAAATAAAGCAGCATCCGTCCTCTTCCCAACACAGCAGCGACGTTCTCCATCACAACACTGCAGCATCCTTCCCCATCACAAGACAGCAGCCTCCTGCTCAATCCCAACACAGCAGCATCCTTACTCATCCGAACACAACAGCATCATTCTCCATGCCAACACAGCAGCATTCTTCCCCATCCCAAAACAACAGCATCCTTCACCTTCCCAACACAGCAGCCACATACCCCATCCCAACACAGCAGCATCCTTCGCCATCCCAGCACAGCAGCATCCTTTCCCATCCCAACACAGCAGCATCCTTCTCCATCCCAACTCAGCAGCATCCTTCCCCATCCCAACACAGCAGCATCCTTTCCCATCCCAATACAGCAGCATCCTTCCCCATCCCAAAACAGCAGCATCCTTCCCCATCCCAACACCGCTCCTTGTATCTCTATCCAATTTCAGCAGCATCCTTCCCCATCTCTACACAGCACCTTCTGTCCCCATCCCCACACAATAGCATCCTTCGCCATCTCAGCATTGCAGCATCCTTCCCCATCCCTACACAGCACCTTCTGTCCCCAGCACAACACAGCAGCATCGTTCCCCATCCCAACACAGCAGTATCCTTTCCCTACACAACACAGCAGCATCCTTCACTGTCCCAACACAGCAGCATCCTTCTCGATCCCAACACAGCAGCATCCTTCTCCATCCCAACACAGCGGCAGCCTTCCCCATCTCAACACAGCAGCATCCTTCTCCATCCCAACACAGCAGCATCCTTCCCCATCCCAACACAGCAGCATCCTTCCCCATGCCAACAAAGCACCTTCTATCCCCATCCCAACACAGCAGCATGCTTCTCCATACCAACACAGCAGCATCCTTCCCCAACCCAACACAGAAGCATCCTTCTCCATCCCAACGCAGCAGCATCCTTCTGCATCCCAACACAGAAGCATTCATCCCCATCCCAAAGCAGCAGCATCCTTCCCCCTCCCAACACAGCACCTTCTGTCCCAATCTCAACACAGCAGCATCTTTCCTCATCCCAAATCAACAGCATCTGTCCTGATCCCAAAACAGCAGCATCCTTCCCCTTCCCAACGCATCAGCATCCTTCACCATCACAACACAACAGCATCCTTCGTCATCCCAACACAGCAGCATCCTTCGCCTTACCAAGACACGAGCATCCTTCCCCTTCCCAAAACAACAGCATCCTTCCTCATCACAGCACTGCAGCATCCGTCTGCATTCCAACAGATCAGAATCCTTCCCCATCCAAATGAAGCAGCATCCGTCCTCATCCCAGCACAGCAGCATCCTTCTCGATCCCAACACAGCAGCATCCTTCCCCATCACAATACAGCAGCCTCCTGCTCAATCCCAACACAGCAGCATCCTTCCCCATCCCTACACACCAGCACCCTTCTCCATCCCAACACTGCAGCATCCTTCCCATCCCAACACAGAAGCATCCTTCTCCATCCCAACACAGCAGCATCCTTCCCCATCCCAATACAGCAGCATCCTTCCCTATCCCAAAACATCAGCCAACTTCCCCATCCCAACACAGCAGCATCCTTCTCCATACCAACACAGCAGCATTCTTCCCCATCCCAATACAGCAGCATCCTTCCCTATCCCAACACAGCAGCATCCTTCCCCATCCCAACACAGCACCTTCTGTCCCCATCCCCATACAGTAGCATCCTTCCCCATCCCAGCATTGCAGCAACCTTCCCCATCCCTACACAGCACCTTCTGTCCCCATCCCAACACAGCAGCATCCATCCTCATCCCAACACAGCAGCATCCTTCCCCATCCCAACACAGCTCCTTGTATCCCATTCCAAATGCAGCAGCATCCTTCCCCATCCCAACACAGCAGCATCCTTCTCCATCCCAACACAGCGCAGCCTCCCCATCCCAAGACAGAAGCATCCTTCTCCATCCCAACACAGCAGCATCCTTCCGCAACCCAACACCGAAGCATTCTTCCACATCTCAACACAGCAGCATCCTTCTCCATCCCAACACAGCAGCATCCTTCCACATCCCAACACAGCAGCATCCTTCCCCATGCCAACAAAGCACCTTCTGTCCCCATCCCAACACAGCAGCGTCCTTCTCCATCCCAACACAGCAGCATCCTTTCCCTTCCCAACACAGAAGCATCCTTGCCCATCCCAACACAGCAGCATCCTTCTGCATCCCGACACAGAAACATTCGTCCACATCCCAAAGCAGCAGCATCCTTCCCCCTCCCAACACAGCACCTTCTGTCCCCATCCCAACACAGCAGCATCTTTCCCCTTCCCAATGCATCGGCATCCTTCCCCATCACAACACAACAGCATCCTTCGTCATCCCAACACAGCAGCATCCTTCCCCTTACCAAGACACGAGCACCCTTCCCCTTCCCAAAACAACAGCATCCTTCCACATCCCAGAACCGCAGCATCCGTCCGCAATCCAACAGAGCAGCATCCTTCCCCGTCCAAATAAAGCAGCATCCGTCCTCTTCCCAACACAGCAGCGATGTTCTCCATCACAACACTGCAGCATCCTTCCCCATCACAAGACAGCAGCCTCCTGCTCAATCCCAACACAGCAGCATCCTTACTCATCCGAACACAACAGCATCATTCTCCATGCCAACACAGCAGCTTCCTTCCCCATCCCAAAACAACAGCATCCTTCACCTTCCCAACACAGCAGCCACATACCCCATCCCAACACAGAAGCATCCTTCGCCATCCCAGCACAGCAGCATCCTTTCCCATCCCAACACAGCAGCATCCTTCTCCATCCCAACTCAGCAGCATCCTTCCCCATCCCAACACAGCAGCATCCTTTCCCATCCCAATACAGCAGCATCCTTCCCCATCCCAAAACAGCAGCATCCTTCCCCATCCCAACACCGCTCCTTGTATCTCTATCCAATTTCAGCAGCATCCTTCCCCATCTCTACACAGCACCTTCTGTCCCCATCCCCACACAATAGCATCCTTCGCCATCCCAGCATTGCAGCATCCTTCCCCATCCCTACACAGCACCTTCTGTCCCCAGCACAACACAGCAGCATCGTTCCCCATCCCAACACAGCAGTATCCTTTCCCTACACAACACAGCAGCATCCTTCACTGTCCCAACACAGCAGCATCCTTCTCGATCCCAACACAGCAGCATCCTTCTCCATCCCAACACAGCGGCAGCCTTCCCCATCTCAACACAGCAGCATCCTTCTCCATCCCAACACAGCAGCATCCTTCCCCATCCCAACACAGCAGCATCCTTCCCCATGCCAACAAAGCACCTTCTATCCCCATCCCAACACAGCAGCATCCTTCTCCATACCAACACAGCAGCATCCTTCCCCAACCCAACACAGAAGCATCCTTCTCCATCCCAACGCAGCAGCATCCTTCTGCATCCCAACACAGAAGCATTCATCCCCATCCCAAAGCAGCAGCATCCTTCCCCCTCCCAACACAGCACCTTCTGTCCCAATCTCAACACAGCAGCATCTTTCCTCATCCCAAATCAACAGCATCTGTCCTGATCCCAAAACAGCAGCATCCTTCCCCTTCCCAACGCATCAGCATCCTTCACCATCACAACACAACAGCATCCTTCGTCATCCCAACACAGCAGCATCCTTCGCCTTACCAAGACACGAGCATCCTTCCCCTTCCCAAAACAACAGCATCCTTCCTCATCACAGCACTGCAGCATCCGTCTGCATTCCAACAGATCAGAATCCTTCCCCATCCAAATGAAGCAGCATCCGTCCTCATCCCAGCACAGCAGCATCCTTCTCGATCCCAACACAGCAGCATCCTTCCCCATCACAATACAGCAGCCTCCTGCTCAATCCCAACACAGCAGCATCCTTCCCCATCCCTACACACCAGCACCCTTCTCCATCCCAACACTGCAGCATCCTTCCCATCCCAACACAGAAGCATCCTTCTCCATCCCAACACAGCAGCATCCTTCCCCATCCCAATACAGCAGCATCCTTCCCTATCCCAAAACATCAGCCAACTTCCCCATCCCAACACAGCAGCATCCTTCTCCATACCAACACAGCAGCATCTTCCCCATCCCAATACAGCAGCATCCTTCCCTATCCCAACACAGCAGCATCCTTCCCCATCCCAACACAGCACCTTCTGTCCCCATCCCCATACAGTAGCATCCTTCCCCATCCCAGCATTGCAGCAACCTTCCCCATCCCTACACAGCACCTTCTGTCCCCATCCCAACACAGCAGCATCCATCCTCATCCCAACACAGCAGCATCCTTCCCCATCCCAACACAGCTCCTTGTATCCCATTCCAAATGCAGCAGCATCCTTCCCCATCCCAACACAGCAGCATCCTTCTCCATCCCAACACAGCGGCAGCCTCCCCATCCCAAGACAGAAGCATCCTTCTCCATCCCAACACAGCAGCATCCTTCCGCAACCCAACACCGAAGCATCCTTCCACATCTCAACACAGCAGCATCCTTCTCCATCCCAACACAGCAGCATCCTTCCCCATCCCAACACAGCAGCATCCTTCCCCATGCCAACAAAGCACCTTCTGTCCCCATCCCAACACAGCAGCGTCCTTCTCCATCCCAACACAGCAGCATCCTTTCCCTTCCCAACACAGAAGCATCCTTGCCCATCCCAACACAGCAGCATCCTTCTGCATCCCGACACAGAAACATTCATCCGCATCCCAAAGCAGCAGCATCCTTCCCCCTCCCAACACAGCACCTTCTGTCCCCATCCCAACACAGCAGCATCCTTCCCCTTCCCAATGCATCGGCATCCTTCCCCATCACAACACAACAGCATCCTTCGTCATCCCAACACAGCAGCATCCTTCCCCTTACCAAGACACGAGCACCCTTCCCCTTCCCAAAACAACAGCATCCTTCCTCATCCCAGAACAGCAGCATCCGTCCGCAATCCAACAGAGCAGCATCCTTCCCCGTCCAAATAAAGCAGCATCCGTCCTCTTCCCAACACAGCAGCGACGTTCTCCATCGCAACACTGCAGCATCCTTCCCCATCACAAGACAGCAGCCTCCTGCTCAATCCCAACACAGCAGCATCCTTACTCATCCGAACACAACAGCATCATTCTCCATGCCAACACAGCAGCATCCTTCCCCATCCCAAAACAACAGCATCCTTCACCTTCCCAACACAGCAGCCACATACCCCATCCCAACACAGCAGCATCCTTCGCCATCCCAGCACAGCAGCATCCTTTCCCATCCCAACACAGCAGCATCCTTCTCCATCCCAACTCAGCAGCATCCTTCCCCATCCCAACACAGCAGCATCCTTCCCCATCCCAACACCGCTCCTTGTATCTCTATCCAATTTCAGCAGCATCCTTCCCCATCTCTACACAGCACCTTCTGTCCCCATCCCCACACAATAGCATCCTTCGCCATCCCAGCATTGCAGCATCCTTCCCCATCCCTACACAGCACCTTCTGTCCCCAGCACAACACAGCAGCATCGTTCCCCATCCCAACACAGCAGTATCCTTTCCCTACACAACACAGCAGCATCCTTCACTGTCCCAACACAGCAGCATCCTTCTCGATCCCAACACAGCAGCATCCTTCTCCATCCCAACACAGCGGCAGCCTTCCCCATCTCAACACAGCAGCATCCTTCTCCATCCCAACACAGCAGCATCCTTCCCCATCCCAACGCAGCAGCATCCTTCCCCATGCCAACAAAGCACCTTCTATCCCCATCCCAACACAGCAGCATCCTTCTCCATACCAACACAGCAGCATCCTTCCCCAACCCAACACAGAAGCATCCTTCTCCATCCCAACGCAGCAGCATCCTTCTGCATCCCAACACAGAAGCATTCATCCCCATCCCAAAGCAGCAGCATCCTTCCCCCTCCCAACACAGCACCTTCTGTCCCAATCTCAACACAGCAGCATCCTTCCCCATCCCAAATCAACAGCATCTATCCTGATCCCAAAACAGCAGCATCCTTCCCCTTCCCAACGCATCAGCATCCTTCACCATCACAACACAACAGCATCCTTCATCATCCCAACACAGCAGCATCCTTCCCCTTACCAAGACACGAGCATCCTTCCCCTTCCCAAAACAACAGCATCCTTCCTCATCACAGCACTGCAGCATCCGTCTGCATTCCAACAGAGCAGAATCCTTCCCCATCCAAATGAAGCAGCATCCGTCGTCATCCCAGCACAGCAGCATCCTTCTCAATCCCAACACAGCAGCATCCTTCCCCATCACAATACAGCAGCCTCCTGCTCAATCCCAACACAGCAGCATCCTTCCCCATCCCTACACACCAGCACCCTTCTCCATCCCAACACTGCAGCATCCTTCCCATCCCAACACAGAAGCATCCTTCCCCATCTCGACACAGCAGCATCCTTCTCCATCCCAACACAGCAGCATGCGTCCCTGTCCCAACACAGCAGCATAATCATCTTCCCAACACAACAGCAACCGTCCCCTTCCCAAGACAGCAGCAGCCTTCCCTATCCCAACACAGGAGAATCCTTCCCAATCCCAACACAGCAGCATCCATCCCCATCGCAAGACAGCAGCATCCTTCTCAATCCCAACACAGGAGAATCCTTCCCAATCCCAACACAGCAGCATCCATCCCCATCGCAAGACAGCAGCATCCTTCTCCATCCCAACACAGCAGCATCCTTTCCCATTCCAATACAGCAGCATCCTTCCCCATCCCAAAACATCAGCCAACTTCCCCATCCCAACACAGCAGCATCCTTCTCCATCCCAACACAGCAGCATCCTTCCCCATCCCAATACAGCAGCATCCTTCCCTATCCCAACACAGCAGCATCCTTCCCCATCCCAACACAGAACCTTCTGTCCCCATCCCCACACAGTAGCATCCTTCCCCATCCCAGCATTGCAGCATCCTTCCCCATCCGTACACAGCACCTTCTCTCCCCATCCCAACACAGCAGCATCCATCCTCATCCCAACACAGCAGCATCCTTCCCCATCCCAACACAGCTCCTTCTATCCCCATCCAATTGCAGCAGCATCCATCCCCATCCCAACACAGCACCTTCTGTCCCCATCCCCACACATTAGCATCCTTCACCATCCCAGCATTGCAGCATCCTTCCCCATCCCTACACAGCAATTTCTGCCCCCATCTTAACACAGCAGCATCCTTCACCATCCCAACACAACAGCAGCCTTTCCCGACCCAACACAGCAGCATCCTTCACCTTCCCAAAACAGCAAAATCCCTACGCTTCCCCAAACAGCATCATCCCTCCCCCTTCCCAACACAGCAGCATCCTTGCCCATCGCAACACAGCAGCATCCTTCTCCATCCAAAGACAGGAGCATCCTTCCCCTTCCCAAGACAGCAGCATGCTGCTCTGTCCCAACACAGCAACATCCTTCCCCATACCGAAACAACAGCATCCTTCCCCATCCCACAACAGCACCTTCTGTCCACAGCCCAACACAGCAGCATAGTTCTGCATCCCATCACAGCAGTATCCTTCCACATCCCAAGATATCAGCAGCCTTCCCCATCCCTACACAGCACCTTCTGTCCAGCATCCTTCTCCATCCCAACACAACAGCATCCTTCTGCTTCCCAACATTGCAGCATTATTCTCCATCCCAACTCAGCAGCATCCATCCCCATCGCAAGACAACAGCATCCTTCTCAATCCCAACACAGCAGCATCCTTCCTCATCACAACACAGCAGCATCCTTCTCCATCCCAACACAGCAGCATCTTTCTTCTCCCCAACACTGCAGCATCCTTCTCCATCCCAACACAGCAGCATCCTTCCCCATCCCAATACAGCAGCATCCTTCCCCATCCCAAAACATCAGCCAACTTCCCCATCCCAACACAGCAGCATCCTTCTCCATCCCAACACAGCAGCATCCTTCCCCATCCCAATACAGCAGCATCGTTCCCCATCCCAACACAGCAGTATCCTTTCCCTACACAACACAGCAGCATCCTTCACTGTCCCAACACAGCAGCATCCTTCTCGATCCCAACACAGCAGCATCCTTCTCCATCCCAACACAGCGGCAGCCTTCCCCATCTCAACACAGCAGCATCCTTCTCCATCCCAACACAGCAGCATCCTTCCCCATCCCAACACAGCAGCATCCTTCCCCATGCCAACAAAGCACCTTCTATCCCCATCCCAACACAGCAGCATCCTTCTCCATACCAACACAGCATCATCCTTCCCCAACCCAACACAGAAGCATCCTTCTCCATCCCAACGCAGCAGCATCCTTCTGCATCCCAACACAGAAGCATTCATCCCCATCCCAAAGCAGCAGCATCCTTCCCCCTCCCAACACAGCACCTTCTGTCCCAATCTCAACACAGCAGCATCCTTCCCCATCCCAAATCAACAGCATCTATCCTGATCCCAAAACAGCAGCATCCTTCCCCTTCCCAACGCATCAGCATCCTTCACCATCACAACACAACAGCATCCTTCATCATCCCAACACAGCAGCATCCTTCCCCTTACCAAGACACGAGCATCCTTCCCCTTCCCAAAACAACAGCATCCTTCCTCATCACAGCACTGCAGCATCCGTCTGCATTCCAACAGAGCAGAATCCTTCCCCATCCAAATGAAGCAGCATCCGTCGTCATCCCAGCACAGCAGCATCCTTCTCAATCCCAACACAGCAGCATCCTTCCCCATCACAATACAGCAGCCTCCTGCTCAATCCCAACACAGCAGCATCCTTCCCCATCCCTACACACCAGCACCCTTCTCCATCCCAACACTGCAGCATCCTTCCCATCCCAACACAGAAGCATCCTTCCCCATCTCGACACAGCAGCATCCTTCTCCATCCCAACACAGCACCTTCTGTCCCCATCGCAACACAGCAGCATCCTTCCCCATCCCAAATCAACAGCTTCCTTCCCCTTCCCAACGCATCAGCATCCTTCCCCATCACAACACAACCAGCATCCTTCGTCATCCCTACACAGCAGCATCCTTCCCCTTACCAAGACACGAGCATTCTTCCCCTTCCCAAAACGACAGCATCCTTCCCCATCCAAATAAAGCAGAATCCGTCCTCATCCCAACACAGCAGCAACGTTCTGCATCCCAACACTGCAGCATCCTTCCCCATCACAAGACAGCAGCCTCCTTCTCAATCCCAACACAGCGGAATCCTTCCTCATCCCAACACAACAGCATCATTCTCCATGCGAACACAGCAGCATACTTCCCCTTCCCAAAACAACAGCATCCTTCCCCATCCCAACACAGCAGCCACCTTCCCCATCCCAACACAGCAAAATCCCTCCCCTTCCCCAAACAGCAGCATCCGTTCCCTTCCCAACACAGCAGCATCCTTCCCCATCCCTACACAGCAGCATCCTTCTCCATCCAAAGCCAGCAGCATCCTTCCCCATCCCTACACAGCACCTTCTGTCCCCATCCCAACACAGCAGCATCTTTCCCCTTCCCAACACAGCAGCATTCTTCTCCATCCCAATACAGCAGCATCCTTCTGCTTCCCAACACTGCAGCAGCATTCTCCATCCCAACTCAGCAGCATCCTTCCCCAACCCAACAGAGCAGCAGCCTTTCCCGACCCAACACAGCAGCATCCTTCACCTTCCCAAAACAGCAAAATCCCTCCCCTTCCCCAAACAGCATCATCCCTCCCCCTACCCAACACAGCAGTATCCTTGCCCATCGCAACACAGCAGCATCCTTCTCCATCCAAAGACAGGAGCATCCTTCCCCTTCCCAAGACAGCAGCATGCTGCTCTGTCCCAACACAGCAACATCCTTCCCCATCCCTACACAGCAGCATCCTTCTCCATCCAAAGACAGCAGCATCCTTCCCCATCCCTACACAGCACCTTCTGTCCCCATCCCAACACAGCAGCATCTTTCCCCTTCCCAACACAGCAGCATTCTTCTCCATCCCAACACAGCAGCATCCTTCTGCTTCCCAACACTGCAGCAGCATTCTCCATCCCAACTCAGCAGCATCCTTCCCCAGCCCAACAGAGCAGCAGCCTTTCCCAACCCAACACAGCAGCATCCTTCACCTTCCCAAAACAGCAAAATCCCTCCCCTTCCCCAAACAGCATCATCCCTCCCCCTACCCAACACAGCAGCATCCTTGCCCATCGCAACACAGCAGCATCCTTCTCCATCCAAAGACAGGAGCATCCTTCCCCTTCCCAAGACAGCAGCATGCTGCTCTGTCCCAACACAGCAACATCCTTCCCCATACCGAAACAACAGCATCCTTCCCCATCCCACAACAGCACCTTCTGTCCACAGCCCAACACAGCAGCATAGTTCTGCATCCCATCACAGCAGTATCCTTCCACATCCCAAGATATCAGCAGCCTTCCCCATCCCTACACAGCACCTTCTGTCCAGCATCCTTCTCCATCCCAACACAGCAGCATCCTTCTGCTTCGCAACATTGCAGCATTATTCTCCATCCCAACTCAGCAGCATCCTTCTCCATTCCAACACAGCAGCATCCTTCTCCATCCCAACACATCAGCATTCTTCTCCAACCCAACACAGCAGCATCCTTCCGCTTCCCAACACAGCAGCATCCTTCCCCATCCCAACACTGCACCTTCTGTCCCCATCCCCACACATTAGCATCCTTCCCCATCCCAGCATTGCAGCATCCTTCCCCATCCCTACACAGCACCTTCTGTCCCCATCTTAACACAGCAGCATCCTTCACCATCCCAGCATTGCAGCATCCTTCCCCATCCCTACACAGCAATTTCTGCCCCCATCTTAACACAGCAGCATCCTTCACCATCCCAACACAGCAGCAGCCTTTCCCGACCCAACACAGCAGCATCCTTCACCTTCCCAAAACAGCAAAATCCCTCCCCTTCCCCAAACAGCATCATCCCTCCCCCTACCCAACACAGCAGCATCCTTGCCCATCGCAACACAGCAGCATCCTTCTCCATCCAAAGACAGGAGCATCCTTCCCCTTCCCAAGACAGCAGCATGCTGCTCTGTCCCAACACAGCAACATCCTTCCCCATACCGAAACAACAGCATCCTTCCCCATCCCACAACAGCACCTTCTGTCCACAGCCCAACACAGCAGCATAGTTCTGCATCCCATCACAGCAGTATCCTTCCACATCCCAAGATATCAGCAGCCTTCCCCATCCCTACACAGCACCTTCTGTCCAGCATCCTTCTCCATCCCAACACAGCAGCATCCTTCTGCTTCGCAACATTGCAGCATTATTCTCCATCCCAACTCAGCAGCATCCTTCTCCATTCCAACACAGCAGCATCCTTCTCCATCCCAACACATCAGCATACTTCTCCAACCCAACACAGCAGCATCCTTCCGCTTCCCAACACAGCAGCATCCTTCCCCATCCCAACACTGCACCTTCTGTCCCCATCCCCACACATTAGCATCCTTCCCCATCCCAGCATTGCAGCATCCTTCCCCATCCCTACACAGCACCTTCTGTCCCCATCTTAACACAGCAGCATCCTTCACCATCCCAGCATTGCAGCATCCTTCCCCATCCCTACACAGCAATTTCTGCCCCCATCTTAACACAGCAGCATCCTTCACCATCCCAACACAGCAGCAGCCTTTCCCGACCCAACACAGCAGCATCCTTCACCTTCCCAAAACAGCAAAATCCCTCCCCTTCCCCAAACAGCATCATCCCTCCCCCTTCCCAACACAGCAGCATCCTTGCCCATCGCAACACAGCAGCATCCTTCTCCATCCAAAGACAGGAGCATCCTTCCCCTTCCCAAGACAGCAGCATGCTGCTCTGTCCCAACACAGCAACATCCTTCCCCATACCGAAACAACAGCATCCTTCCCCATCCCAAAACAGCACCTTCTGTCCACAGCCCAACACAGCAGCATAGTTCTGCATCCCATCACAGCAGTATCCTTCCACATCCCAAGATATCAGCAGCCTTCCCCATCCCTACACAGCACCTTCTGTCCAGCATCCTTCTCCATCCCAACACAGCAGCATCCTTCTGCTTCCCAACATTGCAGCATTATTCTCCATCCCAACTCAGCAGCATCCTTCTCCATCCCAACACAGCAGCATCCTTCTCCATCCCAACACATCAGCATTCTTCTCCAACCCAAAACAGCAGCATCCTTCCGCTTCCCAACACAGCAGCATCCTTCCCCATCCCAACACTGCACCTTCTGTCCCCATCCCCACACATTAGCATCTTTCCCCATCCCAGCATTGCAGCATCCTTCCCCATCCCTACACAGCACCTTCTGTCCCCATCTTAAAACAGCAGCATCCTTCCCCATCCCAAAACAGCAGCATCCTTTCCCTACCCAACACAGGAGCATCCTTCACCTTCCCAAAACAGCAAAATCCCTCCGCTTCCCCAAACAGCAGCATCCCTCCCCCTTCCCAACACAGCAGCATCCTTCCCCATCCCAACACAGCAGCATCCTTCTCCATCCAAAGACAGCAGCATCCTTCCCCATCCCTACACAGAAGCATCCTTCCCCATCCCAACGCAGCAGCATCCTTCTGCAACCCAACACAGAAGCATTCGTCCCCATTCCAAAGCAGCAGCATCCTTCCCCCTCCCAACACAGCACCTTCTGTCCCCATCGCAACACAGCAGCATCCTTCCCCATCCCAAATCAACAGCTTCCTTCCTCATCCCAACACAGCAGCATCCTTCCCCTTCCCAACGCATCAGCATCCTTCCCCATCACAACACAACCAGCATCCTTCGTCATCCCTACACAGCAGCATCCTTCCCCTTACCAAGACACGAGCATCCTTCCCCTTCCCAAAACGACAGCATCCTTCCCCATCCAAATAAAGCAGAATCCGTCCTCATCCCAACACAGCAGCAACGTTCTGCATCCCAACACTGCAGCATCCTTCCCCATCACAAGACAGCATCCTCCTTCTCAATCCCAACACAGCAGAATCCTTCCTCATCCCAACACAGCAGCATCATTCTCCATGCGAACACAGCAGCATACTTCCCCATCCCAAAACAACAGCATCCTTCCCCATCCCAACACAGCAGCCTCATTCCCCATCAAAACACAGCAGCATCCTTCGCCATCCCAGCACAGCAGCATCCTTTCCCTTCTCAACACAGCACCATCCTTCCCCATCCCAACACAGCAGCATCCTTCCCCAACCCAACACAGCAGAATCCTACCCCATGCCAAAACAGCAGCATCCTTCCCCATCCCAACACAGCTCCTTGTATCCCTTCCAATTTCAGCAGCATCCTTTCCCATCCCTACACATTTTCTTTCATCCCCATCCCCACACAATAGCAACCTTCCCCATCCCAGCATTGCAGCATTTTTCCCCATCCCTACACAGCACCTTCTGTCCCCAGCCCAACACAGCAGCATCCTTCCCCATCCGAGCACAGCAGCATCCTTCCTCTTTCCAACACAGCAGCAACCGTCCCTTTCCCAAGACAGCAGCAAACATCCCTTTCGCAAAACAGTAGCATCCATCCCAATCCCAACAAAGCAGCATCCTTCACTGTCCCAACACAGCAGCATCCTTCTCCATCCCAACACAGCAGCTTCCTTCTCCATCCCAACACAGCGGCAGCCTCCCCATCCCAACACAGCAGCATCCTTCTCCATCCCAACGCAGCAGCATCATTCCGCAACCCAACACAGCAGCATGCTTCCCCATGCCAACAAAGCACCTTCTGTCCCCACCCCAACACAGCAGCGTCCTTCTCCATCCCAACAGAGCAGCATCCTTCCCCTTCCCAACACAGAAGCATCCTTCCCCATCCCAACACAGCAGCATCCTTCTGCATCCCAACACAGAAACATTCATCCGCATCCCAAAACAACCGCATCCGTCCCCATCCCAACACAGCAGCATCCTTCCCCATCCCAACACAGCAGCCACATTCCCCATCAAAACACAGCTGCATCCTTCGCCATCCCAGCACAGCAGCATCCTTTCCCTTCCCAACACAGCACCATCCTTCCACATCCCAACACAGCAGCATCCTTCCCCATCCCAACACAGCAGAATCCTACCCCATGCCAAAACAGCAGCATCCTTCCCCATCCCAACACAGCTCCTTGTATCCCTTCCAATTTCAGCAGCATCCTTCCCCATCCCTACACATTTTCTTCCGTCCCCATCCCCACACAATAGCATCCTTCCCCATCCCAGCATTGCAGCATTTTTCCCCATCCCTACACAGCACCTTCTGTCCCCAGCCCAACACAGCAGCATCCTTCCCCATCCGAACACAGCAGCATCCTTCCTCTTTCCAACACAGCAGCAACCGTCCCTTTCCCAAGACAGCAGCAAACTTCCCTTTCCCAACACAGTAGCATCCATCCCAATCCCAACAAAGCAGCATCCTTCACTGTCCCAAAACAGCAGCATCCTTCCCCATCCCAACACAGCAGCATCCTTCTCCATCCCAACACAGCGGCAGCCTCCCCATCCCAACACAGCAGCAACCTTCTCCATCCCAACACAGCAGCATCCTTCCGCAACCCAACACCGAAGCATCCTTCCACATCTCAACACAGCAGCATCCTTCTCCATCCCAATACAGCAGCATCCTTCCCCATCCCAACACAGCAGCATCTTTCCCCATGCCAACAAAGCACCTTCTGTCCCCATCCCAACACAGCAGCGTCCTTCTCCATGCCAACACAGCAGCATCCTTCCCCTTCCCAACACAGCAGCATCCTTCCCCATCCCAACACAGCAGCATCCTTCTGCATCCCAACACAGAAACATTCGTCCGCATCCCAAAGCAGCAGCATCCTTCCGCCTCCCAACACAGCACCTTCTGTCCCCTTCCCAACACGGCAGCATCCTTCCCCATTCCAAATCAACAGCATCCTTCCTCATCCCAACACAGCAGCATCCTTCCCCTTCCCAACGCATCGGCATCCTTCCCCATCACAACACAACAGCATCCTTCGTCATTCCAACACAGCAGCATCCTTCCCCTTACCAAGACATGAGCATCCTTCCCCTTCCCAAAACAACAGCATCCTTCCTCATCCCAGAACAGCAGCATCCGTCCGCAATCCAACAGAGCAGCATCCTTCCCCGTCCAAATAAAGCAGCATCCTTCCCCTTCCCAACACAGCAGCATCCTTCCCCATCCCAACACAGCAGCATCCTTCTGCATCCCAACACAGAAACATTCGTCCGCATCCCAAAGCAGCAGCATCCTTCCCCCTCCCAACACAGCACCTTCTGTCCCCTTCCCAACACGGCAGCATCCTTCCCCATCCCAAATCAACAGCATCCTTCCCCATCCCAAAACAACAGCATCCTTCACCATCCCAACACAGCAGCCACATACCCCATCCCAACACAGAAGCATCCTTCGCCATCCCAACTCAGCAGCATCCTTCACCATCCCAACACAGCAGCATCCTTTCCCATCCCAATACAGCAGCATCCTTGCCCATCCCAAAACAGCAGCATCCTTCACCATCCCAACACCGCTCCTTGTATCCCTATCCAATTTCAGCAGCATCGTTCCCCATCCCAACACAGCAGCATCCTTTCCCTACACAACACAGCAGCATCCTTCTCCATCCCAACAGAGCAGCATCCTTCTCCATCCCAAGACAGTGGCAGCCTTCCCCATCTCAACACAGCAGCATCCTTCTCCATCCCAACACAGCAGCATTCTTCCCCATCCCAACACTGCAGCATCCTTCCCCATGCCAACAAAGCACCTTCTATCCCCATCCCAACACAGCAGCATCATTCTCCATAACAACACAGCAGCATCCTTCCCCATCCCAACACTGCAGCATCCTTCCCCATGCCAACAAAGCACCTTCTATCCCCATCCCAACACAGCAGCATCATTCTCCATAACAACACAGCAGCATCCTTCCCCAACCCAACACAGAAGCATCCTTCACCATCCCAACGCAGCAGCATCCTTCTGCATCCCAACACAGAAGCATTTGTCCCCATCCCAAAGCAGCAGCATCCTTCCCCCTCCCAACACAGCACCTTCTGTCCCAATCCCAACACAGCAGCATCCTTCCCCATCCCAAATCAACAGCATCTTTCCTCATCCCAAAACAGCAGCATCCTTCCCCTTCCCAATGCATCAGCATCCTTCCCCATCACAACACAACAGCATCCTTCGTCATCCCAACACAGCAACATCGTTCCCCTTACCAAGACACGAGCATCCTTCCCCTTCCCAAAACAACAGCATCCTTCCTCTTCCGAGATCAGCAGCATCCGCCCCATCCAAATAAAGCAGCATCCGTCCTCATCCCAACACAGCAGCAACGTTCTCCATCCCATTACTGTACCATCCTTTCCCAACACAAGACAGCAGCCTCCTGCTCAATCCCAACAGAGCAGCATCCTTCCTCATCCCAACACAACAGCATCATTCTCCACGCCAACACAGCAGCAAACTTCCCCATCCCAAAACAGCAGCATCCGGCCCCATCCAAACACAGCAGCATCCTTCTCCATCCCAGCACAGCAGCATCATTTCCCTTCCCAACACAGCTGCATCCTTCCCCATCCCAACACAGCAGCATCCTTCTCCATCCCAATACAGCAGCATCCTTCCCCATCACAAAACAGCAGCATCCTTCTCCATCCCAACACAGCAGCATCCTTCTCCATCCCAACACATCAGCATTCTTCTCCAACCCAAAACAGCAGCATCCTTCCGCTTCCCAACACAGCAGCATCCTTCCCCATCCCAACACTGCACCTTCTGTCCCCATCCCCACACATTAGCATCTTTCCCCATCCCAGCATTGCAGCATCCTTCCCCATCCCTACACAGCACCTTCTGTCCCCATCTTAAAACAGCAGCATCCTTCCCCATCCCAAAACAGCAGCATCCTTTCCCTACCCAACACAGGAGCATCCTTCACCTTCCCAAAACAGCAAAATCCCTCCGCTTCCCCAAACAGCAGCATCCCTCCCCCTTCCCAACACAGCAGCATCCTTCCCCATCCCAACACAGCAGCATCCTTCTCCATCCAAAGACAGCAGCATCCTTCCCCATCCCTACACAGAAGCATCCTTCCCCATCCCAACGCAGCAGCCATCCTTCTGCAACCCAACACAGAAGCATTCGTCCCCATTCCAAAGCAGCAGCATCCTTCCCCCTCCCAACACAGCACCTTCTGTCCCCATCGCAACACAGCAGCATCCTTCCCCATCCCAAATCAACAGCTTCCTTCCTCATCCCAACACAGCAGCATCCTTCCCCTTCCCAACGCATCAGCATCCTTCCCCATCACAACACAACCAGCATCCTTCGTCATCCCTACACAGCAGCATCCTTCCCCTTACCAAGACACGAGCATCCTTCCCCTTCCCAAAACGACAGCATCCTTCCCCATCCAAATAAAGCAGAATCCGTCCTCATCCCAACACAGCAGCAACGTTCTGCATCCCAACACTGCAGCATCCTTCCCCATCACAAGACAGCATCCTCCTTCTCAATCCCAACACAGCAGAATCCTTCCTCATCCCAACACAGCAGCATCATTCTCCATGCGAACACAGCAGCATACTTCCCCATCCCAAAACAACAGCATCCTTCCCCATCCCAACACAGCAGCCTCATTCCCCATCAAAACACAGCAGCATCCTTCGCCATCCCAGCACAGCAGCATCCTTTCCCTTCTCAACACAGCACCATCCTTCCCCATCCCAACACAGCAGCATCCTTCCCCAACCCAACACAGCAGAATCCTACCCCATGCCAAAACAGCAGCATCCTTTCCCATCCCAACACAGCTCCTTGTATCCCTTCCAATTTCAGCAGCATCCTTTCCCATCCCTACACATTTTCTTTCATCCCCATCCCCACACAATAGCAACCTTCCCCATCCCAGCATTGCAGCATTTTTCCCCATCCCTACACAGCACCTTCTGTCCCCAGCCCAACACAGCAGCATCCTTCCCCATCCGAGCACAGCAGCATCCTTCCTCTTTCCAACACAGCAGCAACCGTCCCTTTCCCAAGACAGCAGCAAACATCCCTTTCGCAAAACAGTAGCATCCATCCCAATCCCAACAAAGCAGCATCCTTCACTGTCCCAACACAGCAGCATCCTTCTCCATCCCAACACAGCAGCTTCCTTCTCCATCACAACACAGCGGCAGCCTCCCCATCCCAACACAGCAGCATCCTTCTCCATCCCAACGCAGCAGCATCATTCCGCAACCCAACACAGCAGCATGCTTCCCCATGCCAACAAAGCACCTTCTGTCCCCACCCCAACACAGCAGCGTCCTTCTCCATCCCAACAGAGCAGCATCCTTCCCCTTCCCAACACAGAAGCATCCTTCCCCATCCCAACACAGCAGCATCCTTCTGCATCCCAACACAGAAACATTCATCCGCATCCCAAAACAACCGCATCCGTCCCCATCCCAACACAGCAGCATCCTTCCCCATCCCAACACAGCAGCCACATTCCCCATCAAAACACAGCTGCATCCTTCGCCATCCCAGCACAGCAGCATCCTTTCCCTTCCCAACACAGCACCATCCTTCCACATCCCAACACAGCAGCATCCTTCCCCATCCCAACACAGCAGAATCCTACCCCATGCCAAGACAGCAGCATCCTTCCCCATCCCAACACAGCTCCTTGTATCCCTACCAATTTCAGCAGCATCCTTCCCCATCCCTACACATTTTCTTCCGTCCCCATCCCCACACAATAGCATCCTTCCCCATCCCAGCATTGCAGCATTTTTCCCCATCCCTACACAGCACCTTCTGTCCCCAGCCCAACACAGCAGCATCCTTCCCCATCCGAACACAGCAGCATCCTTCCTCTTTCCAACACAGCAGCAACCGTCCCTTTCCCAAGACAGCAGCAAACTTCCCTTTCCCAACACAGTAGCATCCATCCCAATCCCAACAAAGCAGCATCCTTCACTGTCCCAAAACAGCAGCATCCTTCCCCATCCCAACACAGCAGCATCCTTCTCCATCCCAACACAGCGGCAGCCTCCCCATCCCAACAAAGCAGCAACCTTCTCCATCCCAACACAGCAGCATCCTTCCGCAACCCAACACCGAAGCATCCTTCCACATCTCAACACAGCAGCATCCTTCTCCATCCCAATACAGCAGCATCCTTCCCCATCCCAACACAGCAGCATCTTTCCCCATGCCAACAAAGCACCTTCTGTCCCCATCCCAACACAGCAGCGTCCTTCTCCATGCCAACACAGCAGCATCCTTCCCCTTCCCAACACAGCAGCATCCTTCCCCATCCCAACACAGCAGCATCCTTCTGCATCCCAACACAGAAACATTCGTCCGCATCCCAAAGCAGCAGCATCCTTCCGCCTCCCAACACAGCACCTTCTGTCCCCTTCCCAACACGGCAGCATCCTTCCCCATTCCAAATCAACAGCATCCTTCCTCATCCCAACACAGCAGCATCCTTCCCCTTCCCAACGCATCGGCATCCTTCCCCATCACAACACAACAGCATCCTTCGTCATTCCAACACAGCAGCATCCTTCCCCTTACCAAGACATGAGCATCCTTCCCCTTCCCAAAACAACAGCATCCTTCCTCATCCCAGAACAGCAGCATCCGTCCGCAATCCAACAGAGCAGCATCCTTCCCCGTCCAAATAAAGCAGCATCCTTCCCCTTCCCAACACAGCAGCATCCTTCCCCATCCCAACACAGCAGCATCCTTCTGCATCCCAACACAGAAACATTCGTCCGCATCCCAAAGCAGCAGCATCCTTCCCCCTCCCAACACAGCACCTTCTGTCCCCTTCCCAACACGGCAGCATCCTTCCCCATCCCAAATCAACAGCATCCTTCCCCATCCCAAAACAACAGCATCCTTCACCATCCCAACACAGCAGCCACATACCCCATCCCAACACAGAAGCATCCTTCGCCATCCCAACTCAGCAGCATCCTTCACCATCCCAACACAGCAGCATCCTTCCCCATCCCAAAACAGCAGCATCCTTGCCCATCCCAAAACAGCAGCATCCTTCACCATCCCAACACCGCTCCTTGTATCCCTATCCAATTTCAGCAGCATCGTTCCCCATCCCAACACAGCAGCATCCTTTCCCTACACAACACAGCAGCATCCTTCTCCATCCCAACAGAGCAGCATCCTTCTCCATCCCAAGACAGTGGCAGCCTTCCCCATCTCAACACAGCAGCATCCTTCTCCATCCCAACACAGCAGCATTCTTCCCCATCCCAACACTGCAGCATCCTTCCCCATGCCAACAAAGCACCTTCTATCCCCATCCCAACACAGCAGCATCATTCTCCATAACAACACAGCAGCATCCTTCCCCAACCCAACACAGAAGCATCCTTCACCATCCCAACGCAGCAGCATCCTTCTGCATCCCAACACAGAAGCATTTGTCCCCATCCCAAAGCAGCAGCATCCTTCCCCCTCCCAACACAGCACCTTCTGTCCCAATCCCAACACAGCAGCATCCTTCCCCATCCCAAATCAACAGCATCTTTCCTCATCCCAAAACAGCAGCATCCTTCCCCTTCCCAATGCATCAGCATCCTTCCCCATCACAACACAACAGCATCCTTCGTCATCCCAACACAGCAACATCCTTCCCCTTACCAAGACACGAGCATCCTTCCCCTTCCCAAAACAACAGCATCCTTCCTCTTCCGAGATCAGCAGCATCCGCCCCATCCAAATAAAGCAGCATCCGTCCTCATCCCAACACAGCAGCAACGTTCTCCATCCCATTACTGTACCATCCTTTCCCAACACAAGACAGCAGCCTCCTGCTCAATCCCAACAGAGCAGCATCCTTCCTCATCCCAACACAACAGCATCATTCTCCACGCCAACACAGCAGCAAACTTCCCCATCCCAAAACAGCAGCATCCGGCCCCATCCAAACACAGCAGCATCCTTCTCCATCCCAGCACAGCAGCATCATTTCCCTTCCCAACACAGCTGCATCCTTCCCCATCCCAACACAGCAGCATCCTTCTCCATCCCAATACAGCAGCATCCTTCCCCATCACAAAACAGCAGCATCCTTCCCCATCCCAACACAGCAGCATCTTTCCCCATCCCAACACAGCTCCTTGTATCCCCATCCAATTTCAGCAGCATCCTTCCCCATCCCAACACAGCACCTTCTGTCCCCATCCCCACACATTAGCATCCTTCCCCATCCCAGCATTGCAGCATCCTTCCCCATCACTACACAGCACCTTCTGTCCCCATCTTAACACAGCAGCATCCTACCCCATCCCAACACAGCAGCATCCTTTCCCGACCCAACACAGCAGCATCCTTCACCTTCCCAAAACAGCAAAATCCCTCCCCTTCCCCAAACAGCAGCATCCCTCCCCCTTCCCAACACAGCAGCATCCATCCCCATTTCAACACTGCAGCATCCTTCTCCATCCAAAGACAGCAGCATCCTTCCCCATCCCAAGACAGCAGCATCCTGCTCTGTCCCAACACAGCAGCATGCTTCCTCATACCAACACAGCAGCATCTTTCTGCATCCCAAGACAGCAACATCCTTCCCCATACCGAAACAACAGCATCCTTCCCCATCCCAAAACAGCACCTTCTGTCCACAGCCCAACACAGCAGCATCCTTCTGCATCCCATCACAGCAGTATCCTTCCCCATCCCAACATAGCAGCATCCTTCGCCATCCCTACACCACACCTTCTGTCCCCATCCCAACACAGCAGCATCTTTCCCCTTCCCAACACAGCAGCATCCTTCTCCATCCCAACACATCAGTTTCCTACCCATTCCAAAACAGCAGCATTCTTCTCCATCCGAACACAGCAGCATCCTTCCCCTTCCCAACACAGCGGCATCCTTCCCCATCCCAAGACAGCAGCATCCTTCTCAATCCAAACACAGCAGCATCCTTCCCCATCCCAACACAGCAGCATCCTTCCCCATCACAACACAGAAGCATCCTTCTCCATCCCAACACAGCAGCATCCTTCTGCAACCCAACACAGAAGCATCCTTCCCCATTTCAACACAGCTGCATCCTTCTCCATCCCAAAACAGCAGCATCCTTCCCCATCCCAACACAGCAGCATCAATCCCCATGCCAACAAAGCTCCTTCTATCCCCACCCCAACACAGCAGCATCCTTCCCCATGCCAACACAGCAGCATCCTTGCCCTTCCCAACACAGCAGCATCCTTCCCCATCCCAACACAGCAGCATCCTTCTGCATCCCAACACAGAAACATTCATCCGCATCCCAAAGCAGCAGCATCCTTCCCCCTCCCAACACCACACCTTCTGTCCCCATCCCAACACAGCAGCATCCTTCCCCATCCCAAATCAACAGCATCCTTCCTCATCCCAACACAGCAGCATCCTTCGCCTTCCCATCGCATCAGCATCCTTCCGCATCACAACACAACAGCATCCTTCGTCATCCCAACACAGCAGCATCCTTCCCCTTACCAAGACATGAGCATCCTTCCCCTTCCCAAAACAACAGCATCCTTCCTCATTCCAGAACAGCAGCATCCGTCCGCAATCCAACAGAGCAGCATCCTTCCCCATCCAAATAAAGCAGCATCCGTCCTCTTCCCAACACAGCAGCAACGTTCTCCATCGCAACACTGCAGCATCCTTCCCCATCACAAGACAGCAGCCTCCTGCTCAATCCCAACACAGCAGCATCCTTCCTCATCCCAACACAACAGCATCATTCTCCATGCCAACACAGCAGCATCCTTCCCCATCCCAAAACAACCGCATCCGTCCCCATCCCAACACAGCAGCATCCTTCCCCATCCCAACACAGCAGCCACATTCCCCATCAAAACACAGCAGCATCCTTCGCCATCCCAGCGCAGCAGCATCCTTTCCCTTCCCAACACAGCACCATCCTTCCACATCCCAACACAGCAGCATCCTTCCCCATCCCAACACAGCAGAATCCTACCCCATGCCAAAACAGCAGCATCCTTCCCCATCCCAACACAGCTCCTTGTATCCCTTCCAATTCCAGCAGCATCCTTCCCCATCCCTACACATTTTCTTCCGTCCCCATCCCCACACAATAGCATCCTTCCCCATCCCAGCATTGCAGCATTTTTCCCCATCCCTACACAGCACCTTCTGTCCCCAGCCCAACACAGCAGCATCCTTCCCCATCCGAACACAGCAGCCTCCTTCCTCTTTCCAACACAGCAGCAACCGTCCCTTTCCCAAGACAGCAGCAAACTTCCCTTTCCCAACACAGTAGCATCCATCCCAATCCCAACAAAGCAGCATCCTTCACTGTCCCAACACAGCAGCATCCTTCCCCATCCCAACACAGCAGCATCCTTCTCCATCCCAACACAGCGGCAGCCTCCCCATCCCAACACAGCAGCAAGCTTCTCCATCCCAACACAGCAGCATCCTTCCGCAACCCAACACCGAAGCATCCTTCCACATCTCAACACAGCAGCATCCTTCTCCATCCCAACACAGCAGCATCCTTCCCCATCCCAACACAGCAGCATCCTTCCCCATGCCAACAAAGCACCTTCTGTCCCCATCCCAACACAGCAGCGTCCTTCTCCATGCCAACACAGCAGCATCCTTCCCCTTCCCAACACAGCAGCATCCTTCCCCATCCCAACACAGCAGCATCCTTCTGCATCCCAACACAGAAACATTCGTCCGCATCCCAAAGCAGCAGCATCCTTCCCCCTCCCAACACAGAACCTTCTGTCCCCTTCCCAACACGGCAGCATCCTTCCCCATCCCAAATCAACAGCATCCTTCCTCATCCCAACACAGCAGCATCCTTCCCCATCCCAACACAGCTGCATCCTTCCCCATCCCAACACAGCAGCATCCTTCTCCATCCCAATACAGCAGCATCCTTCCCCATCACAAAACAGCAGCATCCTTCCCCATCCCAACACAGCAGCATCTTTCCCCATCCCAACACAGCTCCTTGTATCCCCATCCAATTTCAGCAGCATCCTTCCCCATCCCAACACAGCACCTTCTGTCCCCATCCCCACACATTAGCATCCTTCCCCATCCCAGCATTGCAGCATCCTTCCCCATCACTACACAGCACCTTCTGTCCCCATCTTAACACAGCAGCATCCTACCCCATCCCAACACAGCAGCATCCTTTCCCGACCCAACACAGCAGCATCCTTCACCTTCCCAAAACAGCAAAATCCCTCCCCTTCCCCAAACAGCAGCATCCCTCCCCCTTCCCAACACAGCAGCATCCATCCCCATTTCAACACTGCAGCATCCTTCTCCATCCAAAGACAGCAGCATCCTTCCCCATCCCAAGACAGCAGCATCCTGCTCTGTCCCAACACAGCAGCATGCTTCCTCATACCAACACAGCAGCATCTTTCTGCATCCCAAGACAGCAACATCCTTCCCCATACCGAAACAACAGCATCCTTCCCCATCCCAAAACAGCACCTTCTGTCCACAGCCCAACACAGCAGCATCCTTCTGCATCCCATCACAGCAGTATCCTTCCCCATCCCAACATAGCAGCATCCTTCGCCATCCCTACACCACACCTTCTGTCCCCATCCCAACACAGCAGCATCTTTCCCCTTCCCAACACAGCAGCATCCTTCTCCATCCCAACACATCAGTTTCCTACCCATTCCAAAACAGCAGCATTCTTCTCCATCCGAACACAGCAGCATCCTTCCCCTTCCCAACACAGCGGCATCCTTCCCCATCCCAAGACAGCAGCATCCTTCTCAATCCAAACACAGCAGCATCCTTCCCCATCCCAACACAGCAGCATCCTTCCCCATCACAACACAGAAGCATCCTTCTCCATCCCAACACAGCAGCATCCTTCTGCAACCCAACACAGAAGCATCCTTCCCCATTTCAACACAGCTGCATCCTTCTCCATCCCAAAACAGCAGCATCCTTCCCCATCCCAACACAGCAGCATCAATCCCCATGCCAACAAAGCTCCTTCTATCCCCACCCCAACACAGCAGCATCCTTCCCCATGCCAACACAGCAGCATCCTTGCCCTTCCCAACACAGCAGCATCCTTCCCCATCCCAACACAGCAGCATCCTTCTGCATCCCAACACAGAAACATTCATCCGCATCCCAAAGCAGCAGCATCCTTCCCCCTCCCAACACCACACCTTCTGTCCCCATCCCAACACAGCAGCATCCTTCCCCATCCCAAATCAACAGCATCCTTCCTCATCCCAACACAGCAGCATCCTTCGCCTTCCCATCGCATCAGCATCCTTCCGCATCACAACACAACAGCATCCTTCGTCATCCCAACACAGCAGCATCCTTCCCCTTACCAAGACATGAGCATCCTTCCCCTTCCCAAAACAACAGCATCCTTCCTCATTCCAGAACAGCAGCATCCGTCCGCAATCCAACAGAGCAGCATCCTTCCCCATCCAAATAAAGCAGCATCCGTCCTCTTCCCAACACAGCAGCAACGTTCTCCATCGCAACACTGCAGCATCCTTCCCCATCACAAGACAGCAGCCTCCTGCTCAATCCCAACACAGCAGCATCCTTCCTCATCCCAACACAACAGCATCATTCTCCATGCCAACACAGCAGCATCCTTCCCCATCCCAAAACAACCGCATCCGTCCCCATCCCAACACAGCAGCATCCTTCCCCATCCCAACAAAGCAGCCACATTCCCCATCAAAACACAGCAGCATCCTTCGCCATCCCAGCACAGCAGCATCCTTTCCCTTCCCAACACAGCACCATCCTTCCACATCCCAACACAGCAGCATCCTTCCCCATCCCAACACAGCAGAATCCTACCCCATGCCAAAACAGCAGCATCCTTCCCCATCCCAACACAGCTCCTTGTATCCCTTCCAATTCCAGCAGCATCCTTCCCCATCCCTACACATTTTCTTCCGTCCCCATCCCCACACAATAGCATCCTTCCCCATCCCAGCATTGCAGCATTTTTCCCCATCCCTACACAGCACCTTCTGTCCCCCGCTCAACACAGCAGCATCCTTCCCCATCCGAACACAGCAGCATCCTTCCTCTTTCCAACACAGCAGCAACCGTCCCTTTCCCAAGACAGCAGCAAACTTCCCTTTCCCAACACAGTAGCATCCATCCCAATCCCAACAAAGCAGCATCCTTCACTGTCCCAACACAGCAGCATCCTTTCCCATCCCAACACAGCAGCATCCTTCTCCATCCCAACACAGCGGCAGCCTCCCCATCCCAACACAGCAGCAACCTTCTCCATCCCAACACAGCAGCATCCTTCCGCAACCCAACACCGAAGCATCCTTCCACATCTCAACACAGCAGCATCCTTCTCCATCCCAACACAGCAGCATCCTTCCCCATCCCAACACAGCAGCATCCTTCCCCATGCCAACAAAGCACCTTCTGTCCCCATCCCAACACAGCAGCGTCCTTCTCCATGCCAACACAGCAGCATCCTTCCCCTTCCCAACACAGCAGCATCCTTCCCCATCCCAACACAGCAGCATCCTTCTGCATCCCAACACAGAAACATTCGTCCGCATCCCAAAGCAGCAGCATCCTTCCCCCTCCCAACACAGCACCTTCTGTCCCCTTCCCAACACGGCAGCATCCTTCCCCATCCCAAATCAACAGCATCCTTCCTCATCCCAACACAGCAGCATCCTTCCCCTTCCCAACGCATCGGCATCCTTCCCCATCACAACACAACAGCATCCTTCGTCATTCCAACACAGCAGCATCCTTCCCCTTACCAAGACATGAGCATCCTTCCCCTTCCCAAAACAACAGCATCCTTCCTCATCCCAGAACAGCAGCATCCGTCCGCAATCCAACAGAGCAGCATCCTTCCCCGTCCAAATAAAGCAGCATCCGTCCTCTTCCCAACACAGCAGCAACGTTCTCCATCGCAACACTGCAGCATCCTTCCCCATCACAAGACAGCAGCCTCCTGCTCAATCCCAACACAGCAGCATCCTTCCTCATCCCAACACAACAGCATCATTCTCCATGCCAACACAGCAGCATCCTTCCCCATCCCAAAACAACAGCATCCTTCACCATCCCAACACAGCAGCCACATACCCCATCCCAACACAGAAGCATCCTTCGCCATCCCAGCACAGCAGCATCCTTTCCCTTCCCAACACAGCAGCATCCTTCTCCATCCCAACTCAGCAGCATCCTTCACCATCCCAACACAGCAGCATCCTTTCCCATCCCAATACAGCAGCATCCTTGCCCATCCCAAAACAGCAGCATCCTTCACCATCCCAACACCGCTCCTTGTATCCCTATCCAATTTCAGCAGCATCGTTCCCCATCCCAACACAGCAGCATCCTTTCCCTACACAACAGAGCAGCATCCTTCACTGTCCCAACACAGCAGCATCCTTCTCCATCCCAACAGAGCAGCATCCTTCTCCATCCCAAGACAGCGGCAGCCTTCCCCATCTCAACACAGCAGCATCCTTCTCCATCCCAACACAGCAGCATTCTTCCCCATCCCAACACTGCAGCATCCTTCCCCATGCCAACAAAGCACCTTCTAACCCCATCCCAACACAGCAGCATCATTCTCCATAACAACACAGCAGCATCCTTCCCCAACCCAACACAGAAGCATCCTTCACCATCCCAACGCAGCAGCATCATTCTGCATCCCAACACAGAAGCATTTGTCCCCATCCCAAAGCAGCAGCATCCTTCCCCCTCCCAACACAGCACCTTCTGTCCCAATCCCAACACAGCAGCATCCTTCCCCATCCCAAATCAACAGCATCTTTCCTCATCCCAAAACAGCAGCATCCTTCCCCTTCCCAATGCATCAGCATCCTTCCCCATCACAACACAACAGCATCCTTCGTCATCCCAACACAGCAACATCCTTCCCCTTACCAAGACACGAGCATCCTTCCCCTTCCCAAAACAACAGCATCCTTCCTCTTCCGAGATCAGCAGCATCCGCCCCATCCAAATAAAGCAGCATCCGTCCTCATCCCAACACAGCAGCAACGTTCTCCATCCCATTACAGTAGCATCCTTTCCCAACACAAGACAGCAGCCTCCTGCTCAATCCCAACAGAGCAGCATCCTTCCTCATCCCAACACAACAGCATCATTCTCCACGCCAACACAGCAGCAAACTTCCCCATCCCAAAACAGCAGCATCAGGCCCCATCCCTACACAGCAGCATCCTTCTCCATCCCAGCACAGCAGCATCCTTTCCCTTCCCAACACAGCTGCATCCTTCCCCATCCCAACACAGCAGCATCCTTCTCCATCCCAATACAGCAGCATCCTTCCCCATCACAAAACAGCAGCATCCTTCCCCATCCCAACACAGCAGCATCCTTCCCCATCCCAACACAGCTCCTTGTATCCCCATCCAATTTCAGCAGCATCCTTCCCCATCCCAACACAGCACCTTCTGTCCCCATCCCCACACATTAGCATCCTTCCCCATCCCAGCATTGCAGCATCCTTCCCCATCACTACACAGCACCTTCTGTCCCCATCTTAACACAGCAGCATCCTACCCCATCCCAACACAGCAGCATCCTTTCCCGACCCAACACAGCAGCATCCTTCACCTTCCCAAAACAGCAAAATCCCTCCCCTTCCCCAAACAGCAGCATCCCTCCCCCTTCCCAACACAGCAGCATCCATCCCCATTTCAACACTGCAACATCCTTCTCCATCCAAAGACAGCAGCATCCTACCCCATCCCAACACAGCAGCATCCTTTCCCGACCCAACACAGCAGCATCCTTCACCTTCCCAAAACAGCAAAATCCCTCCCCTTCCCCAAACAGCAGCATCCCTCCCCCTTCCCAACACAGCAGCATCCATCCCCATTTCAACACTGCAGCATCCTTCTCCATCCAAAGACAGCAGCATCCTTCCCCATCCCAAGACAGCAGCATCCTGCTCTGTCCCAACACAGCAGCATGCTTCCTCATACCAACACAGCGGCATCCTTCCCCATCCCAAGACAGCAGCATCCTTCTCAATCCAAACACAGCAGCATCCTTCCCCATCCCAACACAGCAGCATCCTTCCCCATCACAACACAGAAGCATCCTTCTCCATCCCAACACAGCAGCATCCTTCTGCAACCCAACACAGAAGCATTCTTCCCCATTTCAACACAGCTGCATCCTTCTCCATCCCAAAACAGCAGCATCCTTCCCCATCCCAACACAGCAGCATCAATCCCCATGCCAACAAAGCTCCTTCTATCCCCACCCCAACACAGCAGCATCCTTCCCATGCCAACACAGCAGCATCCTTGCCCTTCCCAACACAGCAGCATCCTTCCCCATCCCAACACAGCAGCATCCTTCTGCATCCCAACACAGAAACATTCGTCCGCATCCCAAAGCAGCAGCATCCTTCCCCCACCCAACACCACACCTTCTGTCCCCATCCCAACACAGCAGCATCCTTCCCCATCCCAAATCAACAGCATCCTTCCTCATCCCAACACAGCAGCATCCTTCGCCTTCCCATCGCATCAGCATCCTTCCGCATCACAACACAACAGCATCCTTCGTCATCCCAACACAGCAGCATCCTTCCCCTTACCAAGACATGAGCATCCTTCCCCTTCCCAAAACAACAGCATCCTTCCTCATCCCAGAACAGCAGCATCCGTCCGCAATCCAACAGAGCAGCATCCTTCCCCGTCCAAATAAAGCAGCATCCGTCCTCTTCCCAACACAGCAGCAACGTTCTCCATCGCAACACTGCAGCATCCTTCCCCATCACAAGACAGCAGCCTCCTGCTCAATCCCAACACAGCAGCATCCTTCCTCATCCCAACACAACAGCATCATTCTCCATGCCAACACAGCAGCATCCTTCCCCATCCCAAAACAACAGCATCCTTCACCATCCCAACACAGCAGCCACATACCCCATCCCAACACAAAAGCATCTTTCGCCATCCCAGCACAGCAGCATCCTTTCCCTTCCCAACACAGCAGCATCCTTGCCCATCCCAAAACAGCAGCATCCTTCACCATCCCAACACCGCTCCTTGTATCCCTATCCAATTTCAGCAGCATCGTTCCCCATCCCAACACAGCAGCATCCTTTCCCTACACAACACAGCAGCATCCTTCACTGTCCCAACACAGCAGCATCCTTCTGCATCCCAACAGAGCAGCATCCTTCTCCATCCCAACACAGCGGCAGCCTTCCCCATCTCAACACAGCAGCATCCTTCTCCATCCCAACACAGCAGCATTCTTCCCCATCCCAACACTGCAGCATCCTTCCCCATGCCAACAAAGCACCTTATATCCCCATCCCAACACAGCAGCATCATTCTCCATAACAACACAGCAGCATCCTTCCCCAACCCAACACAGAAGCATCCTTCACCATCCCAACGCAGCAGCATCCTTCTGCATCCCAACACAGAAGCATTTGTCCCCATCCCAAAGCAGCAGCATCCTTCCCCCTCCCAACACAGCACCTTCTGTCCCAATCCCAACACAGCAGCATCCTTCCCCATCCCAAATCAACAGCATCTTTCCTCATCCCAAAACAGCAGCATCCTTCCCCTTCCCAATGCATCAGCATCCTTCCCCATCACAACACAACAGCATCCTTCGTCATCCCAACACAGCAACATCCTTCCCCTTACCAAGACACGAGCATCCTTCCCCTTCCCAAAACAACAGCATCCTTCCTCTTCCGAGATCAGCAGCATCCGCCCCATCCAAATAATGCAGCATCCGTCCTCATCCCAACACAGCAGCAACGTTCTCCATCCCATTACAGTAGCATCCTTTCCCAACACAAGACAGCAGCCTCCTGCTCAATCCCAACAGAGCAGCATCCTTCCTCATCCCAACACAACAGCATCATTCTCCACGCCAACACAGCAGCAAACTTCCCCATCCCAAAACAGCAGCATCCGGCCCCATCCCAACACAGCAGCATCCTTCTCCATCCCAGCACAGCAGCATCCTTTCCCTTCCCAACACAGCTGCATCCTTCCCCATCCCAACACAGCAGCATCCTTCTCCATCCCAATACAGCAGCATCCTTCCCCATCACAAAACAGCAGCATCCTTCCCCATCCCAACACAGCAGCATCCTTCCCCATCCCAACACAGCTCCTTGTATCCCCATCCAATTTCAGCAGCATCCTTCCCCATCCCAACACAGCACCTTCTGTCCCCATCCCCACACATTAGCATCCTTCCCCATCCCAGCATTGCAGCATCCTTCCCCATCACTACACAGCACCTTCTGTCCCCATCTTAACACAGCAGCATCCTACCCCATCCCAACACAGCAGCATCCTTTCCCGACCCAACACAGCAGCATCCTTCACCTTCCCAAAACAGCAAAATCCCTCCCCTTCCCCAAACAGCAGCATCCCTCCCCCTTCCCAACACAGCAGCATCCATCCCCATTTCAACACTGCAGCATCCTTCTCCATCCAAAGACAGCAGCATCCTTCCCCATCCCAAGACAGCAGCATCCTGCTCTGTCCCAACACAGCAGCATGCTTCCTCATACCAACACAGCAGCATCTTTCTGCATCCCAAGACAGCAACATCCTTCCCCATACCGAAACAACAGCATCCTTCCCCATCCCAAAACAGCACCTTCTGTCCACAGCCCAACACAGCAGCATCCTTCTGCATCCCATCACAGCAGTATCCTTCCCCATCCCAACATAGCAGCATCCTTCGCCATCCCTACACCACACCTTATGTCCCCATCCCAACACAGCAGCATCTTTCCCCTTCCCAACACAGCAGCATCCTTCTCCATCCCAACACATCAGTTTCCTACCCATTCCAAAACAGCAGCATTCTTCTCCATCCGAACACAGCAGCATCCTTCCCCTTCCCAACACAGCGGCATCCTTCCCCATCCCAAGACAGCAGCATCCTTCTCAATCCAAACACAGCAGCATCCTTCCCCATCCCAACACAGCAGCATCCTTCCCCATCACAACACAGAAGCATCCTTCTCCATCCCAACACAGCAGCATCCTTCTGCAACCCAACACAGAAGCATCCTTCCCCATTTCAACACAGCTGCATCCTTCTCCATCCCAAAACAGCAGCATCCTTCCCCATCCCAACACAGCAGCATCAATCCCCATGCCAACAAAGCTCCTTCTATCCCCACCCCAACACAGCAGCATCCTTCCCCATGCCAACACAGCAGCATCCTTGCCCTTCCCAACACAGCAGCATCCTTCCCCATCCCAACACAGCAGCATCCTTCTGCATCCCAACACAGAAACATTCGTCCGCATCCCAAAGCAGCAGCATCCTTCCCCCTCCCAACACCACACCTTCTGTCCCCATCCCAACACAGCAGCATCCTTCCCCATCCCAAATCAACAGCATCCTTCCTCATCCCAACACAGCAGCATCCTTCGCCTTCCCATCGCATCAGCATCCTTCCGCATCACAACACAACAGCATCCTTCGTCATCCCAACACAGCAGCATCCTTCCCCTTCCCAAGACATCAGCATCCTTCCCCTTCCCAAAACAACAGCATCCTTCCTCATCCCAGAACAGCAGCATCCGACCGCAATCCAACAGAGCAGCATCCTTCCCCGTCCAAATAAAGCAGCATCCGTCCTCTTCCCAACACAGCAGCAACGTTCTCCATCGCAACACTGCAGCATCCTTCCCCATCACAAGACAGCAGCCTCCTGCTCAATCCCAACACAGCAGCATCCTTCCTCATCCCAACACAACAGCATCATTCTCCATGCCAACACAGCAGCATCCTTCCCCATCCCAAAACAACAGCATCCTTCACCATCCCAACACAGCAGCCACATACCCCATCCCAAAACAGCAGCATCCTTCACCATCCCAACACCGCTCCTTGTATCCCTATCCAATTTCAGCAGCATCGTTCCCCATCCCAACACAGCAGCATCCTTTCCCTACACAACACAGCAGCATCCTTCACTGTCCCAACACAGCAGCATCCTTCTGCATCCCAACAGAGCAGCATCCTTCTCCATCCCAACACAGCGGCAGCCTTCCCCATCTCAACACAGCAGCATCCTTCTCCATCCCAACACAGCAGCATTCTTCCCCATCCCAACACTGCAGCATCCTTCCCCATGCCAACAAAGCACCTTATATCCCCATCCCAACACAGCAGCATCATTCTCCATAACAACACAGCAGCATCCTTCCCCAACCCAACACAGAAGCATCCTTCACCATCCCAACGCAGCAGCATCCTTCTGCATCCCAACACAGAAGCATTTGTCCCCATCCCAAAGCAGCAGCATCCTTCCCCCTCCCAACACAGCACCTTCTGTCCCAATCCCAACACAGCAGCATCCTTCCCCATCCCAAATCAACAGCATCTTTCCTCATCCCAAAACAGCAGCATCCTTCCCCTTCCCAATGCATCAGCATCCTTCCCCATCACAACACAACAGCATCCTTCGTCATCCCAACACAGCAACATCCTTCCCCTTACCAAGACACGAGCATCCTTCCCCTTCCCAAAACAACAGCATCCTTCCTCTTCCGAGATCAGCAGCATCCGCCCCATCCAAATAATGCAGCATCCGTCCTCATCCCAACACAGCAGCAACGTTCTCCATCCCATTACAGTAGCATCCTTTCCCAACACAAGACAGCAGCCTCCTGCTCAATCCCAACAGAGCAGCATCCTTCCTCATCCCAACACAACAGCATCATTCTCCACGCCAACACAGCAGCAAACTTCCCCATCCCAAAACAGCAGCATCCGGCCCCATCCCAACACAGCAGCATCCTTCTCCATCCCAGCACAGCAGCATCCTTTCCCTTCCCAACACAGCTGCATCCTTCCCCATCCCAACACAGCAGCATCCTTCTCCATCCCAATACAGCAGCATCCTTCCCCATCACAAAACAGCAGCATCCTTCCCCATCCCAACACAGCAGCATCCTTCCCCATCCCAACACAGCTCCTTGTATCCCCATCCAATTTCAGCAGCATCCTTCCCCATCCCAACACAGCACCTTCTGTCCCCATCCCCACACATTAGCATCCTTCCCCATCCCAGCATTGCAGCATCCTTCCCCATCACTACACAGCACCTTCTGTCCCCATCTTAACACAGCAGCATCCTACCCCATCCCAACACAGCAGCATCCTTTCCCGACCCAACACAGCAGCATCCTTCACCTTCCCAAAACAGCAAAATCCCTCCCCTTCCCCAAACAGCAGCATCCCTCCCCCTTCCCAACACAGCAGCATCCATCCCCATTTCAACACTGCAGCATCCTTCTCCATCCAAAGACAGCAGCATCCTTCCCCATCCCAAGACAGCAGCATCCTGCTCTGTCCCAACACAGCAGCATGCTTCCTCATACCAACACAGCAGCATCTTTCTGCATCCCAAGACAGCAACATCCTTCCCCATACCGAAACAACAGCATCCTTCCCCATCCCAAAACAGCACCTTCTGTCCACAGCCCAACACAGCAGCATCCTTCTGCATCCCATCACAGCAGTATCCTTCCCCATCCCAACATAGCAGCATCCTTCGCCATCCCTACACCACACCTTCTGTCCCCATCCCAACACAGCAGCATCTTTCCCCTTCCCAACACAGCAGCATCCTTCTCCATCCCAACACATCAGTTTCCTACCCATTCCAAAACAGCAGCATTCTTCTCCATCCGAACACAGCAGCATCCTTCCCCTTCCCAACACAGCGGCATCCTTCCCCATCCCAAGACAGCAGCATCCTTCTCAATCCAAACACAGCAGCATCCTTCCCCATCCCAACACAGCAGCATCCTTCCCCATCACAACACAGAAGCATCCTTCTCCATCCCAACACAGCAGCATCCTTCTGCAACCCAACACAGAAGCATCCTTCCCCATTTCAACACAGCTGCATCCTTCTCCATCCCAAAACAGCAGCATCCTTCCCCATCCCAACACAGCAGCATCAATCCCCATGCCAACAAAGCTCCTTCTATCCCCACCCCAACACAGCAGCATCCTTCCCCATGCCAACACAGCAGCATCCTTGCCCTTCCCAACACAGCAGCATCCTTCCCCATCCCAACACAGCAGCATCCTTCTGCATCCCAACACAGAAACATTCGTCCGCATCCCAAAGCAGCAGCATCCTTCCCCCTCCCAACACCACACCTTCTGTCCCCATCCCAACACAGCAGCATCCTTCCCCATCCCAAATCAACAGCATCCTTCCTCATCCCAACACAGCAGCATCCTTCGCCTTCCCATCGCATCAGCATCCTTCCGCATCACAACACAACAGCATCCTTCGTCATCCCAACACAGCAGCATCCTTCCCCTTACCAAGACATGAGCATCCTTCCCCTTCCCAAAACAACAGCATCCTTCCTCATCCCAGAACAGCAGCATCCGACCGCAATCCAACAGAGCAGCATCCTTCCCCGTCCAAATAAAGCAGCATCCGTCCTCTTCCCAACACAGCAGCAACGTTCTCCATCGCAACACTGCAGCATCCTTCCCCATCACAAGACAGCAGCCTCCTGCTCAATCCCAACACAGCAGCATCCTTCCTCATCCCAACACAACAGCATCATTCTCCATGCCAACACAGCAGCATCCTTCCCCATCCCAAAACAACAGCATCCTTCACCATCCCAACACAGCAGCCACATACCCCATCCCAACACAGAAGCATCCTTCGCCATCCCAGCACAGCAGCATCCTTTCCCTTCCCAACACAGCAGCATCCTTCTCCATCCCAACTCAGCAGCATCCTTCACCATCCCAACACAGCAGCATCCTTTCCCATCCCAATACAGCAGCATCCTTGCCCATCCCAAAACAGCAGCATCCTTCACCATCCCAACACCGCTCCTTGTATCCCTATCCAATTTCAGCAGCATCGTTCCCCATCCCAACACAGCAGCATCCTTTCCCTACACAACACAGCAGCATCCTTCACTGTCCCAACACAGCAGCATCCTTCTCCATCCCAACAGAGCAGCATCCTTCTCCATCCCAATACAGCAGCATCCTTCCCCATCACAAAACAGCAGCATCCTTCCCCATCCCAACACAGCAGCATCCTTCCCCATCCCAACACAGCTCCTTGTATCCCCATCCAATTTCAGCAGCATCCTTCCCCATCCCAACACAGCACCTTCTGTCCCCATCCCCACACATTAGCATCCTTCCCCATCCCAGCATTGCAGCATCCTTCCCCATCACTACACAGCACCTTCTGTCCCCATCTTAACACAGCAGCATCCTACCCCATCCCAACACAGCAGCATCCTTTCCCGACCCAACACAGCAGCATCCTTCACCTTCCCAAAACAGCAAAATCCCTCCCCTTCCCCAAACAGCAGCATCCCTCCCCCTTCCCAACACAGCAGCATCCATCCCCATTTCAACACTGCAGCATCCTTCTCCATCCAAAGACAGCAGCATCCTTCCCCATCCCAAGACAGCAGCATCCTGCTCTGTCCCAACACAGCAGCATGCTTCCTCATACCAACACAGCAGCATCTTTCTGCATCCCAAGACAGCAACATCCTTCCCCATACCGAAACAACAGCATCCTTCCCCATCCCAAAACAGCACCTTCTGTCCACAGCCCAACACAGCAGCATCCTTCTGCATCCCATCACAGCAGTATCCTTCCCCATCCCAACATAGCAGCATCCTTCGCCATCCCTACACCACACCTTCTGTCCCCATCCCAACACAGCAGCATCTTTCCCCTTCCCAACACAGCAGCATCCTTCTCCATCCCAACACATCAGTTTCCTACCCATTCCAAAACAGCAGCATTCTTCTCCATCCGAACACAGCAGCATCCTTCCCCTTCCCAACACAGCGGCATCCTTCCCCATCCCAAGACAGCAGCATCCTTCTCAATCCAAACACAGCAGCATCCTTCCCCATCCCAACACAGCAGCATCCTTCCACATCACAACACAGAAGCATCCTTCTCCATCCCAACACAGCAGCATCCTTCTGCAACCCAACACAGAAGCATCCTTCCCCATTTCAACACAGCTGCATCCTTCTCCATCCCCAAACAGCAGCATCCCTCCCCCTTCCCAACACAGCAGCATCCATCCCCATTTCAACACTGCAGCATCCTTCTCCATCCAAAGACAGCAGCATCCTTCCCCATCCCAAGACAGCAGCATCCTGCTCTGTCCCAACACAGCAGCATGCTTCCTCATACCAACACAGCAGCATCTTTCTGCATCCCAAGACAGCAACATCCTTCCCCATACCGAAACAACAGCATCCTTCCCCATCCCAAAACAGCACCTTCTGTCCACAGCCCAACACAGCAGCATCCTTCTGCATCCCATCACAGCAGTATCCTTCCCCATCCCAACATAGCAGCATCCTTCGCCATCCCTACACCACACCTTCTGTCCCCATCCCAACACAGCAGCATCTTTCCCCTTCCCAACACAGCAGCATCCTTCTCCATCCCAACACATCAGTTTCCTACCCATTCCAAAACAGCAGCATTCTTCTCCATCCGAACACAGCAGCATCCTTCCCCTTCCCAACACAGCGGCATCCTTCCCCATCCCAAGACAGCAGCATCCTTCTCAATCCAAACACAGCAGCATCCTTCCCCATCCCAACACAGCAGCATCCTTCCACATCACAACACAGAAGCATCCTTCTCCATCCCAACACAGCAGCATCCTTCTGCAACCCAACACAGAAGCATCCTTCCCCATTTCAACACAGCTGCATCCTTCTCCATCCCAAAACAGCAGCATCCTTCCCCATCCCAACACAGCAGCATCAATCCCCATGCCAACAAAGCTCCTTCTATCCCCACCCCAACACAGCAGCATCCTTCCCCATGCCAACACAGCAGCATCCTTGCCCTTCCCAACACAGCAGCATCCTTCCCCATCCCAACACAGCAGCATCCTTCTGCATCCCAACACAGAAACATTCGTCCGCATCCCAAAGCAGCAGCATCCTTCCCCCTCCCAACACCACACCTTCTGTCCCCATCCCAACACAGCAGCATCCTTCCCCATCCCAAATCAACAGCATCCTTCCTCATCCCAACACAGCAGCATCCTTCGCCTTCCCATCGCATCAGCATCCTTCCGCATCACAACACAACAGCATCCTTCGTAATCCCAAAACAGCAGCATCCTTCCCCTTACCAAGACATGAGCATCCTTCCCCTTCCCAAAACAACAGCATCCTTCCTCATCCCAGAACAGCAGCATCCGTCCGCAATCCAACAGAGCAGCATCCTTCCCCGTCCAAATAAAGCAGCATCCGTCCTCTTCCCAACACAGCAGCAACGTTCTCCATCGCAACACTGCAGCATCCTTCCCCATCACAAGACAGCAGCCTCCTGCTCAATCCCAACACAGCAGCATCCTTCCTCATCCCAACACAACAGCATCATTCTCCATGCCAACACAGCAGCATCCTTCCCCATCCCAAAACAACAGCATCCTTCACCATCCCAACACAGCAGCCACATACCCCATCCCAACACAGAAGCATCCTTCGCCATCCCAGCACAGCAGCATCCTTTCCCTTCCCAACACAGCAGCATCCTTCTCCATCCCAACTCAGCAGCATCCTTCACCATCCCAACACAGCAGCATCCTTTCCCATCAAAATACAGCAGCATCCTTGCCCATCCCAAAACAGCAGCATCCTTCACCATCCCAACACCGCTCCTTGTATCCCTATCCAATTTCAGCAGCATCGTTCCCCATCCCAACACAGCAGCATCCTTTCCCTACACAACACAGCAGCATCCTTCACTGTCCCAACACAGCAGCATCCTTCTCCATCCCAACAGAGCAGCATCCTTCTCCATCCCAATACAGCAGCATCCTTCCCCATCACAAAACAGCAGCATCCTTCCCCATCCCAACACAGCAGCATCCTTCCCCATCCCAACACAGCTCCTTGTATCCCCATCCAATTTCAGCAGCATCCTTCCCCATCCCAACACAGCACCTTCTGTCCCCATCCCCACACATTAGCATCCTTCCCCATCCCAGCATTGCAGCATCCTTCCCCATCACTACACAGCACCTTCTGTCCCCATCTTAACACAGCAGCATCCTACCCCATCCCAACACAGCAGCATCCTTTCCCGACCCAACACAGCAGCATCCTTCACCTTCCCAAAACAGCAAAATCCCTCCCCTTCCCCAAACAGCAGCATCCCTCCCCCTTCCCAACACAGCAGCATCCATCCCCATTTCAACACTGCAGCATCCTTCTCCATCCAAAGACAGCAGCATCCTTCCCCATCCCAAGACAGCAGCATCCTGCTCTGTCCCAACACAGCAGCATGCTTCCTCATACCAACACAGCAGCATCTTTCTGCATCCCAAGACAGCAACATCCTTCCCCATACCGAAACAACAGCATCCTTCCCCATCCCAAAACAGCACCTTCTGTCCACAGCCCAACACAGCAGCATCCTTCTGCATCCCATCACAGCAGTATCCTTCCCCATCCCAACATAGCAGCATCCTTCGCCATCCCTACACCACACCTTCTGTCCCCATCCCAACACAGCAGCATCTTTCCCCTTCCCAACACAGCAGCATCCTTCTCCATCCCAACACATCAGTTTCCTACCCATTCCAAAACAGCAGCATTCTTCTCCATCCGAACACAGCAGCATCCTTCCCCTTCCCAACACAGCGGCATCCTTCCCCATCCCAAGACAGCAGCATCCTTCTCAATCCAAACACAGCAGCATCCTTCCCCATCCCAACACAGCAGCATCCTTCCACATCACAACACAGAAGCATCCTTCTCCATCCCAACACAGCAGCATCCTTCTGCAACCCAACACAGAAGCATCCTTCCCCATTTCAACACAGCTGCATCCTTCTCCATCCCCAAACAGCAGCATCCCTCCCCCTTCCCAACACAGCAGCATCCATCCCCATTTCAACACTGCAGCATCCTTCTCCATCCAAAGACAGCAGCATCCTTCCCCATCCCAAGACAGCAGCATCCTGCTCTGTCCCAACACAGCAGCATGCTTCCTCATACCAACACAGCAGCATCTTTCTGCATCCCAAGACAGCAACATCCTTCCCCATACCGAAACAACAGCATCCTTCCCCATCCCAAAACAGCACCTTCTGTCCACAGCCCAACACAGCAGCATCCTTCTGCATCCCATCACAGCAGTATCCTTCCCCATCCCAACATAGCAGCATCCTTCGCCATCCCTACACCACACCTTCTGTCCCCATCCCAACACAGCAGCATCTTTCCCCTTCCCAACACAGCAGCATCCTTCTCCATCCCAACACATCAGTTTCCTACCCATTCCAAAACAGCAGCATTCTTCTCCATCCGAACACAGCAGCATCCTTCCCCTTCCCAACACAGCGGCATCCTTCCCCATCCCAAGACAGCAGCATCCTTCTCAATCCAAACACAGCAGCATCCTTCCCCATCCCAACACAGCAGCATCCTTCCACATCACAACACAGAAGCATCCTTCTCCATCCCAACACAGCAGCATCCTTCTGCAACCCAACACAGAAGCATCCTTCCCCATTTCAACACAGCTGCATCCTTCTCCATCCCAAAACAGCAGCATCCTTCCCCATCCCAACACAGCAGCATCAATCCCCATGCCAACAAAGCTCCTTCTATCCCCACCCCAACACAGCAGCATCCTTCCCCATGCCAACACAGCAGCATCCTTGCCCTTCCCAACACAGCAGCATCCTTCCCCATCCCAACACAGCAGCATCCTTCTGCATCCCAACACAGAAACATTCGTCCGCATCCCAAAGCAGCAGCATCCTTCCCCCTCCCAACACCACACCTTCTGTCCCCATCCCAACACAGCAGCATCCTTCCCCATCCCAAATCAACAGCATCCTTCCTCATCCCAACACAGCAGCATCCTTCGCCTTCCCATCGCATCAGCATCCTTCCGCATCACAACACAACAGCATCCTTCGTCATCCCAACACAGCAGCATCCTTCCCCTTACCAAGACATGAGCATCCTTCCCCTTCCCAAAACAACAGCATCCTTCCTCATCCCAGAACAGCAGCATCCGTCCGCAATCCAACAGAGCAGCATCCTTCCCCGTCCAAATAAAGCAGCATCCGTCCTCTTCCCAACACAGCAGCAACGTTCTCCATCGCAACACTGCAGCATCCTTCCCCATCACAAGACAGCAGCCTCCTGCTCAATCCCAACACAGCAGCATCCTTCCTCATCCCAACACAACAGCATCATTCTCCATGCCAACACAGCAGCATCCTTCCCCATCCCAAAACAACAGCATCCTTCACCATCCCAACACAGCAGCCACATACCCCATCCCAACACAGAAGCATCCTTCGCCATCCCAGCACAGCAGCATCCTTTCCCTTCCCAACACAGCAGCATCCTTCTCCATCCCAACTCAGCAGCATCCTTCACCATCCCAACACAGCAGCATCCTTTCCCATCAAAATACAGCAGCATCCTTGCCCATCCCAAAACAGCAGCATCCTTCACCATCCCAACACCGCTCCTTGTATCCCTATCCAATTTCTGCAGCATCGTTCCCCATCCCAACACAGCAGCATCCTTTCCCTACACAACACAGCAGCATCCTTCACTGTCCCAACACAGCAGCATCCTTCTCCATCCCAACAGAGCAGCATCCTTCTCCATCCCAACACAGCGGCAGCCTTCCCCATCTCAACACGGCAGCATCCTTCTCCATCCCAACACAGCAGCATTCTTCCCCATCCCAACACTGCAGCATCCTTCCCCATGCCAACAAAGCACCTTCTATCCCCATCCCAACACAGCAGCATCATTCTCCATAACAACACAGCAGCATCCTTCCCCAACCCAACACAGAAGCATCCTTCACCATCCCAACGCAGCAGCATCCTTCTGCATCCCAACACAGAAGCATTTGTCCCCATCCCAAAGCAGCAGCATCCTTCCCCCTCCCAACACAGCACCTTCTGTCCCAATCCCAACACAGCAGCATCCTTCCCCATCCCAAATCAACAGCATCTTTCCTCATCCCAAAACAGCAGCATCCTTCCCCTTCCCAATGCATCAGCATCCTTCCCCATCACAACACAACAGCATCCTTCGTCATCCCAACACAGCAACATCCTTCCCCTTACCAAGACACGAGCATCCTTCCCCTTCCCAAAACAACAGCATCCTTCCTCTTCCGAGATCAGCAGCATCCGCCCCATCCAAATAAAGCAGCATCCGTCCTCATCCCAACACAGCAGCAACGTTCTCCATCCCATTACAGTAGCATCCTTTCCCAACACAAGACAGCAGCCTCCTGCTCAATCCCAACAGAGCAGCATCCTTCCTCATCCCAACACAACAGCATCATTCTCCACGCCAACACAGCAGCAAACTTCCCCATCCCAAAACAGCAGCATCCGGCCCCATCCCAACACAGCAGCATCCTTCTCCATCCCAGCACAGCAGCATCCTTTCCCTTCCCAACACAGCTGCATCCTTCCCCATCCCAACACAGCAGCATCCTTCTCCATCCCAATACAGCAGCATCCTTCCCCATCACAAAACAGCAGCATCCTTCTCCATCCCAACTCAGCAGCATCCTTCACCATCCCAACACAGCAGCATCCTTTCCCATCCCAATACAGCAGCATCCTTGCCCATCCCAAAACAGCAGCATCCTTCACCATCCCAACACCGCTCCTTGTATCCCTATCCAATTTCAGCAGCATCGTTCCCCATCCCAACACAGCAGCATCCTTTCCCTACACAACACAGCAGCATCCTTCAGTGTCCCAACACAGCAGCATCCTTCTGCATCCCAACAGAGCAGCATCCTTCTCCATCCCAACACAGCGGCAGCCTTCCCCATCTCAACACAGCAGCATCCTTCTCCATCCCAACACAGCAGCATTCTTCCCCATCCCAACACTGCAGCATCCTTCCCCATGCCAACAAAACACCTTCTATCCCCATCCCAACACAGCAGCATCATTCTCCATAACAACACAGCAGCATCCTTCCCCAACCCAACACAGAAGCATCCTTCACCATCCCAACGCAGCAGCATCCTTCTGCATCCCAACACAGAAGCATTTGTCCCCATCCCAAAGCAGCAGCATCCTTCCCCCTCCCAACACAGCACCTTCTGTCCCAATCCCAACACAGCAGCATCCTTCCCCATCCCAAATCAACAGCATCTTTCCTCATCCCAAAACAGCAGCATCCTTCCCCTTCCCAATGCATCAGCATCCTTCCCCATCACAACACAACAGCATCCTTCGTCATCCCAACACAGCAACATCCTTCCCCTTACCAAGACACGAGCATCCTTCCCCTTCCCAAAACAACAGCATCCTTCCTCTTCCGAGATCAGCAGCATCCGCCCCATCCAAATAAAGCAGCATCCGTCCTCATCCCAACACAGCAGCAACGTTCTCCATCCCATTACAGTAGCATCCTTTCCCAACACAAGACAGCAGCCTCCTGCTCAATCCCAACAGAGCAGCATCCTTCCTCATCCCAACACAACAGCATCATTCTCCACGCCAACACAGCAGCAAACTTCCCCATCCCAAAACAGCAGCATCCGGCCCCATCCCTACACAGCAGCATCCTTCTCCATCCCAGCACAGCAGCATCCTTTCCCTTCCCAACACAGCTGCATCCTTCCCCATCCCAACACAGCAGCATCCTTCTCCATCCCAATACAGCAGCATCCTTCCCCATCACAAAACAGCAGCATCCTTCCCCATCCCAACACAGCAGCATCCTTCCCCATCCCAACACAGCTCCTTGTATCCCCATCCAATTTCAGCAGCATCCTTCCCCATCCCAACACAGCACCTTCTGTCCCCATCCCCACACATTAGCATCCTTCCCCATCCCAGCATTGCAGCATCCTTCCCCATCACTACACAGCACCTTCTGTCCCCATCTTAACACAGCAGCATCCTACCCCATCCCAACACAGCAGCATCCTTTCCCGACCCAACACAGCAGCATCCTTCACCTTCCCAAAACAGCAAAATCCCTCCCCTTCCCCAAACAGCAGCATCCCTCCCCCTTCCCAACACAGCAGCATCCATCCCCATTTCAACACTGCAGCATCCTTCTCCATCCAAAGACAGCAGCATCCTTCCCCATCCCAAGACAGCAGCATCCTGCTCTGTCCCAACACAGCAGCATGCTTCCTCATACCAACACAGCAGCATCTTTCTGCATCCCAAGACAGCAACATCCTTCCCCAGACCGAAACAACAGCATCCTTCCCCATCCCAAAACAGCACCTTCTGTCCACAGCCCAACACAGCAGCATCCTTCTGCATCCCATCACAGCAGTATCCTTCCCCATCCCAACATAGCAGCATCCTTCGCCATCCCTACACCACACCTTATGTCCCCATCCCAACACAGCAGCATCTTTCCCCTTCCCAACACAGCAGCATCCTTCTCCATCCCAACACATCAGTTTCCTACCCATTCCAAAACAGCAGCATTCTTCTCCATCCGAACACAGCAGCATCCTTCCCCTTCCCAACACAGCGGCATCCTTCCCCATCCCAAGACAGCAGCATCCTTCTCAATCCAAACACAGCAGCATCCTTCCCCATCCCAACACAGCAGCATCCTTCCCCATCACAACACAGAAGCATCCTTCTCCATCCCAACACAGCAGCATCCTTCTGCAACCCAACACAGAAGCATCCTTCCCCATTTCAACACAGCTGCATCCTTCTCCATCCCAAAACAGCAGCATCCTTCCCCATCCCAACACAGCAGCATCAATCCCCATGCCAACAAAGCTCCTTCTATCCCCACCCCAACACAGCAGCATCCTTCCCCATGCCAACACAGCAGCATCCTTGCCCTTCCCAACACAGCAGCATCCTTCCCCATCCCAACACAGCAGCATCCTTCTGCATCCCAACACAGAAACATTCGTCCGCATCCCAAAGCAGCAGCATCCTTCCCCCTCCCAACACAGCACCTTCTGTCCCCTTCCCAACACGGCAGCATCCTTCCCCATCCCAAATCAACAGCATCCTTCCTCATCCCAACACAGCAGCATCCTTCCCCTTCCCATCGCATCAGCATCCTTCCGCATCACAACACAACAGCATCCTTCGTCATTCCAACACAGCAGCATCCTTCCCCTTACCAAGACACGAGCATCCTTCCCCTTCCCAAAACAACAGCAAACTTCCTCATCCCAGAACAGCAGCATCCGTCCGCAATCCAACAGAGCAGCATCCTTCCCCGTCCAAATAAAGCAGCATCCGTCCTCTTCCCAACACAGCAGCAACGTTCTCCATCGCAACACTGCAGCATCCTTCCCCATCACAAGACAGCAGCCTCCTGCTCAATCCCAACACAGCAGCATCCTTCCTCATCCCAACACAACAGCATCATTCTCCATGCCAACACAGCAGCATCCTTCCCCATCCCAAAACAACAGCATCCTTCACCATCCCAACACAGCAGCCACATACCCCATCCCAACACAGAAGCAACCTTCGCCATCCCAGCACAGCAGCATCCTTTCCCTTCCCAACACAGCAGCATCCTTCTCCATCCCAACTCAGCAGCATCCTTCACCATCCCAACACAGCAGCATCCTTTCCCATCCCAATACAGCAGCATCCTTGCCCATCCCAAAACAGCAGCATCCTTCACCATCCCAACACCGCTCCTTGTATCCCTATCCAATTTCAGCAGCATCGTTCCCCATCCCAACACAGCAGCATCCTTTCCCTACACAACACAGCAGCATCCTTCACTGTCCCAACACAGCAGCATCCTTCTGCATCCCAACAGAGCAGCATCCTTCTCCATCCCAACACAGCGGCAGCCTTCCCCATCTCAACACAGCAGCATCCTTCTCCATCCCAACACAGCAGCATTCTTCCCCATCCCAACACTGCAGCATCCTTCCCCATGCCAACAAAGCACCTTCTATCCCCATCCCAACACAGCAGCATCATTCTCCATAACAACACAGCAGCATCCTTCCCCAACCCAACACAGAAGCATCCTTCACCATCCCAACGCAGCAGCATCCTTCTGCATCCCAACACAGAAGCATTTGTCCCCATCCCAAAGCAGCAGCATCCTTCCCCCTCCCAACACAGCACCTTCTGTCCCAATCCCAATACAGCAGCATCCTTCCCCATCCCAAATCAACAGCATCTTTCCTCATCCCAAAACAGCAGCATCCTTCCCCTTCCCAATGCATCAGCATCCTTCCCCATCACAACACAACAGCATCCTTCGTCATCCCAACACAGCAACATCCTTCCCCTTACCAAGACACGAGCATCCTTCCCCTTCCCAAAACAACAGCATCCTTCCTCTTCCGAGATCAGCAGCATCCGCCCCATCCAAATAAAGCAGCATCCGTCCTCATCCCAACACAGCAGCAACGTTCTCCATCCCATTACAGTAGCATCCTTTCCCAACACAAGACAGCAGCCTCCTGCTCAATCCCAACAGAGCAGCATCCTTCCTCATCCCAACACAACAGCATCATTCTCCACGCCAACACAGCAGCAAACTTCCCCATCCCAAAACAGCAGCATCCGGCCCCATCCCAACACAGCAGCGTCCTTCTCCATCCCAGCACAGCAGCATCCTTTCCCTTCCCAACACAGCTGCATCCTTCCCCATCCCAACACAGCAGCATCCTTCTCCATCCCAATACAGCAGCATCCTTCACCATCACAAAACAGCAGCATCCTTCCCCATCCCAACACAGCAGCATCCTTCTCCATCGCAACACAGCAGCATCCTTCTCCATCCCAACACAGCGGCATCCTTCCCCATCCCCACACAGCAGCATCCTTCTCCATCCCAACACAGCAGCATCCTTTCCCTACGAAACACAGCAGCATCCTTCACCTTCCCAAAACAGCAGCATCCGTCCCCATCCCAACACAGCAGCATCCTTCTCCATCGCAACACAGCAGCATCCTTCTCTATCCCAACACAGCGGCATCCTTCCCCATCTCAACACAGCAGCATCCTTCTCCATCCCAACACAGCAGCATCCTTCCCCATCCCAACACAGCAGCATCCTTCCCCATGCCAACAAAGCACCTTCTGTCCCCTTCCCAACACAGAAGCATCCTTCCCCATCCCAACACACCAGCATCCTTCTGCATCCCAACACAGAAACATTCGTCTCCATCCCAAAGCAGCAGCATCCTTCCCCCTCCCAACACAGCACCTTCTGTCCCCTTCCCAACACGGCAGCATCCTTCCCCATCCCAAATCAACAGCATCCTTCCTCATCCCAACACAGCAGCATCCTTCCCCTTACCAAGACACGAGCATCCTTCCCCTTCCCAAAACAACAGCATCCTTCCTCATCCCAGAACAGCAGCATCCATCCGCAATCCAACAGAGCAGCATCCTTCCCCGTCCAAATAAAGCAGCATCCGTCCTCTTCCCAACACAGCAGCAACGTTCTCCATCGCAACACTGCAGCATCCTTCCCCATCACAAGACAGCAGCCTCCTGCTCAATCCCAACACAGCAGCATCTTTCCTCATCCCAACACAACAGAATCATTCTCCATGCCAACACAGCAGCATCCTTCCCCATCCCAAAACAACAGGATCCTTCACCATCCCAACACAGCAGCCACATACCCCATCCAAACACAGAAGCATCCTTCGCCATCCCAGCACAGCAGCATCCTTTCCCATCCCAACACAGCAGCATCCTTCTCCATCCCAACTCAGCAGCATCCTTCCCCATCCCAACACAGCAGCATCCTTTCCCATCCCAATACAGCAGCATCCTTCCCCATCCCAAAACAGCAGCATCCTTCCCCATCCCAACACCGCTCCTTGTATCTCTATCCAATTTCAGCAGCATCCTTCCCCATCTCTACACAGCACCTTCTGTCCCCATCCCCACACAATAGCATCCTTCGCCATCCCAGCATTGCAGCATCCTTCCCCATCCCTACACAGCACCTTCTGTCCCCAGCCCAACACAGCAGCATCGTTCCCCATCCCAACACAGCAGTATCCTTTCCCTACACAACACAGCAGCATCCTTCACTGTCCCAACACAGCAGCATCCTTCTCCATCCCAACAGAGCAGCATCCTTCTCCATCCCAACACAGCGGCAGCCTTCCCCATCTCAACAAATCAGCATCCTTCTCCATCCCAACACAGCAGCATCCTTCTCCATTCCAACACAGCAGCATCCTTCCCCAACCCAACACAGAAGCATCCTTCACCATCCCAACGCAGCAGCATCCTTCTGCATCCCAACACAGAAACATTCGTCCCCATCCCAAAGCAGCAGCATCCTTCCCCCTCCCAACACCAAACCTTCTGTCCCAATCCCAACACAGCAGCATCCTTCCCCATCCCAAATCAACAGCATCTTTCCTCATCCCAAAACAGCAGCATCCTTCCCCTTCCCAATGCATCAGCATCCTTCCCCATCACAACACAACAGCATCCTTCGTCATCCCAACGCAGCAGCATCCTTCCCCTTACCAAGACACGAGCATCCTTCCCCTTCACAAAACAACGTCATCCTTCCTCATCCCAGAACAGCAGCATCCGTCCGCGTTCCAACAGAGCAGCATCCTTCCCCATCCAAATAAAGCAGCATCCGTCCTCATCCCAACACAGCAGCAACGTTCTCCATCCTATCACAGTAGCATCCTTTCCCAACACAAGAAAGCAGCCTCCTGCTCAATTCCAACAGAGCAGCATCCTTCCTCATCCCCACACAACAGCATCATTCTCCATGCCAACACAGCAGCAAACTTCCACACCCCAAAACAGCAGCATCCGGCCCCATTGCAACACAGCAGCATCCTTCCACATCCCAACAAATCAGCCACCTTCCCCATCCCAACACAGCAGCATCCTTCTCCATCCCAGCACAGCAGCATCCTTTCAATTCCCAACACAGCACCATCCTTCTCCATCCCAATTCAGCAGCATCCTTCCCCATCCAAACACAGCTGCATCCTTCCCCATCCCAATACAGCAGCATCCTTCCCCATCCCAAAACAGCAGCATCCTTCCCCATCCCAACTCAGCTCCTTGTATCCCAATCCAATTTCAGCAGCATCCTTCCCCATCCCAACACAGCACCTTCTGTCCCCATTCCCACACAATAGCATCCTTCCCCATCCCAGCATTGCAGCATCTTTCCCCATCCCTACATAGCACCTTCTGTCCCCAGCCCAACACAGCTGCATCCTTCCCCGTCCCAACACAGCAGCGTCCTTTCCCTACGAAACACAGCAGCATCCTTCACCTTCCCAAAACAGCAGCATCCGTCCCCATCCCAATACAGCAGCATCATTCACCATGCCAACACAGCAGCATCCGTCCCCATCCCAAAACAGCAGCATCCTTCCTCTTCCCAACACAGCAGCAACCGTCCCCTTCCCAAGACAGCAGCAAACTTCCCTTTCCCAACACAGTACCATCCATTCCAATCATAACAAAACAGTGTCCTTCACTGTCCCAACACAGCAGCATCCTTCTCCATCGCAACACATCAGCATCCTTCTCCATCCCAACACAGCGGCATCCTTCCCCATCCCAACACAGCAGCATCCTTTTCCATCCCAACACAGCAGCATCCTTCCCCAACCCAACACATAAGCATCCTTCCCCATCTCAACACAGCAGCATCCTTCTCCATCCCAACACAGCAGCATCCTTCCCCATCCCAACACAGCAGCATCCTTCCCCATGCCAACAAAGCACCTTCTATCCCCATCCCAACACAGCAGCAGCAGCATCCTTCTCCATACCAACACAGCAGCATCCTTCACCAACCCAACACAGAAGCATCCTTCCCCATCCCAACGCAGCAGCATCCATCTGCATCCCAACACAGAAGCATTCGTCCCCTTCCCAAAGCAGCAGCATCCTTACCCCTCCCAACACAGCACCTTCTGTCCGAATCCCAACACAGCAGCATCCTTCCCCATCCCAAATCAACAGCATCCTTCCTCATCCCAACACAGCAGCATCCTTCCCCTTCCCAATGCATCAGCATCCTTCCCCATCACAACACAACAGCATCCTTCATCATCCCAACACAGCAGCATCCTTCCCCTTACCAAGACACGAGCATGCTTCCCCTTTCCAAAACAACAGCATCCCTCCTCATCCCAGAACAGCAGCATACATCCGCATTCCAACAGAGCAGCATCCTTCCCCATCCAAATAAAGCAGCATCCGTCATCATCCCAACACAGCAGCAACGTTCTCCATCCCAACACAGCAGCATCCTTCCACATCACAAAACAGCAGCCTCCTGCTCAATCCCAACACAGCAGCAGCCTTCCTCATTCCATCACAACAGCATCATTCTCCATGCCAACACAGCAGCAGCCTTCCAAATCCCAAAACAACAGCATCCGTCCCCATCCCAACACAGCAGCATCCTTCCCCATCCCAACACTGCAGCCATCTTCCCCATCCCAACACAGCAGCATCCTTCTCCATCCCAGCACAGCAGGATCCTTTCCATTCCCAACACAGCACCATCCTTCTCCATCCCAACACAGCAGCATCCTTCCCCATCCCAACACAGCAGCATCCTTCCCCATCCCAATACAGCAGCATCCTTCCACATCCCAAAACAGCAGCATTCTTCCCCATCCCAACACAGCACCTTGTATCTCCATCCAATTTCAGCAGCATCCTTCCCCATCCCAACAAGCACCTTCTGTCCCCATCCCCTCACAATAGCATCCTTCCCCATGCCAGCATTGCAGCATCCATCCTATTCCCTACAAAGCACCTTCTGTCCCCATCCCAACACAGCAGCATCCTTTCCCTGCCCAACACAGCAGCATCCTTCACCTTTCCAAAAGAGCAAAATCCCCCCACTTCCCCAAACAGCAGCATCCCTCCCCCTTCCCAACACAGCAGCATCCTTCCCCATCCCAACACAGCAGCATCCGTCCCCATCCCAACACAGCAGCATCCTTCCTCTTCCCAACACAGCAGCAACCGTCCCCTTCCCAAGACAGCAACAAACTTCCCTTTCCCAACACAGTAGAATCCATCCCAATCCCAAAAAAGCAGCTTCCTTCACTGTCCCAACACAGCAGCATCCTTCTCCATCCCAACACAACGGCATCCTTCCCCATCCCAACACAGCAGCATCATTCTCCAACACAAGACAGCAGCATCCTACCTCATCCCAGGAAAGCAGCATCCTGCTCAATCCCAACACAGCAGCAAGCCTCCTCATGCCAACAGAGCAGCATCCTTCTCCATCTCAAGACGGCAGCATCCTTCCCCATCCCAAAACAGCAGCATCCGTCACCATCCCAATACAGCAGCAAGTTTTCCCAACCCAACACAGCACCTTCTGTCCCCATCCCAACACAGCAGCATCCATCCCCATCCCAACACAGCAACATCCTTCCCCATCCCAACAAAGCAGCAAACTTTCCCTTCCCAACATAGCAGCATCCTCCCATTCCCAACACAGCAGCAGCCGTCCCCATGCCAACACAGCAGCATTCATCCCCATTCTAACGCAGAAGCATCGTTCCCCATCCCAACACAGCAGCATCCGTCCACATCCCAACACAGCAACATCCTTCCCCATCCCAACACAGCAGCAAACTTTCCCTTCCCAACACAGCAGCATCCTTCCCCTTCCCAAAACAGCAGCATCCCTCCACTTCCCAAAACAGCAGCATCCTTTCCCATCCCAACACAGTAGCATCCTACCCCATCCCAACACAGCACCTTCTATCCCCATCCCAACACAGCAGCATCCTTCCCCATCCCGACACAGGCCCTTCTGTCCCCATGCCAACACAGCAGCATGCTTCTTTATCCCAACACAGCAGCAATCGTCCCCATCCCAATGCAGCTGCATCCTTCCCCATCCCAATACATACTTCTGTTCCCATCCCAACACAGCAGCATCCTTCCCCATCCCAACACAGCAGCATCCTTCCTCATCCCACACAGCAGCATCCTTTCCCTTCACAACACAGCAGCATACATCCCCATCCCAACACAACAGCATCGTTCCTCATCACAACTCAGCAGCATCATTCCCCGTCCAAACACAGAAGCATCCTTCCCCATCCCAACATAGCAGCATCATCCCATTCCCAACACAGCAGCAGCCGTCCCCATCCCAACACAGCAGCATCCATCCCCATCCTAACACAGCAGCATCCTTCCCCATCCCAACATAGAAGCATCCTTCCCCATCCCAACACAGCAGCATCCTTCCGCATCCCAACACAGCAGCATCCCTCCCCTTCCCAACACAGCAGCATCCTTCCCCATCCCAACACAGGACCTTCTGAACCCATCCCCACACAGTAGCATCCTTCCCCATCCCAACATTGCAACGTCCTTCCCCATCCCTACACAGCACCTGCTGTCCCCATCGCAACACAGCAGCATCCGTCACCATCCCAACACAGCAGCATACTTCCCCTTCCCAAATCAACAGCATCTTTCCTTATCCCAACAGAGCAGCATCCGTCCCCATCCCAACACAGCAGCATCCTTCCCCATCCCAACACAGCAGCATCCTTCCCCATGCCAACAAAGCACCTTCTGTCCCCATCCCAACACAGCAGCGTCCTTCTCCATCCCAACACAGCAGCAACCTTCCCCTACCCAACACAGCAGCATCCTTCCCCATCCCAACACAGCAGCATCCTTCTGCATCCCAACACAGAAACATTCGTCCGCATCCCAAAGCAGCAGCATCCTTCCCCCTCCCAACACAGCACCTTCTGTCCCCTTCCCAACACGGCAGCATCCTTCCCCATCCCAAATCAACAGCATCCTTCCTCATCCCAACACAGCAGCATCCTTCCCCTTCCCATCGCATCAGCATCCTTCCGCATCACAACACAACAGCATCCTTCGTCATTCCAACACAGCAGCATCCTTCCCCTTACCAAGACACGAGCATCCTTCCCCTTCCCAAAACAACAGCATCCTTCCTCATCCCAGAACAGCAGCATCCGTCCGCAATCCAACAGAGCAGCATCCTTCCCCGTCCAAATAAAGCAGCATCCGTCCTCTTCCCAACACAGCAGCAACGTTCTCCATCGCAACACTGCAGCATCCTTCCCCATCACAAGACAGCAGCCTCCTGCTCAATCCCAACACAGCAGCATCCTTCCTCATCCCAACACAACAGCATCATTCTCCATGCCAACACAGCAGCATCCTTCCCCATCCCAAAACAACAGCATCCTTCACCATCCCAACACAGCAGCCACATACCCCATCCCAACACAGAAGCATCCTTCGCCATCCCAGCACAGCAGCATCCTTTCCCTTCCCAACACAGCAGCATCCTTCTCCATCCCAACTCAGCAGCATCCTTCACCATCCCAACACAGCAGCATCCTTTCCCATCCCAATACAGCAGCATCCTTGCCCATCCCAAAACAGCAGCATCCTTCACCATCCCAACACCGCTCCTTGTATCCCTATCCAATTTCAGCAGCATCGTTCCCCATCCCAACACAGCAGCATCCTTTCCCTACACAACACAGCAGCATCCTTCACTGTCCCAACACAGCAGCATCCTTCTGCATCCCAACAGAGCAGCATCCTTCTCCATCCCAACACAGCGGCAGCCTTCCCCATCTCAACACAGCAGCACCCTTCACCATCCCAACACAGCAGCATTCTTCCCCATCCCAACACTGCAGCATCCTTCCCCATGCCAACAAAGCACCTTCTATCCCCATCCCAACACAGCAGCATCATTCTCCATAACAACACAGCAGCATCCTTCCCCAACCCAACACAGAAGCATCCTTCACCATCCCAACGCAGCAGCATCCTTCTGCATCCCAACACAGAAGCATTTGTCCCCATCCCAAAGCAGCAGCATCCTTCCCCCTCCCAACACAGCACCTTCTGTCCCAATCCCAATACAGCAGCATCCTTCCCCATCCCAAATCAACAGCATCTTTCCTCATCCCAAAACAGCAGCATCCTTCCCCTTCCCAATGCATCAGCATCCTTCCCCATCACAACACAACAGCATCCTTCGTCATCCCAACACAGCAACATCCTTCCCCTTACCAAGACACGAGCATCCTTCCCCTTCCCAAAACAACAGCATCCTTCCTCTTCCGAGATCAGCAGCATCCGCCCCATCCAAATAAAGCAGCATCCGTCCTCATCCCAACACAGCAGCAACGTTCTCCATCCCATTACAGTAGCATCCTTTCCCAACACAAGACAGCAGCCTCCTGCTCAATCCCAACAGAGCAGCATCCTTCCTCATCCCAACACAACAGCATCATTCTCCACGCCAACACAGCAGCAAACTTCCCCATCCCAAAACAGCAGCATCCGGCCCCATCCCAACACAGCAGCGTCCTTCTCCATCCCAGCACAGCAGCATCCTTTCCCTTCCCAACACAACTGCATCCTTCCCCATCCCAACACAGCAGCATCCTTCTCCATCCCAATACAGCAGCATCCTTCCCCATCACAAAACAGCAGCATCCTTCCCCATCCCAACACAGCAGCCTCCTTCTCCATCGCAACACAGCAGCATCCTTCTCCATCCCAACACAGCGGCATCCTTCCCCATCCCCACACAGCAGCATCCTTCTCCATCCCAACACAGCAGCATCCTTTCCCTACGAAACACAGCAGCATCCTTCACCTTCCCAAAACAGCAGCATCCGTCCCCATCCCAACACAGCAGCATCCTTCTCCATCACAACACAGCAGCATCCTTCTCTATCCCAACACAGCGGCATCCTTCCCCATCTCAACACAGCAGCATCCTTCTCCATCCCAACACAGCAGCATCCTTCCCCATCCCAACACAGCAGCATCCTTCCCCATGCCAACAAAGCACCTTCTGTCCCCTTCCCAACACAGAAGCATCCTTCCCCATCCCAACACACCAGCATCCTTCTGCATCCCAACACAGAAACATTCATCCACATCCCAAAGCAGCAGCATCCTTCCCCCTCCCAACACAGCACCTTCTGTCCCCTTCCCAACACGGCAGCATCCTTCCCCATCCCAAATCAACAGCATCCTTCCTCATCCCAACACAGCAGCATCCTTCCCCTTCCCAACGCATCGGCATCCTTCCCCATCACAACACAACAGCATCCTTCGTCATCCCAACACAGCAGCATCCTTCCCCTTACCAAGACACGAGCATCCTTCCCCTTCCCAAAACAACAGCATCCTTCCTCATCCCAGAACAGCAGCATCCGTCCGCAATCCAACAGAGCAGCATCCTTCCCCGTCCAAATAAAGCAGCATCCGTCCTCTTCCCAACACAGCAGCAACGTTCTCCATCGCAACACTGCAGCATCCTTCCCCATCACAAGACAGCAGCCTCCTGCTCAATCCCAACACAGCAGCATCTTTCCTCATCCCAACACAACAGAATCATTCTCCATGCCAACACAGCAGCATCCTTCCCCATCCCAAAACAACAGGATCCTTCACCATCCCAACACAGCAGCCACATACCCCATCCAAACACAGAAGCATCCTTCGCCATCCCAGCACAGCAGCATCCTTTCCCATCCCAACACAGCAGCTTCCTTCTCCATCCCAACTCAGCAGCATCCTTCCCCATCCCAACACAGCAGCATCCTTTCCCATCCCAATACAGCAGCATCCTTCCCCATCCCAAAACAGCAGCATCCTTCCCCATCCCAACACCGCTCCTTGTATCCCCATCCAATTTCAGCAGCATCCTTCCCCATCCCTACACAGCACCTTCTGTCCCCATCCCCACACAATAGCATCCTTCGCCATCCCAGCATTGCAGCATCCTTCCCCATCCCTACACAGCACCTTCTGTCCCCAGCCCAACACAGCAGCATCGTTCCCCATCCCATCACAGCAGTATCCTTTCCCTACACAACACAGCAGCATCCTTCACTGTCCCAACACAGCAGCATCCTTCTCCATCCCAACACAGCAGCATCCTTCTCCATCCCAACACAGCGGCAGCCTTCCCCATCTCAACAAATCAGCATCCTTCTCCATCCCAACACAGCAGCATCCTTCTCCATTCCAACACAGCAGCATCCTTCCCCAACCCAACACAGAAGCATCCTTCACCATCCCAACGCAGCAGCATCCTTCTGCATCCCAACACAGAAACATTCGTCCCCATCCCAAAGCAGCAGCATCCTTCCCCCTCCCAACACCAAACCTTCTGTCCCAATCCCAACACAGCAGCATCCTTCCCCATCCCAAATCAACAGCATCTTTCCTCATCCCAAAACAGCAGCATCCTTCCCCTTCCCAATGCATCAGCGTCCTTCCCCATCACAACACAACAGCATCCTTCATCATCCCAACGCAGCAGCATCCTTCCCCTTACCAAGACACGAGCATCCTTCCCCTTCCCAAAACAACGTCATCCTTCCTCATCCCAGAACAGCAGCATCCGTCCGCGTTCCAACAGAGCAGCATCCTTCCCCATCCAAATAAAGCAGTATCCGTCCTCATCCCAACACAGCAGCAACGTTCTCCATCCTATCACAGTAGCATCCTTTCCCAACACAAGAAAGCAGCCTCCTGCTCAATTCCAACAGAGCAGCATCCTTCCTCATCCCCACACAACAGCATCATTCTCCATGCCAACACAGCAGCAAACTTCCACACCCCAAAACAGCAGCATCCGGCCCCATTGCAACACAGCAGCATCCTTCCACATCCCAACAAATCAGCCACCTTCCCCATCCCAACACAGCAGCATCCTTCTCCATCCCAGCACAGCAGCATCCTTTCAATTCCCAACACAGCACCATCCTTCTCCATCCCAATTCAGCAGCATCCTTCCCCATCCAAACACAGCTGCATCCTTCCCCATCCCAATACAGCAGCATCCTTCCCCATCCCAAAACAGCAGCATCCTTCCCCATCCCAACTCAGCTCCTTGTATCCCAATCCAATTTCAGCAGCATCCTTCCCCATCCCAACACAGCACCTTCTGTCCCCATTCCCACACAATAGCATCCTTCCCCATCCCAGCATTGCAGCATCTTTCCCCATCCCTACATAGCACCTTCTGTCCCCAGCCCAACACAGCTGCATCCTTCCCCGTCCCAACACAGCAGCGTCCTTTCCCTACGAAACACAGCAGCATCCTTCACCTTCCCAAAACAGCAGCATCCGTCCCCATCCCAACACAGCAGCATCATTCACCATGCCAACACAGCAGCATCCGTCCCCATCCCAAAACAGCAGCATCCTTCCTCTTCCCAACACAGCAGCAACCGTCCCCTTCCCAAGACAGCAGCAAACTTCCCTTTCCCAACACAGTACCATCCATTCCAATCATAACAAAACAGTGTCCTTCACTGTCCCAACACAGCAGCATCCTTCTCCATCGCAACACATCAGCATCCTTCTCCATCCCAACACAGCGGCATCCTTCCCCATCCCAACACAGCAGCATCCTTTTCCATCCCAACACAGCAGCATCCTTCCCCAACCCAACACATAAGCATCCTTCCCCATCTCAACACAGCAGCATCCTTCTCCATCCCAACACAGCAGCATCCTTCCCCATCCCAACACAGCAGCATCCTTCCCCATGCCAACAAAGCACCTTCTATCCCCATCCCAACACAGCAGCAGCAGCAGCCTTCTCCATACCAACACAGCAGCATCCTTCACCAACCCAACACAGAAGCATCCTTCCCCATCCCAACGCAGCAGCATCCATCTGCATCCCAACACAGAAGCATTCGTCCCCTTCCCAAAGCAGCAGCATCCTTACCCCTCCCAACACAGCACCTTCTGTCCGAATCCCAACACAGCAGCATCCTTCCCCATCCCAAATCAACAGCATCCTTCCTCATCCCAACACAGCAGCATCCTTCCCCTTCCCAATGCATCAGCATCCTTCCCCATCACAACACAACAGCATCCTTCATCATCCCAACACAGCAGCATCCTTCCCCTTACCAAGACACGAGCATGCTTCCCCTTTCCAAAACAACAGCATCCCTCCTCATCCCAGAACAGCAGCATACATCCGCATTCCAACAGAGCAGCATCCTTCCCCATCCAAATAAAGCAGCATCCGTCATCATCCCAACACAGCAGCAACGTTCTCCATCCCAACACAGCAGCATCCTTCCACATCACAAAACAGCAGCCTCCTGCTCAATCCCAACACAGCAGCAGCCTTCCTCATTCCATCACAACAGCATCATTCTCCATGCCAACACAGCAGCAGCCTTCCAAATCCCAAAACAACAGCATCCGTCCCCATCCCAACACAGCAGCATCCTTCCCCATCCCAACACTGCAGCCATCTTCCCCATCCCAACACAGCAGCATCCTTCTCCATCCCAGCACAGCAGGATCCTTTCCATTCCCAACACAGCACCATCCTTCTCCATCCCAACACAGCAGCATCCTTCCCCATCCCAACACAGCAGCATCCTTCCCCATCCCAATACAGCAGCATCCTTCCACATCCCAAAACAGCAGCATTCTTCCCCATCCCAACACAGCACCTTGTATCTCCATCCAATTTCAGCAGCATCCTTCCCCATCCCAACAAGCACCTTCTGTCCCCATCCCCTCACAATAGCATCCTTCCCCATGCCAGCATTGCAGCATCCATCCTATTCCCTACAAAGCACCTTCTGTCCCCATCCCAACACAGCAGCATCCTTTCCCTGCCCAACACAGCAGCATCCTTCACCTTTCCAAAAGAGCAAAATCCCCCCACTTCCCCAAACAGCAGCATCCCTCCCCCTTCCCAACACAGCAGCATCCTTCCCCATCCCAACACAGCAGCATCCGTCCCCATCCCAACACAGCAGCATCCTTCCTCTTCCCAACACAGCAGCAACCGTCCCCTTCCCAAGACAGCAACAAACTTCCCTTTCCCAACACAGTAGAATCCATCCCAATCCCAAAAAAGCAGCTTCCTTCACTGTCCCAACACAGCAGCATCCTTCTCCATCCCAACACAACGGCATCCTTCCCCATCCCAACACAGCAGCATCATTCTCCAACACAAGACAGCAGCATCCTACCTCATCCCAGGAAAGCAGCATCCTGCTCAATCCCAACACAGCAGCAAGCCTCCTCATGCCAACAGAGCAGCATCCTTCTCCATCTCAAGACGGCAGCATCCTTCCCCATCCCAAAACAGCAGCATCCGTCACCATCCCAATACAGCAGCAAGTTTTCCCAACCCAACACAGCACCTTCTGTCCCCATCCCAACACAGCAGCTTCCATCCCCATCCCAACACAGCAACATCCTTCCCCATCCCAACAAAGCAGCAAACTTTCCCTTCCCAACATAGCAGCATCCTCCCATTCCCAACACAGCAACAGCCGTCCCCATGCCAACACAGCAGCATTCATCCCCATTCTAACGCAGAAGCATCGTTCCCCATCCCAACACAGCAGCATCCGTCCACATCCCAACACAGCAACATCCTTCCCCATCCCAACACAGCAGCAAACTTTCCCTTCCCAACACAGCAGCATCCTTCCCCTTCCCAAAACAGCAGCATCCCTCCACTTCCCAAAACAGCAGCATCCTTTCCCATCCCAACACAGTAGCATCCTACCCCATCCCAACACAGCACCTTCTATCCCCATCCCAACACAGCAGCATCCTTCCCCATCCCGACACAGGCCCTTCTGTCCCCATGCCAACACAGCAGCATGCTTCTTTATCCCAACACAGCAGCAATCGTCCCCATCCCAATGCAGCTGCATCCTTCCCCATCCCAATACATACTTCTGTTCCCATCCCAACACAGCAGCATCCTTCCCCATCCCAACACAGCAGCATCCTTCCTCATCCCACACAGCAGCATCCTTTCCCTTCACAACACAGCAGCATACATCCCCATCCCAACACAACAGCATCGTTCCTCATCACAACTCAGCAGCATCATTCCCCGTCCAAACACAGAAGCATCCTTCCCCATCCCAACATAGCAGCATCATCCCATTCCCAACACAGCAGCAGCCATCCCCATCCCAACACAGCAGCATCCATCCCCATCCTAACACAGCAGCATCCTTCCCCATCCCAACATAGAAGCATCCTTCCCCATCCCAACACAGCAGCATCCTTCCGCATCCCAACACAGCAGCATCCCTCCCCTTCCCAACACAGCAGCATCCTTCCCCATCCCAACACAGGACCTTCTGAACCCATCCCCACACAGTAGCATCCTTCCCCATCCCAACATTGCAACGTCCTTCCCCATCCCTACACAGCACCTGCTGTCCCCATCGCAACACAGCAGCATCCGTCACCATCCCAACACAGCAGCATACTTCCCCTTCCCAAATCAACAGCATCTTTCCTTATCCCAACAGAGCAGCATCCGTCCCCATCCCAACACAATAGCATCATTCCCCCTCCAAATACAGCAGCATCCTTTCACGACCCAACACAGCAGCATCCTTCCCTGCCCAAAGCAGCAAAATCCCTCCCCTTCTCCAAACCGCAGCATCCCTCCCCATTCCCAACACAGCAGCATCCTTCCCCTGCCCAACACAGCAGCATCCATCCCCATCCAAACACAGCAGCATCCTTTCCCATCCCAACACAGTAGCATCCTTCCCCATCCCAACACAGCACCTTCTATCCCCATCCCAACACAGCAGCATCCTTCCCCATCCCAACACAGGATCTTCTGTCCCCATGCCAACACAGCAGCATGCTTCTGTATCCCAACACAGCAGCAGTCGTCCCCATCCCAATGCTGCTGCATCCTTCCCCATCCCAACACAGCAACTTCTGTTCACATCCCAACACAGCAGCATCCTTCCCCATCCCAACACAACAGCATCCTTCCTCATCCCACACAGCAGCATCCTTACCCTTCACAACACAGCAGCATACTTCCCCATCCCAACACAACAGCATCGTTCCTCATCCCAACTCAGCAGCATCATTCCCCATCCCAACACAGAAGCATCCTTCCCCATCCCAACATAGAAGAATCCTCCCATTCCCAGCACAGCAGCAGCCATCCCCATCCCAACACAGCAGCATCCATCCCCATCCTAACACAGCAGCATCCTTCCCCATCCCAACACAGAAGCAACCTTCCCCATCCCAACACAGCAGCATCCTTCCGCATCCCAACACAGCAGCATCCCTCCCCTTCCCAACACAGCAGCATCCTTCCCCATCCCAACACAGGACCTTCTGTCCCCATCCCCACACAGCAGCATCCATCCCCATCCTAACACAGCAGCATCCTTCCTCATCCCACACATCAGCATCCTTTCCCTTCACAACACAGCACCATCCATCCCCATCCTAACACAGCAGCATCCTTCCTCATCCCACACAGCAGCATCCTTTCCCTTCACAACACAGCAGCATCCTTCCCCATCCCAACATAGAAGCATCATTCCCCATCCCAACACAGCAACATCCTTCCGCATCCCAACACAGCAGCACCCTCCCCTTCCCAACACAGCAGCATCCTTCCCCATCCCAGCACAGGACCTTCTGTCCCCATCCCCACACAGCAGCATCCATCCCCATCCTAACACAGCAGCATCCTTCCTCATCCCACACAGCAGCATCCTTTCCCTTCACAACACAGCACCATCCATCCCCATCCTAACACAGCAGCATCCTTCCTCATCCCACACAGCAGCATCCTTTCCCTTCACAACACAGCAGCATCCTTCCCCATCCCAACATAGAAGCATCATTCCCCATCCCAACACAGCAACATCCTTCCGCATCCCAACACAGCAGCACCCTCCCCTTCCCAACACAGCAGCATCCTTCCCCATCCCAACACAGGACCTTCTGTCCCCATCCCCACACAGTAGCATCCTTCCCCATCCCAACATTGCAGCATCCTTCCCCATCACTACACAGCAGCATCTGTCCCCATCCAAACACAGCAGCATCCTTTCCCATCCCAACACAGTAGCATCCTTCCCCATCCCAACACAACACCTTCTATCCCCATCCCAACACAGCAGCATCCATCCCCATCCCAACACAGGATCTTCTGTCCCCATGCCAACACAGCAGCATGCTTCTGTATCCCAACACAGCAGCAGTCGTCCCCATCCCAATGCAGCTGCATCCTTCCCCATCCCAACACAGCAACTTCTGTTCACATCCCAACACAGCAGCATCCTTCCCCATCCCAACACAACAGCATCCTTCCTCATCCCACACAGCAGCATCCTTACCCTTCACAACACAGCAGCATACTTCCCCATCCCAACACAACAGCATCGTTCCTCATCCCAACTCAGCAGCATCATTCCCCATCCCAACACAGAAGCATCCTTCCCCATCCCAACATAGAAGTATCCTCCCATTCCCAACACAGCAGCAGCCATCCGAATCCCAAAACAGCAGCATCCTTCCGCATCCCAACACAGCAGCATCCCTCCCCTTCCCAACACAGCAGCATCCTTCCCCATCCCAACACAGGACCTTCTGTCCTCATCCCCACACAGTAGCATCCTTCCCCATCCCAACATTGCAGCGTCCTTCCCCATCCCTACACAGCACCTGCTGTCCCCATCCCAACACAGCAGCATCCGTCACCATCCCAACACAGCAGCATCCTTCCCCTTCCCAAAACAACAGCGTCTTTCCTTATCCCAACAGAGCAGCATCCGTCCCCATCCCAACACAATAGCATCATTCCCCCTCCAAATACAGCAGCATCCTTTCACGACACAACAGAGCAGCATCCTTTCCTGCCCAAAACAGCAAAATCCGTCCGCTTCCCCAAACAGCAGCAACCCTCCCCATTCCCAACACAGCAGCATCCTTCCCCATCCCAACACAGCAGCATCCGTCCCCATCCAAGCACAGCAGCAACCTGCCGCTTCCCAACACAGCAGCAACCGTCCCCTTCCCAAGAAAGCATCAAACTTCCCTATCCCTACACAGTAGCATCCATCCCAATCCCAAAAAAGCAGCATCCTTCACCGTCCCAACACAGCAGCATCCTTCCCCATCCCAACACAGATCCTTGTATCCCTATCCAATTTCAGCATCATCCTTCCCCATTCCTACACAGCACCTTCTGTCCCCATCCCCACACAGTAGCATCCTTCCCCATCCCAACATTGCAACATCCTTCCCCATCCCTACACAGCAACTTCGGTCCCCATCCCAACACAGCAGCATCCTTCCCCATCACAACACATCAGCATCCTTTCCCTTCCCAACACAGCAGCGTCCTTCCCCTTCCCAAAACAGCAGCATCCCTCCCCTTCCCAACACAGCAGCATCCTTTCCCATCCCAACACAGTAGCATCCTTCCCCATCCCAACACAGCACCTTCTATCCCCATCACAACACAGCAGCATCCTTCCCCATCCCAACACAGCACCTTCTGTCCCAATGCCAACACAGTAGCATGTTTCTGTATCCCAACACAGCAGCAATCTTCCCCATCCCAATGCAGCTACATCCATCCCCATCCCAACACAGCAACTTCTGTTCCCATCCCAACACAGCAGCATCCTTCCCCATCCCAACACAACAGCATCCTTCCTCATCCCACACAACAGCATCTTTCCCCTTCCCAACACAGCAGCATCCTTCCCCATCCCAACATAGCAGCATCCTCCCATTCCCAACAGAGCAGCAGCCGTCCCTAACCCAAAATAGCAGCATCCATCCCCAACCTAACACAGCAGCATCCTTCCCCATCCCAACACAGCAGCATCCTTCCCCATCCTAACACAGCTCCTTGTATCCCTATCCAATTTTAGCATCATCCTTCCCCATCCCAACACAGCACCTTCTGTCCCATCCCCACACAGTAGCATTCATCCCCATCCCAAAATTGCAGCATCCTTCCCCATCCCAACACAGCACCTTCTGTCACCATCCCAACACAGCAGCATTCTTCCCCATCACAACACAGCAGCATCCTTTCCCTACCCAACACAGCAGCATCCTTCCCCCTCCCAAAACAGCAAAATCCCTCCCCTTCCCCAAACAGCAGCATCCCTCCTCCTTCCCAACACAGCAGCATCCTTCCCCATCCCAAAAAGGTAGCATCCTTCACTGTCCCAACACAGCAGCATCCTTCTCCATCCCAACACAGCAGCATCCTTCTCCATCCCAACACAGCAGCATCCTTCCCCTTCCCAAAACAACAGCGTCTTTCTTTATCCCAACAGAGCAGCATCCATCCCCATCCCAACACAATAGCATCATTCTCCCTCCAAATACATCAGCATCCTTTCACGACCCAACACAGCAGCATCCTTCCCTGCCCAAAACAACAATATCCCTCCCCTTCCCCAAAGCAGCATCCCTCCCCATTCCCAAAACAGCAGCATCCTTCCCCATCCCAAAACAGCATCATCCATCCCCATCCAAACACAGCAGCATCCTGCTGATTCCCAACACAGCAGCAACCGTCCCCTTCCCAAGAAAGCATCAAACTTCCCTATCCCAACACAGTAGCATCCATCCAAATCCAAACAAATCAGCATCCTTCACCGTCCCAACACAGCAGCATCCTTCCCCATCCCAACACAGCTCCTTGTATCCCTATCCAATTTCAGCAGCATCCTTCCCCATCCCAACACAGCACCTTCTGTCCCCATCCCCACACAGTAGCATCCTTCCCCATCCCAACATTGCAGCATCCTTCCCCATCCCTACACAGCACCTTCTGTCCCCATCCCAACACAGCAGCATCCTTCCCCATCACAACACAGCAGCATCCTTTCCCTACCCAACACAGCAGCATCCTTCCCCCTCCGAAAACAGCAAAATCCCTCCCCTTCCCCAAACAGCAGCATCCCTCCCCCTTCGCAACACAGCAGCATCCTTCCCCAACACAACACAGCAGCATCCATCCCCATCCCAACACAGCAGCATCCTTCCCCTTCCCAACACTGCAGCAACCGTCCCCTTCCCAAGACAGCAGCAAACCTCCCTATCGCAACACAGTAGCATCCATCCCAATCCCAACAAAGCAGCATCCTTCACCGTCCCAACACAGCAGCATCCGTCTCCATCCCAACACAGCGGCATCCTTCCCCATCCCAACACAGCAGCATCCTGCTCAATCCCAACACAGCAGCAAGCTTCCTCATGCCAACACAGCTGCATCCTTCTCCATCCCAAAACGGCACCATCCTTCCCCTTCCCGAATCAACAGCATCTGACCCCATCCCAACACAGCAGCATCCTTCCCCATCTCAACACAGCACCTTCTGTCCCCATCCCAACACAGCATCATCATTCTGCATCCCGACAAAGCAGCATCCTTCCCCATCCCAACATAGCAGCATCCTTTCCCATCCCAACACAGTAGCATCCTTCCCCATCCCAACACAGCACCTTCTATCCCCATCCCAACATAGCAGCATCCTTCCCCATCCCAAAACAGGACATTCTGTCCACATGCCAACACAGCAGCATGCTTCTGTATCCCAACACAGCAGCATCCTTCTCCTTCCCATAACAACAGCATCTTTCCTTATCCCAACAGAGCAGCATCCGTCCTCATCCCGACACAATAGCTTCATTCCCCCTCCAAATACAGCAGCATCCTTTCACGACCCAACACAGCAGCATCCTTCCCTGTCCAACACAGCAAAATCCCTCCCCTTCCCCAAACAGCAGCGTCCCTCCCCATTCCCAACACAGCAGCATCCTTCCCCATCCAAACACAGCAGCATCCTTCCTCTTCCCAACACAGCAGCAAATTTCCACTTCCCAAGAAAGCATCAAACTTCCCTATCCCAACACAGTAGCATCCATCCCAATCCCAACAAAGCAGCATCCTTCACCGTCCCAACACAGCAGCATCCTTCCCCATCCTAACACAGCTCCTTGTATCCCTATCCAATTTTAGCATCATCCTTCCCCATCCCAACACAGCACCTTCTGTCCCATCCCCACACAGTAGCATTCATCCCCATCCCAAAATTGCAGCATCCTTCCCCATCCCAGCACAGCACCTTCTGTCACCATCCCAACACAGCAGCATTCTTCCCCATCACAACACAGCAGCATCCTTTCCCTACCCAACACAGCAGCATCCTTCCCCCTCCCAAAACAGCAAAATCCCTCCCCTTCCCCAAACAGCAGCATCCCTCCTCCTTCCCAACACAGCAGCATCCTTCCCCATCCCAAAAAGGTAGCATCCTTCACTGTCCCAACACAGCAGCATCCTTCTCCATCCCAACACAGCAGCATCCTTCTCCATCCCAACACAGCGGCTTCCATCCACATCCCAACACAGCAGCATCCTTCTCCATCACAAGACAGCAGCATCCTTCCCCATCCCAAGACAGCAGCATCCTGCTCAATCCCAACACAGCAGCAAGCTTCCTCATGCCAACACATCTGCATCCTTCTCCATCCCAACACGGCAGCATCCTTCCCCATCCCGAAACAATGGCATCCATCCCCATCCCAACACAGCAGCATCCTTCCCCATCCCAACACAGCACCTTCTGTCCCCATCCCAACACAGCAGCATTCTTCTGCATCCCAACACAGCAGCATGCTACCCCATCCCAACATTGCAGCATCCTTCCCCATCCCTACAAAGCACATTCTGTCCCCATCCCAACACAGCAACATCCGTCCCCATCCCAACACAGCAACATCCTTCCCCAAACCAACGCAGCACAAAACTTTCCCTTCCCAACAAAGCAGCATCCTTCCACTTCCGAAAACTGAAGCATCCCTCCCCTTCCCAACACAGTAGCATCCCTCCTGTTCCCACCACAGCAGCATCCTTCCCCATCCCAACACAGCAGCATCCTTCCCCATTCCAACACAGCAGCATCATTCCTCATCACAACACAGCAGCGTCCTTATCCATCGCAACACAGCAGCATCTAACCCCATCCCAACACAGCAGCATCGGTCACCAGTCCAACACAGCAGCATCCTTCCCTTTCCCAAAACAACAGCATCCTTCCTTATCCCAACACAGCAGCATCTGTGCCCATCCCAACACAATAGCATCATTCCCCCTACAAATACAGCAGCATTGTTTCCCTACCCAACACAACAGCATCTTTCGCCTTCCCAAAACAAAAAAATCCATCCCCTGCCCCAAACAGCAGCATCCCTGCCCCTTCCTAACACAGCAGCACCCTTCCCCATCCCAACACAGCAGCATCCTTCCCCATCCCAACACAGCAGCATCCCTCCCCTTCCCAACACAGCAGCATCCTTCCCCATCCCAACACAGCAGCATCCTTCCCCATTCCAATACAGCAGCATCATTCCTCATCACAACACAGCAGCATCCTTCCCCATCCCAACACAGCAGCATCCTTCCCCATTCCAACACAGCAGCATCATTCCTCATCACAACACAGCAGCGTCCTTATCCATCCCAACACAGCAGCATCCATCCCCATCCCAACACAGCAGCATCCGTCACCATCCCAACACAGCAGCATCCTTCCCCTTCCCAAAACAACAGCATCCTTCCTCAACCCAACACAGCAGCATCTGTCCCCATCCCGACACAATAGCATCCTACCCCCTCCAAATACAGCATCTTCCTTTCCCTACCCAACACAGCAGCATCCTTCCCCTTCCCAACAGAGCAGCATCCTTCCCCATCCCAACACAGCAGCATCCTTCCTCTTCCCAACACAGCAGCAACCATCCCCTTCCCAAGACAGCAGCAAACTTCCATGTCCCAACACAGTAGCATCCATCCCAATCCCAACAAAGCAGCATCCTTCACCGTCCCAACACAGAAGCATCCTTCTCCATCCCAACACAGCAGCATCATTCTCCATCCCAACACAACGGCCTCCTTCCCCATCCCAAAACAGCAGCATCCTTCTCCATCACAAGACAGCAGCATCCTTCCACATCCCAAGACAGCAGCATAATGCTCAATCCCAACATAGCAGCAAGCTTCCTCATGCCAGCACATCTGGATCATTCTCCATCCCTACACGGCAGCATCCTTCCCCATCCCGAAACAACAGCATCCGTCCCCATCCCAACACAGCAGCATTCTTCCCCATCCCAACACAGCATCTTCTGTACCCATCCCAACACAGCAGCATCCTTCTGCATCCCAACACAGCACCATGCTTCCCCATCCCAACATAGCAGCATCATTCCCCATCCCTACACAGCACATTCTGTCCCCATCCTAACACAGAGGCATCCATCCCCATCCCAACACAGCAACATCCTTCCCCATCCCAACACAGCAGCAAACTTTCCCTTCCCAACACAGCAGCATCCTTCCCCTTCCGAAAACAGCAGCAACCCTCCCCTTCCCAAAAGAGCAGAATCCCTCCCCTTCCCATCACAGCAGCATCCTTCCCCAAACCAACACAACAGCATTCTTCCTCATCCCAACACAGCAGCATCATTCCCCATCCCAACACAGCAGCATCACGCCATTTCCCAACACAGCAGCATCCTTCCCCATTCCAACAAAGCAGCATCATTCCTCATCACAAAACAGCAGAGTCTTTATCCATCCCAACACAGCAGCATCATTCCTCATCACAATACAGCAGCGTCCTTATCCATCCCAACACAGCAGCATCTAACCCCATCCCAACACAGCAGCATCCACCACCATCCCAACACAGCAGCATCCTTCCCCTTCCCAAAACAGCAGTATCCTTCCTTATCACAACACAGCAGCATCCGCCCCCATCCCAACACAATAGAATCCTTCCCCCTCCAAATAAAGCAGCATCGTTTCCCTACCTAACACAGCAGCATCCTTCCCATTCCCAAAACACCAAAATCCCTCCAAATCCCCAAACAGCAGCATCCCACCCCCTTCTCAACACAGCAGCATCCTTCCCCATCCCAACACAGCAGCATGCGTCCATATCCCAACACAGCAGCATCCTTCCTCTTCCCAACACAGCATCAACCATCCTCGTCCCAAGACAGCAGCAAACCTCCCTGTCAAAACACAGCAGCATCCATCCCAATCCCAACAAAGCAGCATCCTTCACCGTCCCAACACAGCAACATTCTTCCCCATCCCAACACAGCTCCTTGTATCCCCATCCAATTTCAGGAGCATCCTTCCCAATTCCAACACAGCACCTTCTGGCCCCCTCCCCACACAGTAGCATCCTTCCCCATCCCAACATTGCAGCATCCTTCCCCATCCCTACACAGCACCTTCTGTCCCCATCCCAACACAGCAGCATCCATCCACATCCCAACACAGCAGCATCCTTTCCCTACCAAACACAGCAGCAACCTACCCCTTCCCAAAACAGCAAAATCCCTCCTCTTCCCCAAACAGCAGCATTGCTCCCCCCTCCTAACACAGCAGCATCCTTTCCCATCCCAACACAGCAGCATCCATCCCCATCCCAACACAGAAGCATCCTTCCTCATCCCAACACAGCAAAATCTTTCCCCTTCCCAACACAGCAGCATCCTTCCCCATCCCAACATAGCAGCATCCTCCCATTCCCAATACAGCAGCAGCCATCCCAATCCCAACACAGCAGCATCCATCACCATCCTAACACAGCAGCATCCTTCCACATCCCAACACAGCCGCATCCTTCCCCATCCCAACAAAGCAGAATCCCTCCCCTTCCCAACACAGCAGCATCCTTCCCCACCCCAACACAACAGCATCCTTCCCCATTCCAACACAGCAGCATCATTCCTCATCACAACACGGCAGCGTCCTTATCCATCCCAACACAGCAGCATCCATCCCCATCCCAACACAGCAACATCCATCCCCATCCCAACACAGCAGCAAACCTTCCCTTCCCAACACAGAAGCATCTTTCCCCTTCCGAAAACAGCTGCAACCCTCCCCTTCCAAAAACAGCAGCATCCCTCCCCTTCACAACACAGCAGCATCCTTCCCCTTCCCAACACAGTAGCAACCTTCCCCATCCCAACACAGCACCTTCTATCCCCATCCCAACACAGCAGCAACCTTCCCCATCCCAACACAACACCTTCTGACCCCATGCCAACTCAGCATCAAGCTTCTGAATCCCAACGCAGCAGATTTCGTCCCCATCCCAATGCAGCAGAATCCTTCCCCATCCCAACACAGCAGCTTCTGTCCCTATCCCAACACAGCAGCATCCTTCCCAATCCCAACACAGCACCTTCTGAACCCATGCCAAAACAGCAGCATCCTTCTGAAACCCAACACAGCAAATTTTGTCCCCATCCCAATGCAGCAGCATCCTTCCCCATCCCAACACAGCAGCTTCTGTCCCTATCCCAACACAGCAGCATCCTTCCCATCCCAACACAACAGCATCCTTCCTCATCCCACACAACAGCATCCTTCCCCTTCCCAACACAGCAGCATACTTCCCCTTCCCAACACAACAGCATCCTTCCTCATCCCAACACAGCAGCATCTTTCCCCTTCCCAACACAGCAGCATCCTTACCCATCCCAACACAGCACCTACTGTCCCCATCCCAACACAGCAGCATCCTTCCCCATCTCAACACAACAGCATCCTTCCTCATCCCACACAGCAGCATCCTTCCCCTTCCCAACACAGCAGCATACTTCCCCTTCCCAACACAACAGCATCCTTCCTCATCCCAACACAGCAGCATCTTTCCCCTTCCCAACACAGCAGCATCCTTACCCATCCCAACACAACAGCATCCTTCCTCATCCCTCAAAGCAGCATCCTTCCCCTTCCCAACACAGCAGCATACTTCCCCATCCCAACACATCAGCATCCGTCACCAAACCAACACAGCAGCATACTTCACCTTCCCAAAACAACAGCATCCTTCCTTAACCCAACACAGCAGCATCCGTCCCCATCCCAACACAATAGCATCCTTCCCAATCCAAATACAGCAGCATCCCTCGCCCTTCCCGACACAGCAGCATCCTTCCCAATCCCAACACAGCAGCATCCGACCCCATCCCAACACAGCAGCATCCTTTCTCTTCCAACACAGCAGCAAACGTCCCCTTCCCAAGACAGCAGCAAACTTCCATGTCCCAAAACAGTAGCATCCATCCCAATCCCGACACAGCAGCATCCTTCTCCATCCCAACACAGCGGCTTACTTCCCCATCCCAACCCAGCGGCATCCTTCTCCTTCACAAGATAGCAGCATCCTTCCACATCCCAAGACAGCAGCATTCTGCTCAATCCCAACACATCAGCAAGCTTCCTCATGCCAACACATCTGCATCCTAACCCTTCCCAACACAGCAGCATACTTCCCCATCCAAACACAATAGCATCCTTCCTCATCCCAACACAGCATCATCTTTCTCCTTCCCAACACAGCAGCATCCTTCCCCATCCCAACATAGCAGCATCCTCCCATTCCCAATACAGCAGCAGCCATCCCAATCCCAACACAGCAGCATCCATCCCCATCCTAACACAGCAGCATCCTTCCCCATCCCAACACAGCAGTATCCCTCCCCTTCCCAACACAGCAGCATCCTTCCCCATCCCAACACAGCAACATCCATCCCCATCCCAACACAGCAGCAAACCTTCCCTTCCCAACACAGAAGCATCTTTCCCCTTCCGAAAACAGCTGCAACCCTCCCCTTCCAAAAACAGCAGCATCCCTCCCCTTCACAACACAGCAGCATCCTTCCCCTTCCCAACACAGTAGCAACCTTCCCCATCCCAACACAGCACCTTCTATCCCCATCCCAACACAGCAGCAACCTTCCCCATCCCAACATAGCAGCATCCTCCCATTCCCAATACAGCAGCAGCCATCCCAATCCCAACACAGCAGCATCCATCCCCATCCTAACACAGCAGCATCCTTCCCCATCCCAACACAGCAGCATCCCTCCCCTTCCCAACACAGCAGTATCCTTCCCCATCCCAACACAGCAGCATGCTTCCCCATTCCAACACAGCAGCATCATTCCTCATCACAACACAGCAGCGTCCTTATCCATCCCAACACAGCAGCATACAGCCCCATCCCAACACAGCAGCATCCGTCACCAAACCAACACAGCAGCATACTTCACCTTCCCAAAACAACAGCATCCTTCCTTAACCCAACACAGCAGCATCCGTCCCCATCCCAACACAATAGCATCCTTCCCAATCCAAATACAGCAGCATCCCTCGCCCTTCCCGACACAGCAGCATCCTTCCCAATCCCAACACAGCAGCATCCGACCCCATCCCAACACAGCAGCATCCTTTCTCTTCCCAACACAGCAGCAAACGTCCCCTTCCCAAAACAGCAGCAAACTTCCATGTCCCAAAACAGTAGCATCCATCCCAATCCCGACACAGCAGCATCCTTCTCCATCCCAACACAGCGGCTTACTTCCCCATCCCAACCCAGCGGCATCCTTCTCCTTCACAAGATAGCAGCATCCTTCCACATCCCAAGACAGCAGCATTCTGCTCAATCCCAACACATCAGCAAGCTTCCTCATGCCAACACATCTGCATCCTTCTCCATCCCAACACGGCAGCATACTTCCCCATCCCGAAACAACAGCATTCGTTCCCATCCCAACACTGCAGCAGCCTTCCCCATCCAAACACAGCACCTTCTGTCCCCATCCCAACACAGCAGCATCTTCCGCATCCCAACACAGCACCATGCTTCCCCATCCCAACATAGCAGCATCCTTCCCCATCCCTACACAGCACATTCTATACCCATCCAAACACAGCAGCATCCGTCCCCATCCCAACACAGCAACATCCATCCCCATCCCAACACAGCAGCAAACCTTCCCTTCCCAACACAGAAGCATCTTTCCCCTTCCGAAAACAGCTGCAACCCTCCCCTTCCAAAAACAGCAGCATCCCTCCCCTTCACAACACAGCAGCATCCTTCCCCTTCCCAACACAGTAGCAACCTTCCCCATCCCAACACAGCACCTTCTATCCCCATCCCAACACAGCAGCAACCTTCCCCATCCCAACACAACACCTTCTGACCCCATGCCAACTCAGCATCAAGCTTCTGAATCCCAACGCAGCAGATTTCGTCCCCATCCCAATGCAGCAGAATCCTTCCCCATCCCAACACAGCAGCTTCTGTCCCTATCCCAACACAGCAGCATCCTTCCCAATCCCAACACAGCACCTTCTGAACCCATGCCAAAACAGCAGCATCCTTCTGAAACCCAACACAGCAAATTTTGTCCCCATCCCAATGCAGCAGCATCCTTCCCCATCCCAACACAGCAGCTTCTGTCCCTATCCCAACACAGCAGCATCCTTCCCATCCCAACACAACAGCATCCTTCCTCATCCCACACAACAGCATCCTTCCCCTTCCCAACACAGCAGCATACTTCCCCTTCCCAACACAACAGCATCCTTCCTCATCCCAACACAGCAGCATCTTTCCCCTTCCCAACACAGCAGCATCCTTACCCATCCCAACACAGCACCTACTGTCCCCATCCCAACACAGCAGCATCCTTCCCCATCTCAACACAACAGCATCCTTCCTCATCCCACACAGCAGCATCCTTCCCCTTCCCAACACAGCAGCATACTTCCCCTTCCCAACACAACAGCATCCTTCCTCATCCCAACACAGCAGCATCTTTCCCCTTCCCAACACAGCAGCATCCTTACCCATCCCAACACAACAGCATCCTTCCTCATCCCTCAAAGCAGCATCCTTCCCCTTCCCAACACAGCAGCATACTTCCCCATCCCAACACATCAGCATCCGTCACCAAACCAACACAGCAGCATACTTCACCTTCCCAAAACAACAGCATCCTTCCTTAACCCAACACAGCAGCATCCGTCCCCATCCCAACACAATAGCATCCTTCCCAATCCAAATACAGCAGCATCCCTCGCCCTTCCCGACACAGCAGCATCCTTCCCAATCCCAACACAGCAGCATCCGACCCCATCCCAACACAGCAGCATCCTTTCTCTTCCCAACACAGCAGCAAACGTCCCCTTCCCAAGACAGCAGCAAACTTCCATGTCCCAAAACAGTAGCATCCATCCCAATCCCGACACAGCAGCATCCTTCTCCATCCCAACACAGCGGCTTACTTCCCCATCCCAACCCAGCGGCATCCTTCTCCTTCACAAGATAGCAGCATCCTTCCACATCCCAAGACAGCAGCATTCTGCTCAATCCCAACACATCAGCAAGCTTCCTCATGCCAACACATCTGCATCCTTCTCCATCCCAACACGGCAGCATACTTCCCCATCCCGAAACAACAGCATTCGTTCCCATCCCAACACTGCAGCAGCCTTCCCCATCCAAACACAGCACCTTCTGTCCCCATCCCAACACAGCAGCATCTTCCGCATCCCAACACAGCACCATGCTTCCCCATCCCAACATAGCAGCATCCTTCCCCATCCCTACACAGCACATTCTATACCCATCCAAACACAGCAGCATCCGTCCCCATCCCAACACAGCAACATCCATCCCCATCCCAACACAGCAGCAAACCTTCCCTTCCCAACACAGAAGCATCTTTCCCCTTCCGAAAACAGCTGCAACCCTCCCCTTCCAAAAACAGCAGCATCCCTCCCCTTCACAACACAGCAGCATCCTTCCCCTTCCCAACACAGTAGCAACCTTCCCCATCCCAACACAGCACCTTCTATCCCCATCCCAACACAGCAGCAACCTTCCCCATCCCAACACAACACCTTCTGACCCCATGCCAACTCAGCATCAAGCTTCTGAATCCCAACGCAGCAGATTTCGTCCCCATCCCAATGCAGCAGAATCCTTCCCCATCCCAACACAGCAGCTTCTGTCCCTATCCCAACACAGCAGCATCCTTCCCAATCCCAACACAGCACCTTCTGAACCCATGCCAAAACAGCAGCATCCTTCTGAAACCCAACACAGCAAATTTTGTCCCCATCCCAATGCAGCAGCATCCTTCCCCATCCCAACACAGCAGCTTCTGTCCCGATCCCAACACAGCAGCATCCTTCCCATCCCAACACAACAGCATCCTTCCTCATCCCACACAACAGCATCCTTCCCCTTCCCAACACAGCAGCATACTTCCCCTTCCCAACACAACAGCATCCTTCCTCATCCCAACACAGCAGCATCTTTCCCCTTCCCAACACAGCAGCATCCTTACCCATCCCAACACAGCACCTACTGTCCCCATCCCAACACAGCAGCATCCTTCCCCATCTCAACACAACAGCATCCTTCCTCATCCCACACAGCAGCATCCTTCCCCTTCCCAACACAGCAGCATACTTCCCCTTCCCAACACAACAGCATCCTTCCTCATCCCAACACAGCAGCATCTTTCCCCTTCCCAACACAGCAGCATCCTTACCCATCCCAACACAACAGCATCCTTCCTCATCCCTCAAAGCAGCATCCTTCCCCTTCCCAACACAGCAGCATACTTCCCCATCCCAACACATCAGCATCCAAACCCATCCTAACACAGCAGCATCCTTCCCCATCCCAACACAGCAGCATCCTTTCCCATCCCAACACAGCAGCATCCCTCCCCTTCCCAACACAGCAGCATCCTTCCCCGTCCCAACACAGCAGAATCCTTCCCCATTCCAACACAGCAGCATCATTCCTCATCACAACACAGCAGCGTCCCTATCCTTGCCAACACAGCAGCATCCATCCCCATCCCAACACAGCAGCATCCATCCCCATCTTAAACAGCAGCATCCGTCACAATCCCAACACAGCAGCATGCTTCCCCATCTTAAACAGCAGCATCCGTCACAATCCCAACACAGCAGCATGCTTCCCCTTCCCAAAACAACAGCATCCTTTCCCTACCAAACACAGCAGCATCCTTCCCCTTCGCAAAACAGCAAAATCCCTCCCCTTCCCAAAACAGCAGCATCCCTCTCCATCCCAACACAGCAGCATCCTGCCCCATCCCAACACAGCAGCATCATTCCCCATCCCAACACAGCAGCATCCTTCCTCTTCCCAACATAGCAGCAACCGTGCCCTTCCCAAGTCAGCATCAAACTTCCCTATCCCAACAAAACAGCATTCTTCCTCATCCCAACACAGCAGCATCTTTCCCCTTCCCAACACAGCAGCATATTTACCCATCCCAAAACAGCACCTTCTATCCCCATCCCAACACAGCAGCATCCTTCCCCATCCCAAAAAACAGCATCCTTCCTAATCTCACACAGCAGCATCCTACCCAGTCCCAACACAGCAGAATACTTCCCCATCCAAACACAACAGCATCCTTCCTCATCCCAACACAGCAGCATCTTTCTCCTTCCCAACACAGAAGCATCCTTCCCCATCCCAATATAGCAGCATCCTCCCATTCCCAATACAGCAGCAGCCATCCCAATCCCAACACAGCAGCATCCATCCCCATCCTAACACAGCAGCATCCTTCCCCATCCCAACACAGCAGCATCCTTCCCCATCCCAACACAGCAGCATCGCTCCCCTTCCCAACACAGCAGCATCCTTCCCCATCCCAACACAGTAGCTTCCTTCCCCATTCCAACACAGCAGCATCATTCCTCATCACAACACAGCAGCGTCCTTATCCATCCCAACACAGCAGCATCCATCCCCATCCCAATACAGCAGCATCCGGCACCATCCCAACACAGCAGCATACTTCACCTTCCCAAAACAACAGCATCCTTCCTTAACCCAACACAGCAGCATCCGTCCCCATCCCAACACAATAGCATCCTTCCCAATCCAAATACAGCAGCATCCCTCGCCCTTCCCCACACAGCAGCATCCTTCCCAATCCCAACACAGCATCATCCGACCCCATCCCAAAACAGCAGCATGCTTACTCTTACCAACACAGCAGCAAACGTCCCCTTCCCAAGACAGCAGCAAACTTCCATGTCCCAAAACAGTAGCATCCATCCCAATCCCGACACAGCAGCATCCTTCTCCATCCCAACACAGCGGCTTACTTCCCCATCCCAACCCAGCGGCATCCTTCTCCATCACAAGATAGCAGCATCCTTCCACATCCCAAGACAGCAGCATTCTGCTCAATCCCAACACATCAGCAAGCTTCCTCATGCCAACACATCTGCATCCTTCTCCATCCCAACACGGCAGCATACTTCCCCATCCCGAAACAACAGCATTCGTTCCCATCCCAACACTGCAGCAGCCTTCCCCATCCAAACACAGCACCTTCTGTCCCCATCCCAACACAGCAGCATCTTCCGCATCCCAACACAGCACCATGCTTCCCCATCCCAACATAGCAGCATCCTTCCCCATCCCTACACAGCACATTCTATACCCATCCAAACACAGCAGCATCCGTCCCCATCCCAACACAGCAACATCCATCCCCATCCCAACACAGCAGCAAACCTTCCCTTCCCAACACAGAAGCATCTTTCCCCTTCCGAAAACAGCTGCAACCCTCCCCTTCCAAAAACAGCAGCATCCCTCCCCTTCACAGCACAGCAGCATCCTTCCCCTTCCCAACACAGTAGCAACCTTCCCCATCCCAACACAGCACCTTCTATCCCCATCCCAACACAGCAGCAACCTTCCCCATCCCAACACAGCACTTTCTGACCCCATGCCAACTCAGCATCATGCTTCTGAATCCCAACGGAGCAGATTTCGTCCCCATCCCAATGCAGCAGAATCCATCCCCATCCCAACACAGCAGCTTCTGTCCCTATCCCAACACAGCAGCATCCTTCCCAATCCCAACACAGCACCTTCTGAACCCATGCCAAAACAGCAGCATCCTTCTGAAACCCAACACAGCATATTTTGTCCCCATCCCAATGCAGCAGCATCCTTCCCCATCCCAACACATCACCTACTGTCCCCATCCCAACACAGCAGCATCCTTCCCCATCTCAACACAACAGCATCCTTCCTCATCCCACACAGCAGCATCCTTCCCCTTCCCAACACAGCAGCATACTTCCCCTTCACAACACAACAGCATCCTTCCTCATCCCAACACAGCAGCATCTTTCCCCTTCCCAACACAGCAGCATCCTTACCCATCCCAACACAGCATCTTCTGTCCCCATCCCAACACAGCAGCATCCTTACCCATCCCAACACAACAGCATCCTTCCTCATCCCTCAAAGCAGCATCCTTCCCCTTCCCAACACAGCAGCATACTTCCCCATCCCAACACATCAGCATCCTTACCCATCCGAACACAGCAGCATCCTCCTATTCCCAACACAGCAGCATGCGTTCCCAATCCCAACACAGCAGCATCCAAACCCATCCTAACACAGCAGCATCCTTCCCCATCCCAACACAGCAGCGTCCTTTCCCATCCCAACACAGCAGCATCCCTCCCCTTCCCAACACAGCAGCATCCTTCCCCGTCCTAACACAGCAGAATCCTTCCCCATTCCAACACAGCAGCATCATTCCTCATCACAACACAGCAGCGTCCCTATGCATGCCAACACAGCAGCATCCATCCCCATCCCAACACAGCAGCATCCTTCCCATCCCAACACAACAGCATCCTTCTTCATCCCACACAGCAGCATCCTTCCCCTTCCCAACACAGCAGCATACTTCCCCTTCCCAACACAACAGCATCCTTCCTCATCCCAACACAGCAGCATCCATCCCCATCTTAAACAGCAGCATCCGTCACAATCCCAACACAGCAGCATGCTTCCCCTTCCCTAAACAACAGCATCCTTTCCCTACCAAACACAGCAGCATCCTTCCCCTTCCCAAAACAGCAAAATCCCTCCCCTTCCCAAAACAGCAGTATCCATCCCCATCCTGACCCAGCAGCAACCTTCCCCATCCCAAGACAGCAGCATCCCTCTCCATCCCAACACAGCAGCATCCTTCCCCATCCCAACACAGCAGCATCCTTCCTCTTCCCAACATAGCAGCAACCGTGCCCTTCCCAAGTCAGCATCAAACTTCCCTATCCCAACAAAACAGCATTCTTCCTCATCCCAACACAGCAGCATCTTTCCCCATCCCAACACAGCAGCATATTTACCCATCCCAAAACAGCACCTTCTATCCCCATCCCAACACAGCAGCATCCTTCCCCATCCCAACACAACAGCATCCTTCCTAATCCCACACAGCAGCATCCTACCCAGTCCCAACACAGCAGAATACTTCCCCATCCAAACACAACAGCATCCTTCCTCATCCCAACACAGCAGCATCTTTCTCCTTCCCAACACAGAAGCATGCTTCCCCATCCCAACATAGCAGCATCCTCCCATTCCCAATACAGCAGCAGCCATCCCAATCCCAACACAGCAGCATCCATCCCCATCCTAACACAGCAGCATCCTTCCCCATCCCAACACAGCAGCATCCTTCCTCATCCCAACACAGCAGCATCGCTCCCCTTCCCAACACAGCAGCATCCTTCCCCATCCCAACACAGTAGCTTCCTTCCCCATTCCAACACAGCAGCATCATTCCTCATCACAACACAGCAGCGTCATTATCCCTCCCAACACAGCAGCATCCATCCCCATCCCAACACAGCAGCATCCGGCACCATCCCAACACAGCAGCATACTTCACCTTCCCAAAACAACAGCATCCTTCCTTAACCCAACACAGCAGCATCCGTCCCCATCCCAACACAATAGCATCCTTCCCAATCCAAATACAGCAGCATCCCTCGCCCTTCCCCACACAGCAGCATCCTTCCCAATCCCAACACAGCATCATCCGACCCCATCCCAAAACAGCAGCATGCTTACTCTTACCAACACAGCAGCAAACGTCCCCTTCCCAAGACAGCAGCAAACTTCCATGTCCCAAAACAGTAGCATCCATCCCAATCCCGACACAGCAGCATCCTTCTCCATCCCAACACAGCGGCTTCCTTCCCCATCCCAACCCAGCGGCATCCTTATCCATCACAAGATAGCAGCATCCTTCCACATCCCAAGACAGCAGCATTCTGCTCAATCCCAACACAGCAGCAAGCTTCCTCATGCCAACACATCTGCATCCTTCTCCATCCCAGCACGGCAGCATACTTCCCCATCCCGAAACAACAGCATCCGTCCCCATCCCAACACTGCAGCAGCCTTCCCCATCCAAACACAGCACCTTCTGTCCCCATCCCAACACAGCAGCATCTTCCGCATCCCAACACAGCACCATGCTTCCCCATCCCAACATAGCAGCATCCTTCCCCATCCCTACACAGCACATTCTATACCCATCCCAACACAGCAGCATCCGTCCCCATCCCAACACAGCAACATCCATCCCAATCCCAACACAGCAGCAAACCTTCCCTTCCCAATACAGAAGCATCTTTCCCCTTCCGAAAACAGCTGCAACCCTCCCCTTCCCAAAACAGCAGCATCCCTCCCCTTCCCAACACAGCAGCATCCTTCCCCTTCCCAACACAGTAGCAACCTTCCCCATCCCAACACAGCACCTTCTATCCCCATCCCAACACAGCAGCATCCTTCCCCATCCCAACACAGCACCTTCGGACCCCATGCCAACACAGCAGCATCCTTCTGAATCCCAACACAGCAGATTTCATCCCCATCCCAATGCAGCAGCATCCTTCCCCATCCCAACACAGCAGCTTCTGTCCCTATCCCAACACAGCAGCATCCTTCCCCATCCCAAAACAACAGCATCCTTCCTCATCCCACACAGCAGCATCCTTCCCCATCCCAACACAGCAGCATACTTCCCCTTCCCAACACAACAGCATCCTTCCTCATCCCAACACAGCAGCATCTTTCTCCTTCCCAACACAGAAGCATCCTTCCCCATCCCAACGTAGCAGCATCCTCCCATTCCCAATACAGCAGCAGCCATCCCAATCCCAACACAGCAGCATCCATCCCCATCCTAACACAGCAGCATCCTTCCCCATCCCAACACAGCAGCATCCTTCCCCATCCCAACACAGCAGCATCGCTCCCCTTCCCAACACAGCAGCATCCTTCCCCATCCCAACACAGTAGCTTCCTTCCACCTTCCAACACAGCAGCATCATTCCTCATCCCAACACAGCAGCATCCGGCACCATCCCAACACAGCAGCATACTTCACCTTCCCAAAACAACAGCATCCTTCTTTACCCAACACAGCAGCATCCGGCCCATCCCAACACAATAGCATCCTTCCCAATCCAAATACAGCAGCATCCCTCGCCCTTCCCCACACAGCAGCATCCCTCCCAATCCCAAAACAGCAGCATCCTTCCCCATCCCAAAACAACAGCATCCTTCCTCATCCCACACAGCAGCATCCTTCCCCTTCCCAACACAGCAGCATACTTCCCCTTCCCAACACAACAGCATCCTTCCTCATCCCAACACAGCAGCATCTTTCCCCTTCCCAACACAGCAGCATCCTTACCCATCCCAAAACAGCACCTCATCTCCCCATCCCAACACAGCAGCATCCTTCCCCATCCCAACACAACAGCATCCTTCCTCATCCCACACAACAGCATCCTTCCCCTTCCCAACACAGCAGCATACTTCTGCTTCCCATCACAACAGCATCCTTCCTCATCCCAACACAGCAGCATCTTTCCCCTTCCCAACACAGCAGCATCCTTACCCATCCCGACACAGCATCTTCTATCCCCATCCCAACACAGCAGCATCCTTACCCATCCCAACACAACAGCATCCTTCCCCATCCGAACATAGCAGCATCCTCCCATTCCCAACACAGCAGCATACGTCCCAATCCCAACACAGCAGCATCCATCCCCATCCTAACACAGCAGCATCCTTCCCCATCCCAACACAGCAGCATCCTTTCCCATCCCAACACAGCAGCATCCTTCCCCATCCCAAGACAGAAGAATCCTTCCCCATTCCAACACAGCAGCATCATTCCTCATCACAACACAGCAGCGTCCCTATCCTTCCCAACACAGCAGCATCCATCCCCATCTTAAACAGCAGCATCCGTCACAATCCCAACACAGCAGCATGCTTCCCCTTCCAAAAACAACAGCATCCTTCCTTATCACAACACAGCAGAGTCCGTACCCAACCCAAAACAGCAGCATCCTTTCCCTACCAAACACAGCAGCATCCTTCCCCTTCCCAAAACAGCAAAATCCCTCCCCTTCCCAACACAGCAGTATCCATCCCCATCCTAAAACAGCAGCAACCTTCCCCATCCCAACACAGCAGCATCCCTCCCCATCCCAACACAGCAGCATCCTTCCCCATCCCAACACAGCAGCATCATTCACCATCACAACACAGCAGCATACTCCCTCTTCCCAACACAGCAGCAACCGTCCCCTTCCCAAGACAGCAGCAAACTTCCCTCTCCCAACACAGTAGCATCCATCCCAATCCCAACAAAGCAGCATCCTTCACCGTCCCAACACAGCAGCATCCTTCTCCTTCCCAACACAGCAGCATCCTTCTCCATCCCAACACAGCAGCATCCTTCTCCATCACAGGACAGCAGCGTCCTTCCCCATCCCAAGACAGCTGTATCCTGCTCAATCCACACACAGCAGCAAACTTCCTCATGCCAACACATCAGCATCCTTCTCCATCCCAACACGGCAGCATCCTTCCCCATCTCGAAACAACATCATCAGTCCCCATCCCAACACAGCAGCATCCTTTCCCATCCCAACACAACAGCACCCTTCCCCATCCCAACACAGCAGCACCCTAGCCCTTCCCAAAACAGCAAAATTGCTCCCCTTCCCCAAACAGCAGCATCGCTCCCCCTTCCTAACACAGCAGCATCCTTCCCCATCCCAACATAGCATCCGTCCCCATCCCAACACAGTAGCATCCTTCCTCTTCCCAACACAGCAGCAATTCCCTTTCCCAACACAGCAGCATACTTCCCCATCCCAACACAGCAGCATCCTTTCCCATCCCAACATAGCAGCAGCCTCACATTCCCAACACAGCAGCGGCCGTCCCCATCCCAACACAGCAGCAAACCTTCCCTTCCCAATACAGAAGCATCTTTCCCCTTCCGAAAACAGCTGCAACCCTCCCCTTCCCAAAACAGCAGCATCCCTCCCCTTCCCAACACAGCAGCATCCTTCCCCTTCCCAACACAGTAGCAACCTTCCCCATCCCAACACAGCACCTTCTATCCCCATCCCAACACAGCAGCATCCTTCCCCATCCCAACACAGCACCTTCTGACCCCATGTCAACACAGCAGCATCCTTCTGAATCCCAACACAGCAGATTTCATCCCCATCCCAATGCAGCAGCATCCTTCCCAATCCCAACACAGCAGCTTCTGTCCCTAACCCAACACAGCAGCATCCTTCCCCATCCCAAAACAACAGCATGCTTCCTCATCCCACACAGCAGCATCATTCCCCTTCCCAACACAGCAGCATACTTCCCCTTCCCAACACAACAGCATCCTTCCTCATCCCAACACAGCAGCATCCTTCCCCTTCCCAACACAGCAGCATACTTCCCCATCCCAACACAGCATCCTTCCTCATCCCAACACAGCAGCATCCTTCCTCATCCCACACAGCAGCATCCTTCCCCTTCACAACACAGCAGCATACTTCCCCATCCCAACACAACAGCATCCTTCCTAATCCCAACACAGCAGCATCTTTCCCCTTCCCAAAACAGCAGCCTCCTTACCCAACCCAACACAGCACCTTCTGTCCCCATCCCAACACAGCAGAATCATTTTCCATCCCAACACAACAGCATCCTTCCTCATCCCACACAGCAGCATCCTTCCCCTTCCCAACACAGCAGCATACTTCCCCATCCCAACACAACAGCATCCTTCCTCATCCCAACACAGCAGCATCCTTCCCCATCCCAACATAGCAGCATCCTCCCAATCCCAACACAGCAGCAGCCGTCCCAAACCTAACACAGCAGCATCCATCCCCATCCTAACACAGCAGCATCCTTCCCCATCCCAACACAGCAGCATCCCTCCCCTTCCCAACACAGCAGCATCCTTCCCCATCCCATCACAGCAGCATCCTTCCCCATTCCAACACAGCAGCATCATTCCTCATCACAACACAGCAGCGTCCCTATCCTTGCCAACACAGCAGCATCCATCCCCAACCCAACACAGCTGCATCCGTCACCATCCAAACACAGCAGCATGTTTCCCCTTCCCAAAACAACAGCATCCTTCCTTATCACAACACAGCAGAATCCGTCCCCAACCCAACAAAGCAGCATCCTTTCCCTACCCAACACAGCAGCATCCTTCCCCTTCCCAAAACAGCAAAATCCCTCCCCTTCCCCAAACAGCAGCATCCCTCCCCCTTCCTAACACAGCAGCATCCTTCCCCATCCCAACACAGCAGCATCCGTCCCCATCCGAACACAGCAGCATCCTTCATCTTCCCAACACAGCAGTAGCCGTCCCCTTCCCAAGTCAGCATCAAACTTCCCTATCCGAACACAGTAGCAACCATCACAATGCCAACAAAGCAGCAACCTTCACCGTCACAACACAGCAGAATCCGTCTCCAACCCAACAAAGCAGCATCCTTTCCCTACCCAACACAGCAGCATCCTTCCCCTTCCCAAAACAGCAAAATCCCTCCCCTTCCCCAAATAGCAGCATCACTCCCCCTTCCTAACACAGCAGCATCTTTCCCTATCCCAACACAGCAGCATCCGTCACTATCCAAACACAGCAGCATGCTTCCCCTTCCCAAAACAACAGCATCCTTACTTATCACAACACAGCAGAATCCGTCCCCAACCCAACACAGCAGCATCCTTTCCCTACCCAACACAGCATCATCCTTCCCCTTCCCAAAACAGCAAAATCCCTCCCCTTCCCCAAACAGCAGCATCCCTCCCCCTTCCTAACACAGCAGAATCCATCCCCATCCCAACACAGAAGCATCCGTCCCCATCCCAAGACAGCAGCATCCTTCACCTTCCCAACAGAGCATCAACCGTCCCCTTCCCAAGTCAGCATCAAACTTCCCTATCCCAACACAGTAGCATCCATCCCAATCCCAACAAAGCAGCATCCTTCACCGTCACAACACAGCAGCATCCGTCTCCATCCCAACATAGCAGCATCCTTCTCCATCCGAACACAGCAGCATCGTTCCCCATCCCAACACAGCAGCATCCTTCTCCATCATAGGAGACAGCAGCATCCTTCCCCATCCCAAGACAGCAGCATCCTGCTCAATCGCAACACAGCAGCAAGCTTCCTCATGCCAACACAGCGTCCTTCCCCATCCCAAAACAACAGCATCCGTCCCCATCACAACACAAAAGCATCCTTCCCTATCCCAACACAGCACCTTCTGCCCCCATCCCAACACAACAGCATCCTTCCCCATCCCTACACAGCACCTTCTGACCCCATCCCAACACAGCAGCATCCTTTTCCATCCCAACACAACAGCATGCTTCCTCTTCACACACAGCAGCATCCTTCCCCTTCCCAACACAGCAGCATACTTCCCCATCCCAACACAACAGCATCCTTCCTCATCCCAACACAGCAGCATCCTTCCCCATCCCAAAATAGCAGCATCCTCCCATTCCCAACACAGCAGCATCCTTCCCCATCCCAAAACAACCGCATCCTTCCTCATCCCACACAGCAGCATCCTTACCTTCACAACACAGCAGCATACTTCCCCATCCCAACACAACAGCATCCTTCCTCATCCCAACACAGCAGCAACTTTCCCCTTCCCAACACAGCAGCCTCCTTACCCATCCCAAAACAGCACCTTCTGTCCCCATCCCAACACAGCAGCATCCTTTTCCATCCCAACACAACAGCATCCTTCCTCATCCCACACAGCAGCATCCTTCCCCTTCCCAACACAGCAGCATCCTTCCCCATCCCAACACAACAGTATCCTTCCTCATCCCAACACAGCAGCATCCTTCCCCATCCCAACATAGCAGCATCCTCCCAATCCCAACACAGCAGCAGCCGTCCCAATCCCAACACAGCAGCATCCATCCCCATCCTAACACAGCAGCATCCTTCCCCATCCCAATACAGCAGCATGCCTCCCCATCCCAACACAGCAGCATCCCTCCCCTTCCCAACACAGCAGCATCCTTCCCCATCCCAACACAGCAGCATCCATCCCCATTCCAACACAGCAGCATCATTCCTCATCACAACACAGCAGCGTCCCTATCCTTGCCAACACAGCAGCATCCATCCCCAACCCAGCACAGCAGCATCCGTTACCATCCAAACACAGCAGCATGTTTCCCCTTCCCAAAACAACAGCATCCTTCCTTATCACAACACAGCAGAATCCGTCCCCAACCCAACAAAGCAGCATCCTTTCCTTACCCAACACAGCAGCATCCTTCCCCTTCCCAAAACAGCAAAATCCCTCCCCTTCCCCAAACAGCAGCATCCCTCCCCCTTCCTAACACAGCAGCATCCTTCCCAATCCCAAAACAGCAGCATCCGTCCACATCCCAACACAGCACCATCCTTCATCTTCCCAACACAGCAGCAACCGTCCCCTTCCAAAGTCAGCACCAAACTTCCCTATCCCAACACAGTAGCATCCAAACCAATCCCAACAAAGCAGCATCCTTCACCGTCACAACACAGCAGCATCCATCTCCATCCCAACACAGCAGCATCATTCTCCATCCCAACACAGCGGCATCGTTCCCCATCCCAACACAGCAGCATCCTACTCCATCACAAGACAGCAGCATCCTTCCCCATCCCAAGACAGCAGTATCCTGCTCAATCCACACACAGCAGCAAGCTTCCTCATGCCAACACAGCAGCATCCTTCTCCATCCCAACACGGCTGCATCCTTCCCCATCCAGAAACAACATCATCAGTCCCCATCCCAACACATCAGCATCCTTCCCCATCCCAACACAGCACCTTCTGTCCCCATCCCAACACAGCAGCATCCTTCCCCATCCCAACACAGCAGCATCCTTTCCCTACCCAACACAGCAGCACCCTACCCCTTCCCAAAACAGCAAAATTGTTCCCGTTCCCCAAACAGCAGCATCGCTGCCCCTTCCTAACACAGCAGCATCCTTCCCCATCCCAACATAGCATCCGTCCGCATCCCAACACAGCAGCATCCTTCCTCATCCCAACAGAGCAGCATCATTCCCCTTCCCAACACAGCAGCATCCTTCCCCATCCCAACATAGCAGCATCATCGGAATCCCAACTCAGCAGCAGCCGTCCCCATCCCAACACAGCAGTATCCAATCCCCATTCTAACACAGAAGCATCATTCCTCATCAAAACACAGCAGCGTCCTTATCCATCCCAACACAGCAGCATCCATCCCCATCCCAACACAGCAGCATCCGTCACCATCCCAACACAGCAGCATACTTCACCTTCCCAAAACAACAGCATCCTTCCTTATACCAACACAGCAGCATCCGTCCCCATCCTAACACAATGGCATCCTTCCCAATCAAATACAGCAGCATCCCTCGCTGTTCCTAACACAGCAGCATCCTTCCCAATCCCAACACAGCAGCATCCTACCTCTTCCCAACACAGCATCAACCGTCCCCTTCCCAAGACAGCAGCAAACTTCCATGTCCCAACACAGTAGCATCCATCCCAATCCCAACACAGCAGCAAACTTCTCCATCCCAACAGAGCGGCTTCCTTCCACACCCAAACACAGCGGCATCCTTCTCCATCATAAGACAGCAGCATCCTTCCACATCCCAAGACAGCAGCATCCTGCTCAATCCCAACACAGCAGCAAGCTTCCTCATGCCGACACATCTGCATCCTTCTCCATCCCAACACGGCAGCATACTTCCCTATCCCAAAACAACAGCATCCGTCCCCATCCCAACACAGCAGCAGCCTTCCACATCCAAACACAGCACCTTCTTTCCCCATCCCAACACAGCAGCATCCTTCTGCATCCCAACACAGCACCATGCTTCCCGAACCCAACATAGCCGCATCCTTCCCCATCCCTACACAGCACATTCTATACCCATCCCAACACAGCAGCATCCGTCCCCATCCCAACACAGCAACATCCTTCCCCATCACAACACAGCAGCAAACCTTCCCTTCCCAACACACCAGCATCCTTCCCCTTCCGAAAACAGCTGCAATCCTCCCCTTCCCAAAACAGCAGCATCCCTCCCCTTCCCAACACAGCAGCATCCTTCCCCTTCCCAACACAGTAGCAAACTTCCCCATCCCAACACAGCACCTTCTGTCCCCATGCCAACACAGCAGCATCCTTCTGCATCCCAACACAGCAGCTTTCATCACCATCCCAATGCAGCAGCATCCTTCCCCATCCCAACACAGCACCTTCTGTCCCCATCCCAACACAGCAGCATCCTACCCCATCCCAACACAACAGCATCCTTCCTCATCGCACACAGCAGCATCCTTCCCCTTCACAACACAGCAGCATACTTCCCCATCCCAACACAACAGCATCCTTCCTCATCCCAACACAGCAGCATCTTTCCCCTTCCCAACACAGCAGCCTCCTTACCCAGCCCAACACAGCACCTTCTGTCCCCATCCCAACACAGCAGCATCCTTTTCTATCCCAACACAACAGCATCCTTCCTCATCCCACACAGCAGCATCTTTCCCCTTCACAACACAGCAGCATACTTCCCCATCCCAACACAACAGCATCCTTCCTCATCCCAACACAGCAGCATCTTTCCCCTTCCCAACACAGCAGCCTCCTTACACATCCCAACACAGCACCTTCTGTCCCCATCCCAACACAGCAGCATCCTTTTCCATCCCAACACAACAGCATCCTTCCTCATCCCACACAGCAGCATCTTTCCCCTTCCCAACACAGCAGCATCCTTCCCCATCCCAACATAGCAGCATCCTCCCATTCCCAACAGAGCAGCAGCCATCCCAAACCCAACACAGCAGCATCCATCCCCATCCCAACACAGCAGCATCCCTCCCCTTCCCAACACAGCAGCATCCTTCCCCATCCCAACACAGCAGCCTCCTTCCCCATTCCAACACAGCAGCATCATTCCTCATCACAACACAGCAACGTCCCTATCCTTGCCAACACAGCAGCATCCATCCCCATCCCAACACAACAGCATCCTTCCTCATCCCACACAGCAGCATATTTCCCCTTCCCAACACAGCAGCATCCTTCCCCATCCCAACATAGCAGCATCCTCCCATTCCCAACAGAGCAGCAGCCGTCCCAAACCCAACGCAGCAGCATCCATCCACATCCTAACACAGCAGCATCCATCCACATCCCAACACAGCAGCATCCGACCCCATCACAACACAGCAGCATCCCTCCCCTTCCCAACACAGCAGCATCCTTCCCCATCCCAACACAGCAGCATCCTTCCCCATTTCAACAAAGCAGCATCATTCCTCATCACAACACAGCAGCGTCCTTATCCTTGCCAACACAGCAGCACCCATCCCCATCCCAACACAGCAGAATCCGTCACCATCCCAAAACAGCAGCATACTTCACTTTCATAAAACATCAGCATCCTTCCTTAAACCAACACAGCAACATCCGTCCTCATCCAAACACAATAGCATCCTTCCCAATCCCAACACAGCAGCATCCGAAACCATCCCAACACAGCAGCATCCTTCCTCTTCCCAACACAGCAGCAAACGTCCCCTTCCCAAGACAGCAGCAAACTTCCATGTCCCAACACAGTAGCATCCATCCCAATCCCAACACAGCAGCATCCTTCTCCATCCCAACACAGCGGCTTCCTTCCACACCCAAACTCAGCGGCATCCTTCTCCATCATAAGACAGCAGCATCCTTCCACATCCCAAGACAGCAGCATCCTGCTCAATCCCAACACAGCAGCAAGCTTCCTCATGCCAACACATCTGCATCCTTCTCCATCCCAACACGGCAGCATACTTCCCCATCCCGAAACAACAGCATCCGTCCCCATCCCAACACAGCAGCAGCCTTCCCCATCCAAACACAGCACCTTCTGTCCCCATCGCAACACAGCAGCATCCAACTGCATCCCAACACAGCAGCTTTCATCCCCATCCCAATGCAGCAGCATCCTTCCCCATACCAACACAGCACCTTCTGTCCCCATCCCAACACAGCAGCATCCTTCCCCATCCCAACACAACAGCATCCTTCATCATCGCACACAGCAGCATCCTTCCCCTTCACAACACAGCAGCATACTTCCCCATCCCAACACAACAGCATCCTTCCTCATCCCAACACAGCAGCATCTTTCCCCTTCCCAACACAGCAGCCTCCTTACCCATCCCAACACAGCACCTTCTGTCCCCATCCCAACACAGCAGCATCCTTTTCCATCCCAACACAACAGCATCCTTCCTCATCCCACACAGCAGCATCTTTCCCCTTCCCAACACAGCAGCATTCTTCCCCAACACAACATAGCAGCATCCTCCCATTCCCAACAGAGCAGCAGCCATCCCAAACCCAACGCAGAAGCATCCATCCACATCCTAACACAGCAGCATCCTTCCACATCCCAACACAGCAGCATCCGACCGCATCCCAACACAGCAGCATCCCTCCCCTTCCCAACAAAGCAGCATCCTTCCCCATCCCAACACAGCAGCATCCTTCCTCATTCCAACACAGCAGCATCATTCCTCATCACAACACAGCAGCGTCCCTCTCCTTGCCAATACAGAAGCATCCATCCCCATCCCAACATAACAGCATCCTTCACCATCCCAACACAGCAGCATACTTCACCTTCCCAAAACAACAGCATCCTTCCTTAAACCAACACAGAAGCAACCGTCCTAATCCCAACACAATAGGATCCTTCCCAATTCAAATACAGCAGCATTCCTCGCCCTTCCCAACATAGCAGCATCCTTTCCAATCCCAACACAGCAGCATCCGAACCCATCCCAACACAGCAGCATCCTTCCCCTTCCCAAGACAGCAGCAAACTTCCATGTCCCAACACAGTAGCATCCATTCCAATCCCAACACAGCAGCATCCTTCTCCACCCCAACACAGCGGCTTCCTTCCACACCCAAACACAGCGGCATCCTTCTCCATCATAAGACAGCAGCATCCTTCCACATCCCAAGACAGCAGCATCCTGCTCAATCCCAACACAGCAGCAAGATTCCTTATGCCAACACATCTGCATCCTTCTCCAACCCAACACGGCAGCATACTTCCCCATCCCAAAACAACAGCATCCGTCCCCAACCCAACACAGCAGCAGCCTTCCCCATCCAAACACAGCACCTTCTGTCCCCATCCCAAAACAGCAGCATCCTTCTGCATCCCAACACAGCACCATGCTTCCCCATCCCAACATAGCAGCATCCTTCACCATCCCTACACAGCACATTCTATACCCATCCCAACACAGCAGCATCCGTCCCCATCCCAACACAGCTACATCCTTCCCCATCCCAACACAGCAGCAAACCTTCCCTTCCCAACACAGCAGCATCCTTCCCCTTCCGAAAACAGCTGCAACCCTCCCCTTCCCAAAACAGCAGCATTCCTTCCATTCCCAAAACAGCAGCATCCTTCCCCTTCCCAACACAGTAGCAAACTTCCCCATCCCAACACAGCACCTTCTATCCCCATCCCAACACAGCAGCATCCTTCCCCATCCCAACACAGCACCTTCTGTCCCCATGCCAACACAGCAGCATCCTTCTGCATCACAACACTGCAGCTTTCGTCCCCATCCCAATGCAGCAGCTTCCTTCCCCATCCCAACACAGCACCTTCTGTCCCTATCCCAACACAGCAGCATCCTTCCCCATCCCAACACAACAGCATCCAACCTCATCCCACACAGCAGCATCCTTCCCCTTCACAACACAGCAGCATACTTCCCCATCCCAACACAACAGCATCCTTCCTCATCCCAACACAGCACCTTCTGTCCCCATCCCAACACAGCAGCATCCTTTTCCATCCCAACACAACAGCATCGTTCCTCATCCCACACAGCAGCATCTTTCCCCTTCCCAACACAGCAGCATCCTTCCCCATCCCAACATAGCAGCATCCTCCCATTCCCAACAGAGCAGCAGCCGTCCCAAACCCAACACAGCAGCATCCATCCCCATCCTAACACAGCAGCATCCTTCCCCAACCCAACACAGCAGCATCCTTCCCCATCCCAACACAGCAGCATCCCTCCCCTTCGCAACAAAGCAGCATCCTTCCCCATCCCAACACAGCAGCATCCTTCCCCATTCCAACACAGCAGCATCATTCCTCATCAAAACACAGCAGCGTCCCTATCCTTGCCAACACAGCAGCATCCATCCCCATCCCAACACAACAGCATCCTTCCTCATCACAACACAGCAGCATATTTCCCCTTCCCAACACAGCAGCATCCTTCCGCATCCCAACATAGCAACATCCTCCCATTCCCAACAGAGCAGCAGCCGTCCCAAACCCAACGCAGCAGCATCCATCCACATCCTAACACAGCAGCATCCATCCACATCCCAACACAGCAGCATCCGACCCCATCCCAACACAGCAGCATCCCTCCCCTTCCCAACACAGCAGCATCCTTCCCCATCCCAACACAGCAGCATCCTTCCCCATTCCAACACAGCAGCATCATTCCTCATCACAACACAGCAGCGTCCCTATCCTTGCCAACACAGCAGCACCCATCCCCATCCCAACACAGCAGCATCCGTCACCATCCCAACACAGCAGCATACTTCACTTTCCCAACACAAGAGCATCCTTCCTTAAACCAACACAGCAGCATTTTTCCTCATCCCAACACAATAGCATCCTTCCCAATCCAAATACAGCAGCATCCCTCGCCCTTCCCAACACAGCAGCATCCTTCCCAATCCCAACACAGCAGCATCCGAACCCATCCCAACACAGCAGCATCATTCCTCATCACAACACAGCAGCGTCCCTATCCTTGCCAACACAGCAGCACCCATCCCCATCCCAACACAGCAGCATCCGTCACCATCCCAACACAGCAGCATACTTCACTTTCCCAAAACAACAGCATCCTTCCTCTTCCCAACACAGCAGCAACCGTCCCCTTCCCAAGACAGCAGCAAACTTCCATGTCCCAACACAGTAGCATCCATCCCAATCCCAACACAGCAGCATCATTCTCCATCCCAACACAGCGGCTTCCTTCCACACCCAAACACAGCGGCATCCTTCTCCATCATAAAACAGCAGCATCCTTCCACATCCCAAGACAGCAGCATCCTGCTCAATCCCAACACAGCAGCAAGCTTCCTCATGCCAACACATCTGCATCCTTCTCCATCCCAACACGGCAGCCTACTTCCCCATCCCGAAACAACAGCATCCGTCCCCATCCCAACACAGCAGCAGCCTTCCCCATCCAAACACAGCACCTTCTGTCCCCATCCCGAACAGCAGCATCCTTCAGCATCCCAACACAGCTCCATGCTTCCCCATCCCAACACAGCACCTTCTATCCCCATCCCAACACAGCAGCATCCTTCCCCATCCCAACACAGCACCTTCTGTCCCCATGCCAACACAGCAGCATCCTTCTGCATCCCAACACAGCAGCTTTCGTCCGCATCCCAATGCAGCAGCATCCTTCCCCATCCCTACACAGCACATTCAATACCCATCCCAACACAGCAGCATCCGTCCCCATCCCAACACAGCAGCATCCTTCCCCTTCCCAACACAACAACATCCTTCCTCATCACCCACAGTAGCATCCTTCCCCTTAACAACAAAGCAGCATACATCCCCATCCCAACACAACAGCATCCTTCCTCATCCCACACAGCAGCATCTTTCCCCTTCCCAACACAGCAGCCTCCTTACCCATCCCAACACAGCACATTCTGTCCCCATCCCAACACAGCAGCATCCTCTTCCATCCCAACACAGCAGCATCCTTCCCCATCCCAACATAGCAGCTTCCTCCCATTCCGAACAGAGCAGCAGCCGTCCCAAACCCAACACAGCAGCATCCATCCACATCCTAACACAGCATCATCCTTCCCCATCCCAACACAGCAGCATCCTTTCCCATCCCAACACAGCACCTTCTGTCCCCATCCCAACACAGCAGCTTTCGTCCGCATCCCAATGCAGCAGCATCCTTCCCCATCCCTACACAGCACATTCAATACCCATCCCAACACAGCAGCATCCGTCCCCATCCCAACACAGCAGCATCCTTCCCCTTCCCAACACAACAACATCCTTCCTCATCACCCACAGTAGCATCCTTCCCCTTAACAACAAAGCAGCATACATCCCCATCCCAACACAACAGCATCCTTCCTCATCCCACACAGCAGCATCTTTCCCCTTCCCAACACAGCAGCCTCCTTACCCATCCCAACACAGCACATTCTGTCCCCATCCCAACACAGCAGCATCCTCTTCCATCCCAACACAGCAGCATCCTTCCCCATCCCAACATAGCAGCTTCCTCCCATTCCGAACAGAGCAGCAGCCGTCCCAAACCCAACGCAGCAGCATCCATCCACATCCTAACACAGCATCATCCTTCCCCATCCCAACACAGCAGCATCCTTTCCCATCCCAACACAGCACCTTCTGTACCCATCCCAACACAGCAGCTTTCGTCCGCATCCCAATGCAGCAGCATCCTTCCCCATCCCTACACAGCACATTCAATACCCATCCCAACACAGCAGCATCCGTCCCCATCCCAACACAGCAGCATCCTTCTGCATCCCAACACAGCAGCCTTCGTCCCCATCCCAATGCAGCAGCATCCTTCCCCATCCCAACACAGCACCTTCTGTCCCCATCCCAACACTGCAGCATCCTTCACCTTCCCTACACAGCACATTCTATACCTATCCCAACCAAGCAGCATCCGTCCCCATCCCAACACAGCAGCATCCTTCCCCATCCCAACACAACAGCATCGTTCCTCATCACACACAGCAGCATCCTTCCCCTTAACAACAAAGCAGCATACATCCCCATCCCAACACAACAGCATCCTTCCTCATCCCAACATAGCAGCTTCATCCCATTCCGAACAGAGCAGCAGCCGTCCCAAACCCAACGCAGCAGCATCCATCCACATCCTAACACAGCAGCATCCTTCCCCATCCCAACACAGCAGCATCCTTCCCCATCCCAAGACAGCAGCATCCCTCTCCTTCCCAACACAGCAGCATCCTTCCCCATCCCAACACAGCAGCATCCTTCCCCATTCCAACACAGCAGCATCATTCCTCATCACAACACAGCAGCGTCCCTATCCTTGCCAACACAGCAGCATCCATCCCCATCCCAACACAGCAGCATCCGTCACCATCCCAACACAGCAGCATACTTCACCTTCCCAAAACAACAGCATCCTTCCTTAAACCAACACAGCAGCATCCGTCCCCATCCCAACACAATATCATCCTTCCCAATCCAAATACAGCAGCATCCCTCGCCCTTCCCAACACAGCAGCATCCTTCCCAATCCCAACACAGCAGCATCCGAACAAAGCCCAACACAGCAGCATCCTTCCTCTTCCCAACACAGCAGCAACCGTCCCCTTCCCAAGACAGCAGCAAACTTCCATGTCCCAACACAGTAGCATCCATCCCAATCCCAACACAGCAGCATCCTTCTCCATCCCAACACAGCGGCTTCCTTCCACACCCAAACACAGCGGCATCCTTCTCCATCATAAGACAGCAGCATCCTTCCACATCCCAAGACAGCAGCATCCTGCTCAATCCCAACACAGCAGCAAGCTTCCTCATGCCAACACATCTGCATCCTTCTCCATCCCAACACGGCAGCCTACTTCCCCATCCCGAAACAACAGCATCCGTCCCCATCCCAACACAGCAGCAGCCTTCCCCATCCAAACACAGCACCTTCTGTCCCCATCCCGACACAGCAGCATCCTTCAGCATCCCAACTCAGCACCATGCTTCCCCATCCCAACATAACAGCATCCTTCCCCATCCCTACACAGCACATTCTATACCCATCCCAACACAGCAGCATCCGTCCCCATCCCAACACAGCTACATCCTTTCCCAAACCCAACACAGCAGCAAACCTTCCCTTCCCAACACAGCAGCATCATTCCCCTTCCGAAAACAGGTGCAACCCTCCCCACCCCAAAACAGCAGCATTCCTTCCCTTCCCAAAACAGCAGCATCCTTCCCCTTCCCAACACAGTAGCAAACTTCCCCATCCCAACACAGCACCTTCTATCACCATCCGAACACAGCAGCATCCTTCCCCATCCCAACACAGCACCTTCTGTCCCCATGCCAACACAGCAGCATCCGTCCCCATCCCAACACAGCTACATCCTTTCCCAAACCCAAAACAGCAGCAAACCTTCCCTTCCCAACACAGCAGCATCATTCCCCTTCCGAAAACAGGTGCAACCCTCCCCACCCCAAAACAGCAGCATTCCTTCCCTTCCCAAAACAGCAGCATCATTCCCCTTCCCAACACAGTAGCAAACTTCCCCATCCCAACACAGCACCTTCTATCACCATCCCAACACAGCAGCATCCTTCCCCATCCCAACACAGCACCTTCTGTCCCCATGCCAACACAGCAGCATCCTTCTGCATCGCAACACAGCAGCTTTCGTCCCCATCCCAATGCAGCAGCATCCTTATCCATCCCAACACAGCACCTTCTGTCCCCATCCCAAAACAGCAGCATCCTTCCCCATCCCAAAAGAACAGCATTCTTCCTCATCCCACACAGCAGCATCCTTCCCCTTCACAACACAGCAGCATACTTCCCCATCCCAACACAACAGCATCCTTCCTCAACCCAACACAGCAGCTTCTTTCCCCTTCCCAACACAGCAGCCTCCTTACACATCCCAACAGAGCACCTTCTGTCCCCATCCCAACACAGCAGCATCCTTTTCCATCCCAACACAACATCATCCTTCCTCATCACACTCAGCAGCATCTTTCCCATTCCCAACACAGCAGCATCCTTCCCCATCCCAACATAGCAGCATCCTCCCATTCCCAACAGAGCAGCAGCCGTCCCAAACCCAACACAGCAGCATCCATCCCCATCCTAACACAGCAGCATCCTTCCCCAACCCAACACAGCAGCATCCTTCCCCATCCCAACACAGCAGCATCCCTCCCCTTCCCAACACAGCAGCATCCTTCCCCAACCCAACACAGCAGCATCCTTCCCCATTCCAACACAGCAGCATCATTCCTCATCACAACACAGCAGCGTCCCTATCCTTGCCAACACAGCAGCATCCAACCCCATCCCAACACAACAGCATCCTTCCTCATCCCACACAGCAGCATCTTTCCCATTCCCAACACAGCAGCATCCTTCCCCATCCCAACATAGCAGCATCCTCCCATTCCCAACAGAGCAGCAGCCGTCCCAAACCCAAAGTAGCAGCATCCAACCCCATCCTAACACTGAAGCATCATTCCCCATCCCAACACAGCAGCATCCATCCCAATCCCAACACAGCAGCATCCCTCCCCTTCCCAACACAGTAGCATCCTTCCCCATCCCAACACAGCAGCATCCTTCCCCATTCCAACACAGCAGCATCATTCCTCATCACAACACAGCAGCGTCCCTATCCTTGCCAACACAGCAGCATCCATCCCCATCCCAACACAGCAGCATCCGTCACCATCCAAACACAGCAGCATGCTTCCCCTTCCCAAAACAACAGCATCCTTCCTTATCACAACACAGCAGAATCCGTCCCCAACCCAACACAGCAGCATCCTTCCCCTTCACAACACAGCAGCATACTTCCCCATCCCAACACAACAGCATCCTTCTTCATCCCAACACAGCAGCATCTTTCGCCTTCCAAACACAGCAGCCTCCTTTCCCATCCCAACACAGCACCTTCTGTCCCCATCCCAACACAGCAGCATCCTTTTCCATCCCAACACAACAGCCTCCTTCCTCATCCCACTCAGCAGCATATTTCCCATTCCCAACACAGCAGCATCCTTCCCCATCCCAACATAGCAGCATCCTCCCATTCCCAACAGAGGAGCAGCCGTCCCAAACCCAACAAAGCAGCATCCATCCCCAACCTAACACAGCAGCATGCTTCCCCTTCCCAAAACAACAGCTTCCTTCCATATCACAACACAGCAGAATCCGTCCCCAAACCAACACAGCAGCATCCTTCCCCTTCACAACACAGCAGCATCCTTCCCCATCCCAACACAGCAGCATCCTTCCCCATCCCAACACATGAGCATCCCTCCCCTTCCCAACACAGCAGCATCCTTCCCCATCCCAACACAGCAGCATCCTTCCCCATTCCAACACAGCAGCATCATTCCTCATCACAACACAGCAGCGTCCTTATCCTTGCCAACACAGCAGCATCCATCCCCATCCCAACACAGCAGCATCCGTCACCATCCAAACACAGCAGCATGCTTCCCCTTCCCAAAACAACAGCTTCCTTCCATATCACAACACAGCAGAATCCGTCCCCAACCCAACACAGCAGCATCCTTCCCCTTCACAACGGAGCAGCATACTTCCCCATCCCAACACAACAGCATTCTTCCTCATCCCAACACAGCAGCATCTTTCCCCTTCCCAACACAGCAGCATACTTCCCATCCCAAAACAGCACCTTCTGTCCCCATCCCAACACTGCAGCTTCCTTTTCCACCCAACACAACAGCATCCTTCCTCTTCCCACACAGCAGCATCTTTCCCCTTCCCAACACAGCAGCATCCTTGCCCATCCCAACACAGTAGCAAACTTCCCCATCCCAACACTGCACCTTCCATCCCATTCCCAACACAGCAGCTTCCTTCCCCATCCCAACACAGCACCTTCTGTCCCCATGCCAAAACAGCAGCATCCTTCTGCATCCCAACAGAGCAGCTTTCGTCCCTATCCCAATGCAGCAACATCCTTCCCCATCCCAACACAGCACCTTCTGTCCCCATCCCAACACAGCTGCATCCTTCCCCATCCCAACACAACGGCATCCTTCCTCATCCCACACAGCAGCATCTTTCGCCTTCCCAACACAGCAGCCTCCTTACCCATCCCAAAACAGCACCTTCTGTCCCCATCCCAACACAGCAGCATCCTTTTCCATCCCAACACAGCAGCATCCCTCCCCATCCCAACATAGCAGCATCCTCCCATTCCCAACAGAGCAGCAGCCGTCCCAAACCCAACGCAGCAGCATCCATCCACATCCTAACACAGCAGCTTCCGTCCCCATCCCAACACAGCAGCATCCTTCCCCATCCCAACACAGCAGCATCCCTCCCCTTCCCAACACAGCAGCATCCTTCCCCATCCCAACACAACAGCATCCTTCCCCATTCCAACACAGCAGCATCATTCCTCATCACAACACAGCAGCGTCCCTATCCTTGCCAACACAGCAGCATCCATCCACATTCCAACACAACAGCATCCTTCCTCATCCCACACAGCAGAATCTTTCCCATTCCCAACAAAGCAGCATCCTTCCCCATCCCAACATAGCAGCATCCTCCCATTCCCAACAGAGCAGCAGCCGTCCCAAACCCAACACAGCAGCATCCATCCACATCCTAACACAGCAACATCCTTCCCCATCCCAACACAACAGCATTCTTCCCCATCCCAACACAGCAGCATCCCTCCTCTTCCCAACAGAGCAGCATCCTTCCCCATCCCAACACAGCAGCATCCTTCCCCATTCCAACACAGCAGCATCATTCCTCATCACAACACAGCAGCGTCCCTATCCTTGCCAACACAGCAGCATCCATCCCCATCCCAACACAGCAGCATCCGTCGCGATCCAAACACAGCAGTATGCTTCCCCTTCCCAAAACAACAGCATCCTTCCTTATCACAACAGAGCAGAATCCGTCCCCAACCCAACACAGCAGCATCCTTCCCCTTCACAACTCAGCAGCATGCTTCCCCATCCCAACACAACAGCATCCTTCCTCATCCCAACACAGCAGCATCTTTCCCCTTCCCAACACAGCAGCCTCCTTAAACATCCCAACACAGCACCTTCTGTCCCCATCCCAACACAGCAGCATCCTTTTCCATCCCAAACAGCAGCATCCTTCCTCATCCCACACAGCAGCATCTTTCCCCTTCCCAACACAGCAGCATCCTTCCCCATCCCAACATAGCAGCATCCTCCCATTCCCAACAGAGCAGCAGCCGTCCCAAACCAAACACAGCAGCATCCATACACATCCTAACACAGCAGCATCCTTCCCCATCCCAACACAGCAGCATCCTTCCCCATCCCAACACAGCAGTATCCCTCCCCTTCCCAACACAGCAGCATCCTTCCCCATCCCAACACAGCAGCATCCTTCCCCATTCCAATACAGCAGCATCATTCCTCATCACAACACAGCAGCGTCCTTATCCTTGCCAACACAGCAGCATCCATCCCCATCCCAACACAGCAGCAACCGTCACCATTCAAACACAGCAGCATGCTTCCCCTTCCCAAAACAACAGCATCCTTCCTTATCACAACACAGCAGAATCCGTCCCCAACCCAACACAGCAGCATCCTTTCCCTACCCAACACAGAAGCATCCTTCCCCTTCCCAAAACAGCAAAATCCCTCCCCTTCACCAAACAGCAGAATCCATCCCCCTTCCTAACACAGCAGCATCCTTCCCCATCCCAACACAGCAGCATCCGTCCCCATCCCAACACAGCACCATCCCTCAAGTTCCCAACACAGCAGCATCCGTCACCATACCAACACAGCAGCATACATCACCTTCCCAAAACAACAGCATCCTTCCTTAAACCAACACAGCAGCATCCGCCCCCATCCCAACACAACAGCATCCTTCCCAAACCAAATACAGCAGCATACCTCGCCCTTCCCAAAACAGCAGCATCCTTACCAATCTAAACACAGCAGCATCCTTCCTCTTCCCAACACAGCAGCAACCGTCCCCTTCCCAAGACAGCAGCAAACTTCCATGTCCCAACACAGTAGCATCCATCCCAATCCCAACACAGCAGCATCCTTCTCCATCCCAACACAGCGGCTTCCTTCCACACCCAAACTCAGCGGCATCCTTCTCCATCATAAGACAGCAGCATCTTTCAACATCCCAAGACAGCAGCATCCTGAACAATCCCAACACAGTAGCAAGCTTCCTCATGCCAACACATCTGCATCCTTCTCCATCCCAACACGGCAGCATACTTCCCCATCCCGAAACAACAGCATCCGTCCCCATCCCAACACTGCAGCAGCCTTCGCCATCCAAACACTGCACCTTCTGTACCCATCCCAACACAGCAGCATCCTTTTGCATCCCAACACAGCACCATGCTTCCCCATCCCAACATAGCAGCATCCTTCCCCATCCCTACACAGCACATTCTATACCCATCCCAACACAGCAGCATCCGTCCCCATCCCAACACAGCAACATCCTTCCCCATCCCAACACAGCAGCAAACCTTCCCTTCCCAACACAGCAGCATCCTTCCCCTTCCGAAAACAGCTGCAACCCTTCCCTTCCCAAAACAGCAGAGTCCCTCCCCTTCCCAACACAGCAGCATCCTTCCCCTTCCCAACACAGTTGCAAACTTCCCCATCCCAACACAGCACCTTCTATCCCATTCCCAACACAGCAGCATCCTTCCCCATCCCAACACAGCACCTTCTGTCCCCATGCCAACACAGCAGCATCCTTCTGCATCCCAACACAGCAGCTTGCGACCCCATCCCAATGCAGCAGCATCCTTCCGCATCCCAACACAGCACCTTCTGTCCCCATCCCAACACAGCAGCATGCTTCCCCATCCCAACACAACAGCATCCTTCCTTATCCCACACAGCAGCATCCTTCCCCTTCACAACACAGCAGCATACTTCCCCATCCCAACACAACAGCATCCTTCCTCATCCCAACACAGCAGCATCTTTCCCCTTCCCAACACAGCAGCCTCCTTACCCATCCCAACACAGCACCTTCTGTCCCCATCCCAAAACAGCAGCATCCTTCCCCATCCCAAAAGAACAGCATTCTTCCTCATCCCACACAGCAGCATCCTTCCCCTTCACAACACAGCAGCATACTTCCCCATCCCAACACAACAGCATCCTTCCTCAACCAAACACAGCAGCTTCTTTCCCCTTCCCAACACAGCAGCCTCCTTACACATCCCAACAGAGCACCTTCTGTCCCCATCCCAACACAGCAGCATCCTTTTCCATCCCAACACAACATCATCCTTCCTCATCACACTCAGCAGCATCTTTCCCATTCCCAACACAGCAGCATCCTTCCCCATCCCAACATAGCAGCATCCTCCCATTCCCAACAGAGCAGCAGCCGTCCCAAACCCAACACAGCAGCATCCATCCCCATCCTAACACAGCAGCATCCTTCCCCAACCCAACACAGCAGCATCCTTCCCCATCCCAACACAGCAGCATCCCTCCCCTTCCCAACACAGCAGCATCCTTCCCCAACCCAACACAGCAGCATCCTTCCCCATTCCAACACAGCAGCATCATTCCTCATCACAACACAGCAGCGTCCCTATCCTTGCCAACACAGCAGCATCCAACCCCATCCCAACACAACAGCATCCTTCCTCATCCCACACAGCAGCATCTTTCCCATTCCCAACACAGCAGCATCCTTCCCCATCCCAACATAGCAGCATCCTCCCATTCCCAACAGAGCAGCAGCCGTCCCAAACCCAACGTAGCAGCATCCAACCCCATCCTAACACTGAAGCATCATTCCCCATCCCAACACAGCAGCATCCATCCCAATCCCAACACAGCAGCATCCCTCCCCTTCCCAACACAGTAGCATCCTTCCCCATCCCAACACAGCAGCATCCTTCCCCATTCCAACACAGCAGCATCATTCCTCATCACAACACAGCAGCGTCCCTATCCTTGCCAACACAGCAGCATCCATCCCCATCCCAACACAGCAGCATCCGTCACCATCCAAACACAGCAGCATGCTTCCCCTTCCCAAAACAACAGCATCCTTCCTTATCACAACACAGCAGAATCCGTCCCCAACCCAACACAGCAGCATCCTTCCCCTTCACAACACAGCAGCATACTTCCCCATCCCAACACAACAGCATCCTTCTTCATCCCAACACAGCAGCATCTTTCGCCTTCCAAACACAGCAGCCTCCTTTCCCATCCCAACACAGCACCTTCTGTCCCCATCCCAACACAGCAGCATCCTTTTCCATCCCAACACAACAGCCTCCTTCCTCATCCCACTCAGCAGCATATTTCCCATTCCCAACACAGCAGCATCCTTCCCCATCCCAACATAGCAGCATCCTCCCATTCCCAACAGAGGAGCAGCCGTCCCAAACCCAACAAAGCAGCATCCATCCCCAACCTAACACAGCAGCATGCTTCCCCTTCCCAAAACAACAGCTTCCTTCCATATCACAACACAGCAGAATCCGTCCCCAAACCAACACAGCAGCATCCTTCCCCTTCACAACACAGCAGCATCCTTCCCCATCCCAACACAGCAGCATCCTTCCCCATCCCAACACATGAGCATCCCTCCCCTTCCCAACACAGCAGCATCCTTCCCCATCCCAACACAGCAGCATCCTTCCCCATTCCAACACAGCAGCATCATTCCTCATCACAACACAGCAGCGTCCTTATCCTTGCCAACACAGCAGCATCCATCCCCATCCCAACACAGCAGCATCCGTCACCATCCAAACACAGCAGCATGCTTCCCCTTCCCAAAACAACAGCTTCCTTCCATATCACAACACAGCAGAATCCGTCCCCAACCCAACACAGCAGCATCCTTCCCCTTCACAACGGAGCAGCATACTTCCCCATCCCAACACAACAGCATTCTTCCTCATCCCAACACAGCAGCATCTTTCCCCTTCCCAACACAGCAGCATACTTCCCATCCCAAAACAGCACCTTCTGTCCCCATCCCAACACTGCAGCTTCCTTTTCCACCCAACACAACAGCATCCTTCCTCTTCCCACACAGCAGCATCTTTCCCCTTCCCAACACAGCAGCATCCTTGCCCATCCCAACACAGTAGCAAACTTCCCCATCCCAACACTGCACCTTCCATCCCATTCCCAACACAGCAGCTTCCTTCCCCATCCCAACACAGCACCTTCTGTCCCCATGCCAAAACAGCAGCATCCTTCTGCATCCCAACAGAGCAGCTTTCGTCCCTATCCCAATGCAGCAACATCCTTCCCCATCCCAACACAGCACCTTCTGTCCCCATCCCAACACAGCTGCATCCTTCCCCATCCCAACACAACGGCATCCTTCCTCATCCCACACAGCAGCATCTTTCGCCTTCCCAACACAGCAGCCTCCTTACCCATCCCAAAACAGCACCTTCTGTCCCCATCCCAACACAGCAGCATCCTTTTCCATCCCAACACAGCAGCATCCCTCCCCATCCCAACATAGCAGCATCCTCCCATTCCCAACAGAGCAGCAGCCGTCCCAAACCCAACGCAGCAGCATCCATCCACATCCTAACACAGCAGCTTCCGTCCCCATCCCAACACAGCAGCATCCTTCCCCATCCCAACACAGCAGCATCCCTCCCCTTCCCAACACAGCAGCATCCTTCCCCATCCCAACACAACAGCATCCTTCCCCATTCCAACACAGCAGCATCATTCCTCATCACAACACAGCAGCGTCCCTATCCTTGCCAACACAGCAGCATCCATCCACATTCCAACACAACAGCATCCTTCCTCATCCCACACAGCAGAAACTTTCCCATTCCCAACAAAGCAGCATCCTTCCCCATCCCAACATAGCAGCATCCTCCCATTCCCAACAGAGCAGCAGCCGTCCCAAACCCAACACAGCAGCATCCATCCACATCCTAACACAGCAACATCCTTCCCCATCCCAACACAACAGCATTCTTCCCCATCCCAACACAGCAGCATCCCTCCTCTTCCCAACAGAGCAGCATCCTTCCCCATCCCAACACAGCAGCATCCTTCCCCATTCCAACACAGCAGCATCATTCCTCATCACAACACAGCAGCGTCCCTATCCTTGCCAACACAGCAGCATCCATCCCCATCCCAACACAGCAGCATCCGTCGCGATCCAAACACAGCAGTATGCTTCCCCTTCCCAAAACAACAGCATCCTTCCTTATCACAACAGAGCAGAATCCGTCCCCAACCCAACACAGCAGCATCCTTCCCCTTCACAACTCAGCAGCATGCTTCCCCATCCCAACACAACAGCATCCTTCCTCATCCCAACACAGCAGCATCTTTCCCCTTCCCAACACAGCAGCCTCCTTAAACATCCCAACACAGCACCTTCTGTCCCCATCCCAACACAGCAGCATCCTTTTCCATCCCAAACAGCAGCATCCTTCCTCATCCCACACAGCAGCATCTTTCCCCTTCCCAACACAGCAGCATCCTTCCCCATCCCAACATAGCAGCATCCTCCCATTCCCAACAGAGCAGCAGCCGTCCCAAACCAAACACAGCAGCATCCATACACATCCTAACACAGCAGCATCCTTCCCCATCCCAACACAGCAGCATCCTTCCCCATCCCAACACAGCAGTATCCCTCCCCTTCCCAACACAGCAGCATCCTTCCCCATCCCAACACAGCAGCATCCTTCCCCATTCCAATACAGCAGCATCATTCCTCATCACAACACAGCAGCGTCCTTATCCTTGCCAACACAGCAGCATCCATCCCCATCCCAACACAGCAGCAACCGTCACCATTCAAACACAGCAGCATGCTTCCCCTTCCCAAAACAACAGCATCCTTCCTTATCACAACACAGCAGAATCCGTCCCCAACCCAACACAGCAGCATCCTTTCCCTACCCAACACAGAAGCATCCTTCCCCTTCCCAAAACAGCAAAATCCCTCCCCTTCACCAAACAGCAGAATCCATCCCCCTTCCTAACACAGCAGCATCCTTCCCCATCCCAACACAGCAGCATCCGTCCCCATCCCAACACAGCACCATCCCTCAAGTTCCCAACACAGCAGCATCCGTCACCATACCAACACAGCAGCATACATCACCTTCCCAAAACAACAGCATCCTTCCTTAAACCAACACAGCAGCATCCGCCCCCATCCCAACACAACAGCATCCTTCCCAAACCAAATACAGCAGCATACCTCGCCCTTCCCAAAACAGCAGCATCCTTACCAATCTAAACACAGCAGCATCCTTCCTCTTCCCAACACAGCAGCAACCGTCCCCTTCCCAAGACAGCAGCAAACTTCCATGTCCCAACACAGTAGCATCCATCCCAATCCCAACACAGCAGCATCCTTCTCCATCCCAACACAGCGGCTTCCTTCCACACCCAAACTCAGCGGCATCCTTCTCCATCATAAGACAGCAGCATCTTTCAACATCCCAAGACAGCAGCATCCTGAACAATCCCAACACAGCAGCAAGCTTCCTCATGCCAACACATCTGCATCCTTCTCCATCCCAACACGGCAGCATACTTCCCCATCCCGAAACAACAGCATCCGTCCCCATCCCAACACTGCAGCAGCCTTCGCCATCCAAACACTGCACCTTCTGTACCCATCCCAACACAGCAGCATCCTTTTGCATCCCAACACAGCACCATGCTTCCCCATCCCAACATAGCAGCATCCTTCCCCATCCCTACACAGCACATTCTATACCCATCCCAACACAGCAGCATCCGTCCCCATCCCAACACAGCAACATCCTTCCCCATCCCAACACAGCAGCAAACCTTCCCTTCCCAACACAGCAGCATCCTTCCCCTTCCGAAAACAGCTGCAACCCTTCCCTTCCCAAAACAGCAGAGTCCCTCCCCTTCCCAACACAGCAGCATCCTTCCCCTTCCCAACACAGTTGCAAACTTCCCCATCCCAACAAAGCACCTTCTATCCCATTCCCAACACAGCAGCATCCTTCCCCATCCCAACACAGCACCTTCTGTCCCCATGCCAACACAGCAGCATCCTTCTGCATCCCAACACAGCAGCTTGCGACCCCATCCCAATGCAGCAGCATCCTTCCGCATCCCAACACAGCACCTTCTGTCCCCATCCCAACACAGCAGCATGCTTCCCCATCCCAACACAACAGCATCCTTCCTTATCCCACACAGCAGCATCCTTCCCCTTCACAACACAGCAGCATACTTCCCCATCCCAACACAACAGCATCCTTCCTCATCCCAACACAGCAGCATCTTTCCCCTTCCCAACACAGCAGCCTCCTTACCCATCCCAACACAGCAACTTCTGTACTCATCCCAACACAACAGCATCCTTCCTCATCCCACACAGCAGCATCTTTCCCCTTCCCAACACAGCAGCATCCTTCCCCATACCAACATAGCAGCTTCCTCCCATCCCAAACAGAGCAGCAGCCGTCCCAAACACAACACAGCAGCATCCTTCCTCATCCCAACACAGCAGCATCCTTCCCCATTCCAACACAGCAGCATCATTCCTCATCACAACACAGCAGCGTCCCTATCCTTGCCAACACAGCAGCATCCATCCCCATCCGAACCCAACAGCATCCTTCCTCATCCCACACAGCAGCATCTTTCCCATTCTCAACACAGCAGCATCCTTCCCCATCCCAACATAGCAGCATCCTCCCATTCCCAACAGAGCAGCAGCCGTCCCAAATCCAACACAGCAGCATCCATCCCCATCCTAACACAGCAGCATCCTTCCCCTTCCCAACACAAAAGCATTGTTCCCCATCCCAACACAGCAGCATCCCTCCCCTTCCCAACACAGCAGCATCCTTCCCCATCCCAACACAGCAGCATCCTTCCCCATTCCAACACAGCAGCATCATTCCTCATCACAACACAGCACCGTCCCTATCCTTGCCAACACAGCAGCATCCATCCCCATCCCAACACAGCAGCATCCGTCACCATCCAAACACAGCAGCATGCTTCCCCTTCCCAAAACAACAGCATCCTTCCTTATCACAACACATCATAATCCATCCTCAACCCAAAACAGCAGCATCCTTCTCCATCCCAACACAGCGGCTTCCTTCCACACCCAAACACAGCGGCATCCTTCTCCATCATAAGACAGCAGCATCTTTCCACATCCCAAGACAGCAGCATGCTGAACAATCCCAACACAGCAGCAAGCTTCCTCATGCCAACACATCTGCATCCTTCTCCATCCCAACACGGCAGCATACTTCCCCATCCCGAAACAACAGCATCCGTCCCCAACCCAACACTGCAGCAGCCTTCGCCATCCAAACACAGCACCTTCTGTACCCATCCCAACATAGCAGCATCTTTCTGCATCCCAACACAGCACCATGCTTCCCCATCCCAACATAGCAGCATCCTTCCCCATCCCTACACAGCACATTCTATACCCATCCCAACACAGCAGCATCCGTCCCCATCCCAACACAGCAAAATCCTTCCCCATCCCAACACAGCAGCAAACCCTCCCTTCCCAAAACAGCAGAGTCCCTCCCCTTCCCAACACCGCAGCATCCTTCCCCTTCCCAACACAGTTGCAAACTTTCCCATCCCAACAAAGCACCTTCTATCCCATTCCCAACACAGCAGCATCCTTCCCCATCCCAACACAGCACCTTCTGTCCCCATGCCAACACAGCAGCATCCTGCTGCATCCCAACACAGCAGCTTGCGTCCCCATCCCAATTCAGCAGCATCCTTCCGCATCCCAACACAGCACCTTCTGTCCCCATCCCAACACAGCAGCATCCTTCCCCATCCCAACACAACAGCACCCTTCCTCATCCCACAGAGCAGCATCCTTCCACTTCACAACACAGGAGCATACTTCCCCATCCGGACACAACAGCATCCTTCCTCATCCCAACACAGCAGCATCTTTCTCCTTCCCAACACAGCAGCCACCTTACCCATCCGAACACAGCACCTTCTGTCCCCATCCCAACACAGCGGCATCCTTTTCCATCCCAACACAACAGCATCCTTCCTCATCCCACACAGCAGCATCTTTCCCCTTCCCAACACAGCAGCATCCTTCCCCATCCCAACATAGCAGCATCCTCCCATTCCCAACAGAGCAGCAGCCGTCCCAAAGTCAACACAGCAGCATCCATCCCCATCCTAACACAGCAGCATCCTTCCCCATCCCAACACAGCAGCATCCTTCCCCATCCCAACACAGCAGCATCCCTCCCCTTCCCAACACAGCAGCATCCTTCCCCATCCCAACACAGCAGCATCCTTACCCATTCCAACACAGCAGCATCATTCCTCATCACAACCCCGCAGCGTCCCTATCCTTGCCAACACAGCAGCATCCATCCCCATCCCAACACAACAGCATCCTTCCTCATCCTACACAGCAGCATCTTTCCCATTCTCAACACAGCAGCATCCTTCCCCATCCCAACATAGCAGCATCCTCCCATTCCCAACAGAGCAGCAGCCGTCCCAAACCCAACACAGCAGCATCCATCCCCATCCTAATGCAGCAGCATCCTTCCCCTTCCCAACACAGCAGCATTCTTCCCCATCCCAACACAGCAGCATCCCTCCCCTTCCCAACACAGCAGCATCCTTCCCCATCCCAACACAGCAGCATCCTTCCCCATTCCAACACAGCAGCATCATTCCTCATCACAACACCGCAGCGTCCCTATCCTTGCCAACACAGCAGCATCCATCCCAATCCCAACACAGCAGCATCCGTCACCATCCAAACACAGCAGCATGCTTCCCCTTCCCAAAACAACAGCATCCTTCCTTATCACAACACAGCATAATCCGTCCTCAACCCAACACAGCAGCATCCTTCTCCATCCCAACACAGCGGCTTCCTTCCACACCCAAACACAGCGGCATCCTTCTCCATCATAAGACAGCAGCATCTTTCCACATCCCAAGACAGCAGCATCCTGAACAATCCCAACACAGCTTCAAGCTTCCTCATGCCAACACATCTGCATCCTTCTCCATCCCAACACGGCAGCATACTTCCCCATCCCGAAACAACAGCATCCGTCCCCAACCCAACACTGCAGCAGCCTTCGCCATCCAAACACAGCACCTTCTGTACCCACCCCAACATAGCAGCATCTTTCTGCATCCCAACACAGCACCATGCTTCCCCATCCCAACATAACAGCATCCTTCCCCATCCCTACACAGCACATTCTACACCCATCCCAACACAGCAGCATCCGTCCCCATCCCAATACAGCAACATCCTTCCCCATCCTAACACAGCAGCAAACCTTCCCTTCCCAACACAGCAGCATCCTTCCCCTTCCGAAAACAGCTGGAACCCTTCCCTTCCCAAAACAGCAGAGTCCCTCCCCTTCCCAACACAGTTGCAAACTTCCCCATCCCAACAAAGCACCTTCTATCCCATTCCCAAAACAGCAGCATCCTTCCCCATACCAACACAGCACCTTCTGTCCCCATGCCAACACAGCAGCATCCTTCTGCATCCCAACACAGCAGCTTGCGTCCCCATCCCAATGCAGCAGCATCCTTCCGCATCCCAACACAGCACCTTCTGTCCCCATCCCAACACAGCAGCATGCTTCCCCATCCCAACACAACAGCACGCTTCCTCATCCCACAGAGCAGCATCCTTCCAGTTCACAACACAGCAGCATACTTCCCCATCCCAACACAACAGCATCCTTCCTCATCCCAACACAGCAGCATCTTTCCCCTTCCCAACACAGCAGCCTCCTTACCCATCCGAACACAGCACCTTCTGTCCCCATCCCAACACAGCGGCATCCTTTTCCATCCCAACACAACAGCATCCTTCCTCATCCCAACACAGCACCTTCTGTCCCCATGCCAACACAGCAGCATCCTTCTGCATCCCAACACAGCAGCTTGCGTCCCCATCCCAATGCAGCAGCATCCTTCCGCATCCCAACACAGCACCTTCTGTCCCCATCCCAACACAGCAGCATGCTTCCCCATCCCAACACAACAGCACGCTTCCTCATCCCACAGAGCAGCATCCTTCCAGTTCACAACACAGCAGCATACTTCCCCATCCCAACACAACAGCATCCTTCCTCATCCCAACACAGCAGCATCTTTCCCATTCCCAACACAGCAGCCTCCTTACCCATCCGAACACAGCACCTTCTGTCCCCATCCCAACACAGCGGCCTCCTTTTCCATCCCAACACAACAGCATCCTTCCTCATCCCACACAGCAGCATCTTTCCCCTTCCCAACACATCAGCATCCTTCCCCATCCCAACATAGCAGCATCCTCCCATTCCCAACAGAGCAGCAGCCGTCCCAAACCCAACACAGCAGCATCCATCCCCATCCTAACACAGCAGCATCCTTCCCCATCCCAACACAGCAGCATCCTTCCCCGTCCCAACACAGCAGCATCCCTCCCCTTCCCAACACAGCAGCATCCTTCCCCATCCCAACACAGCAGCATCCTTCCCCATTCCAACACAGCAGCATCATTCCTCATCACAACACCGCAGCGTCCCTATCCTTGCCAACACAGCAGCATCCATCCCCATCCCAACACAACAGCATCCTTCCTCATCCCACACAGCAGCATCTTTCCCATTCTCAACACAGCAGCATCCTTCCCCATCCCTACATAGCAGCATCCTCCCATTCCCAACAGAGCAGCAGCCGTCCCAAACCCAACACAGCTGCATCCATCCCCATCCTAACACAGCAGCATCCTTCCCCTTCCCAACACAGCAGCATTCTACCCCATCCCAACACAGCAGCATCCCTCCCCTTCCCAACACAGCAGCATCCTTCCCCATCCCAACACAGCAGCATCCTTCCCCATTCCAACACAGCAGCATCATTCCTCATCACAACACAACAGCGTCCCTATCCTTGCCAACACAGCAGCATCCATCCCCATCCCAACACAGCAGCATCCGTCACCATCCAAACACAGCAGCATGCTTCCCCTTCCCAAAACAACAGCATCCTTCCTTATCACAACACAGCATAATCCCTCCCCAACCCAACACAGCAGCATCCTTTCCCTACCCAACACAGCAGCATCCTTCCCCTTCCCAAAACAGCAAAATCCCTCCCCTTCCCCAAACAGCAGCATCCCTCCCCCTTCCTAACACAGCAGCATCCTTCCCCATCCCAACACAGCAGCATCCATCCCCATCCCAACACAGCAGCGTCCTTCACCTTCCCAACACATCAGCAACCGTCCCCTTCCCAAGTCAGCATCAAACTTCCCTATCCCAACACAGTAGCATCCATCCCCATCCCAACACAGCAGCATGGGTCACCATCCCAACACAGCAGCATACTTCACCTTCCCAAGACAACAGCATCCTTCCTTACACCAACACAGCAGCATCCGCCCCCATCCCAACACAATAGCATCCTTCCCAATCCAAATACAGCAGCATACCTCGCCCTTCCCAAAACAGCAGCATCCTTACCAATCTCAACACAGCAGCATCCGACCCCATCCCAACACAGCAGCATCCTTCCTCTTCACAACACAGCAGCAACCGTCCCCTTCCCAAGACAGCAGCAAACTTCCATGTCCCAACACAGTAGCATCCATCCCAATCCCAACACAGCAGCATCCTTCTCCATCCCAACACAGCGGCTTCCTTCCACACCCAAACTCAGCGGCATCCTTCTCCATCATAAGACAGCAGCATCTTTCAACATCCCAAGACAGCAGCATCCTGAACAATCCCAACACAGCAGCAAGCTTCCTCATGCCAACACATCTGCATCCTTCTCCATCGCAACACGGCAGCATACTTCCCCATCCCGAAACAACAGCATCCGTCCCCATCCCAACACTGCAGCAGCCTTCGCCATCCAAACACTGCACCTTCTGTACCCATCCCAACATAGCAGCATCCTTTTGCATCCCAACACAGCACCATGCTTCCCCATCCCAACATAGCAGCATCCTTCCCCATCCCTACACAGCACATTCTATACCCATCCCAACACAGCAGCAACCGTCCCCATCCCAACACAGCAACATCCTTCCCCATCCTAACACAGCAGCAAACCTTCCCTTCCCAACACAGCAGCATCCTTCCCCTTTCGAAAACAGCTGCAACCCTTCCCTTCCCAAAACAGCAGAGTCCCTCCCTTTCCCAACACCGCAGCATCCTTCCCCTTCCCAACACAGTTGCAAACTTCCCCATCCCAACAAAGCACCTTCTATCCCATTCCCAACACAGCAGCATCCTTCCCCATCCCAACACAGCACCTTCTGTCCCCATGCCAACACAGCAGCATCCTTCTGCATCCCAACACAGCAGCTTGCGTCCCCATCCCAATGCAGCAGCATCCTTCCGCATCCCAACACAGCACCTTCTGTCCCCATCCCAACACAGCAGCATGCTTCCCCATCCCAACACAACAGCATCCTTCCTTATCCCACACAGCAGCATCTTTCCCCTTCACAACACAGCAGCCTCCTTACCCATCCCAACACAGCACCTTCTGTACTCATCCCAACACAGCGGCATCCTTTTCCATCCCAACACAACAGCATCCTTCCTCATCCCACACAGCAGCATCTTTCCCCTTCCCAACACAGCAGCATCCATCCCCATCCGAACCCAACAGCATCCTTCCTTGTCCCACACAGCTGCATCTTTCCCATTCTAAACACAGCAGCATCCTTCCCCATCCCAACATAGCAGCATCCTCCCATTCCCAACAGAGCAGCAGCCGTCCCAAACCCAAAACAGCAGCATCCATCCTCATCCCAACACAGCAGCATCCTTCCCCATTCCAACACAGCAGCATCATTCCTCATCACAACACAGCAGCGTCCCTATCCTTGCCAACACAGCAGCATCCATCCCCATCCGAACCCAACAGCATCCTTCCTCATCCCACACAGCTGCATCTTTCCCATTCTAAACACAGCAGCATCCTTCCCCATCCAAACATAGCAGCATCCTCCCATTCCCAACAGAGCAGCAGCCGTCCCAAATCCAACACAGCAGCATCCATCCCCATCCTAACACAGCAGCATCCTTCCCCTTCCCAACACAACAGCATCCTTCCCCATCCCAACACAGCAGCATCCTTCCCCATTCCAACACAGCAGCATCATTCCTCATCACAACACAGCAGCGTCGCTATCCTTGCCAACACAGCAGCATCCATCCCCATCCCAACACAGCAGCATCCGTCACCATCCAAACACAGCAGCATGCTTCCCCTTCACAAAGCAACAGCATCCTTCCTTATCACAACACATCATAATCCGTCCTCAACCCAACACAGCAGCATCCTTCTCCATCCCAACACAGCGGCTTCCTTCCACACCCAAACACAGCGGCATCCTTCTCGATCATAAGACAGCAGCATCTTTCCACATCCCAAGACAGCAGCATCCTGAACAATCCCAACACAGCAGCAAGCTTCCTCATGCCAACACATCTGCATCCTTCTCCATCCCAACACGGCAGCATACTTCCCCATCCCGAAACAACAGCATCCGTCCCCAACCCAACACTGCAGCAGCCTTCGCCATCCAAACACAGCACCTTCTGTACCCATCCCAACATAGCAGCATCTTTCTGCATCCCAACACAGCAGCATGCTTCCCCATCCCAACACAACAGCACGCTTCCTCATCCCACAGAGCAGCATCCTTCCAGTTCACAACACAGCAGCATACTTCCCCATCCCAACACAACAGCATCCTTCCTCATCCCAACACAGCAGCATCTTTCCCCTTCCCAACACAGCAGCCTCCTTACCCATCCGAACACAGCACCTTCTGTCCCCATCCCAACACAGCGGCATCCTTTTCCATCCCAACACAACAGCATCCTTCCTCATCCCAACACAGCACCTTCTGTCCCCATGCCAACACAGCAGCATCCTTCTGCATCCCAACACAGCAGCTTGCGTCCCCATCCCAATGCAGCAGCATCCTTCCGCATCCCAACACAGCACCTTCTGTCCCCATCCCAACACAGCAGCATGCTTCCCCATCCCAACACAACAGCACGCTTCCTCATCCCACAGAGCAGCATCCTTCCAGTTCACAACACAGCAGCATACTTCCCCATCCCAACACAACAGCATCCTTCCTCATCCCAACACAGCAGCATCTTTCCCATTCCCAACACAGCAGCCTCCTTACCCATCCGAACACAGCACCTTCTGTCCCCATCCCAACACAGCGGCATCCTTTTCCATCCCAACACAACAGCATCCTTCCTCATCCCACACAGCAGCATCTTTCCCCTTCCCAACACATCAGCATCCTTCCCCATCCCAACATAGCAGCATCCTCCCATTCCCAACAGAGCAGCAGCCGTCCCAAACCCAACACAGCAGCATCCATCCCCATCCTAACACAGCAGCATCCTTCCCCATCCCAACACAGCAGCATCCTTCCCCGTCCCAACACAGCAGCATCCCTCCCCTTCCCAACACAGCAGCATCCTTCCCCATCCCAACACAGCAGCATCCTTCCCCATTCCAACACAGCAGCATCATTCCTCATCACAACACCGCAGCGTCCCTATCCTTGCCAACACAGCAGCATCCATCCCCATCCCAACACAACAGCATCCTTCCTCATCCCACACAGCAGCATCTTTCCCATTCTCAACACAGCAGCATCCTTCCCCATCCCAACATAGCAGCATCCTCCCATTCCCAACAGAGCAGCAGCCGTCCCAAACCCAACACAGCAGCATCCATCCCCATCCTAACACAGCAGCATCCTTCCCCTTCCCAACACAGCAGCATTCTACCCCATCCCAACACAGCAGCATCCCTCCCCTTCCCAACACAGCAGCATCCTTCCCCATCCCAACACAGCAGCATCCTTCCCCATTCCAACACAGCAGCATCATTCCTCATCACAACACAACAGCGTCCCTATCCTTGCCAACACAGCAGCATCCATCCCCATCCCAACACAGCAGCATCCGTCACCATCCAAACACAGCAGCATGCTTCCCCTTCCCAAAACAACAGCATCCTTCCTTATCACAACACAGCATAATCCCTCCCCAACCCAACACAGCAGCATCCTTTCCCTACCCAACACAGCAGCATCCTTCCCCTTCCCAAAACAGCAAAATCCCTCCCCTTCCCCAAACAGCAGCATCCCTCCCCCTTCCTAACACAGCAGCATCCTTCCCCATCCCAACACAGCAGCATCCATCCCCATCCCAACACAGCAGCGTCCTTCACCTTCCCAACACATCAGCAACCGTCCCCTTCCCAAGTCAGCATCAAACTTCCCTATCCCAACACAGTAGCATCCATCCCCATCCCAACACAGCAGCATGGGTCACCATCCCAACACAGCAGCATACTTCACCTTCCCAAGACAACAGCATCCTTCCTTAAACCAACACAGCAGCATCCGCCCCCATCCCAACACAATAGCATCCTTCCCAATCCAAATACAGCAGCATACCTCGCCCTTCCCAAAACAGCAGCATCCTTACCAATCTCAACACAGCAGCATCCGACCCCATCCCAACACAGCAGCATCCTTCCTCTTCACAACACAGCAGCAACCGTCCCCTTCCCAAGACAGCAGCAAACTTCCATGTCCCAACACAGTAGCATCCATCCCAATCCCAACACAGCAGCATCCTTCTCCATCCCAACACAGCGGCTTCCTTCCACACCCAAACTCAGCGGCATCCTTCTCCATCATAAGACAGCAGCATCTTTCAACATCCCAAGACAGCAGCATCCTGAACAATCCCAACACAGCAGCAAGCTTCCTCATGCCAACACATCTGCATCCTTCTCCATCGCAACACGGCAGCATACTTCCCCATCCCGAAACAACAGCATCCGTCCCCATCCCAACACTGCAGCAGCCTTCGCCATCCAAACACTGCACCTTCTGTACCCATCCCAACACAGCAGCATCCTTTTGCATCCCAACACAGCACCATGCTTCCCCATCCCAACATAGCAGCATCCTTCCCCATCCCTACACAGCACATTCTATACCCATCCCAACACAGCAGCAACCGTCCCCATCCCAACACAGCAACATCCTTCCCCATCCTAACACAGCAGCAAACCTTCCCTTCCCAACACAGCAGCATCCTTCCCCTTTCGAAAACAGCTGCAACCCTTCCCTTCCCAAAACAGCAGAGTCCCTCCCTTTCCCAACACCGCAGCATCCTTCCCCTTCCCAACACAGTTGCAAACTTCCCCATCCCAACAAAGCACCTTCTATCCCATTCCCAACACAGCAGCATCCTTCCCCATCCCAACACAGCACCTTCTGTCCCCATGCCAACACAGCAGCATCCTTCTGCATCCCAACACAGCAGCTTGCGTCCCCATCCCAATGCAGCAGCATCCTTCCGCATCCCAACACAGCAGCTTCTGTCCCCATCCCAACACAGCAGCATGCTTCCCCATCCCAACACAACAGCATCCTTCCTTATCCCACACAGCAGCATCTTTCCCCTTCACAACACAGCAGCCTCCTTACCCATCCCAACACAGCACCTTCCGTACTCATCCCAACACAGCGGCATCCTTTTCCATCCCAACACAACAGCATCCTTCCTCATCCCACACAGCAGCATCTTTCCCCTTCCCAACACAGCAGCATCCTTCCCCATACCAACATAGCAGCTTCCTCCCATCCCCAACAGAGCAGCAGCCGTCCCAAACCCAAAACAGCAGCATCCATCCTCATCCCAACACAGCAGCATCCTTCCCCATTCCAACACAGCAGCATCATTCCTCATCACAACACAGCAGCGTCCCTATCCTTGCCAACACAGCAGCATCCATCCCCATCCGAACCCAACAGCATCCTTCCTTGTCCCACACAGCTGCATCTTTCCCATTCTAAACACAGCAGCATCCTTCCCCATCCCAACATAGCAGCATCCTCCCATTCCCAACAGAGCAGCAGCCGTCCCAAACCCAAAACAGCAGCATCCATCCTCATCCCAACACAGCAGCATCCTTCCCCATTCCAACACAGCAGCATCATTCCTCATCACAACACAGCAGCGTCCCTATCCTTGCCAACACAGCAGCATCCATCCCCATCCGAACCCAACAGCATCCTTCCTCATCCCACACAGCTGCATCTTTCCCATTCTAAACACAGCAGCATCCTTCCCCATCCAAACATAGCAGCATCATCCCATTCCCAACAGAGCAGCAGCCGTCCCAAATCCAACACAGCAGCATCCATCCCCATCCTAACACAGCAGCATCTTTCCCCTTCCCAACACAACAGCATCCTTCCCCATCCCAACACAGCAGCATCCTTCCCCATTCCAACACAGCAGCATCATTCCTCATCACAACACAGCAGCGTCGCTATCCTTGCCAACACAGCAGCATCCATCCCCATCCCAACACAGCAGCATCCGTCACCATCCAAACACAGCAGCATGCTTCCCCTTCCCAAAGCAACAGCATCCTTCCTTATCACAACACATCATAATCCGTCCTCAACCCAACACAGCAGCATCCTTCTCCATCCCAACACAGCGGCTTCCTTCCACACCCAAACACAGCGGCATCCTTCTCGATCATAAGACAGCAGCATCTTTCCACATCCCAAGACAGCAGCATCCTGAACAATCCCAACACAGCAGCAAGCTTCCTCATGCCAACACATCTGCATCCTTCTCCATCCCAACACGGCAGCATACTTCCCCATCCCGAAACAACAGCATCCGTCCCCAACCCAACACTGCAGCAGCCTTCGCCATCCAAACACAGCACCTTCTGTACCCATCCCAACATAGCAGCATCTTTCTGCATCCCAACACAGCACCATGCTTCCCCATCCCAACATAACAGCATCCTTCCCCATCCCTACACAGCACATTCTATACCCATCCCAACACAGCAGCATCCGTCCCCATCCCAACACAGCAACATCCTTCCCCATCCTAACACAGCAGCAAACCTTCCCTTCCCAACACAGCAGCATCCTTCCCCTTCCGAAAACAGCTGGAACCCTTCCCTTCCCAAAACAGCAGAGTCCCTCCCCTTCCCAACACAGCAGCATCCTTCCCCTTCCCAACACAGTTGCAAACTTCCCCATCCCAACAAAGCACCTTCTATCCCATTCCCAAAACAGCAGCATCCTTCCCCATACCAACACAGCACCTTCTGTCCCCATGCCAACACAGCAGCATCCTTCTGCATCCCAACACAGCAGCTTGCGTCCCCATCCCAATGCAGCAGCATCCTTCCGCATCCCAACACAGCACCTTCTGTCCCCATTCCAACACAGCAGCATGCTTCCCCATCCCAACACAACAGCACGCTTCCTCATCCCACAGAGCAGCATCCTTCCAGTTCACAACACAGCAGCATACTTACCCATCCCAACACAACAGCATCCTTCCTCATCCCAACACAGCAGCATCTTTCCCCTTCCCAACACAGCAGCCTTCTTACCCATCCGAACACAGCACCTTCTGTCCCCATCCCAACACAGCGGCATCCTTTTCCATCCCAACACAACAGCATCCTTCCTCATCCCACACAGCAGCATCTTTCCCCTTCCCAACACAGCAGCATCCTTCCCCATCCCAACATAGCAGCATCCTCCCATTCCCAACAGAGCAGCAGCCGTCCCAAACCCAACACAGCAGCATCCATCCCCATCCTAACACAGCAGCATCCTTCCCCATCCCAACACAGCAGCATCCTTCCCCGTCCCAACACAGCAGCATCCCTCCCCTTCCCAACACAGCAGCATCCTTCCCCATCCCAACACAGCAGCATCCTTCCCCATTCCAACACAGCAGCATCATTCCTCATCACAACACCGCAGCGTCCCTATCCTTGCCAACACAGCAGCATCCATCCCCATCCCAACACAACAGCATCCTTCCTCATCCCACACAGCAGCATCTTTCCCATTCTCAACACAGCAGCATCCTTCCCCATCACAACATAGCAGCATCCTCCCATTCCCAACAGAGCAGCAGCCGTCCCAAACCCAACACAGCTGCATCCATCCCCATCCTAACACAGCAGCATCCTTCCCCTTCCCAACACAGCAGCATTCTTCCCCATCCCAACACAGCAGCATCCCTCCCCTTCCCAACACAGCAGCATCCTTCCCCATCCCAACACAGCAGCATCCTTCCCCATTCCAACACAGCAGCATCATTTCTCATCACAACACAACAGCGTCCCTATCCTTGCCAACACAGCAGCATCCATCCCCATCCCAACACAGCAGCATCCGTCACCATCCAAACACAGCAGCATGCTTCCCCTTCCCAAAACAACTGCATCCTTCCTTATCACAACACAGCATAATCCCTCCCCAACCCAACACAGCAGCCTCCTTTCCCTACCCAACACAGCAGCATCCTTCCCCTTCCCAAAACAGCAAAATCCCTCCCCTTCCCCAAACAGCAGCATCCCTCCCCCTTCCTAACACAGCAGCATCCTTCCACATCCCAACACAGCAGCATCCGTCCCCATCCCAACACAGCAGCGTCCTTCACCTTCCCAACACATCAGCAACCGTCCCCTTCCCAAGTCAGCATCAAACTTCCCTATCCCAACACAGTAGCATCCATCCCCATCCCAACACAGCAGCATGGGTCACCATCCCAACACAGCAGCATACTTCACCTTCCCAAAACAACAGCATCCTTCCTTAAACCAACACAGCAGCATCCGCCCCCATCCCAACACAATAGCATCCTTCCCAATCCAAATACAGCAGCATACCTCGCCCTTCCCAAAACAGCAGCATCCTTACCAATCTCAACACAGCAGCATCCGACCCCATCCCAACACAGCAGCATCCTTCCTCTTCACAACACAGCAGCAACCGTCCCCTTCCCAAGACAGCAGCAAACTTCCATGTCCCAACACAGTAGCATCCATCCCAATCCCAACACAGCAGCATCCTTCTCCATCCCAACACAGCGGCTTCCTTCCACACCCAAACTCAGCGGCATCCTTCTCCATCATAAGACAGCAGCATCTTTCAACATCCCAAGACAGCAGCATCCTGAACAATCCCAACACAGCAGCAAGCTTCCTCATGCCAACACATCTGCATCCTTCTCCATCCCAACACGGCAGCCTACTTCCCCATCCCGAAACAACAGCATCCGTCCCCATCCCAACACTGCAGCAGCCTTCGCCATCCAAACACTGCACCTTCTGTACCCATCCCAACATAGCAGCATCCTTTTGCATCCCAACACAGCACCATGCTTCCCCATCCCAACATAGCAGCATCCTTCCCCATCCCTACACAGCACATTCTATACCCATCCCAACACAGCAGCATCCGTCCCCATCCCAACACAGCAACATCCTTCCCCATCCTAACACAGCAGCAAACCTTCCCTTCCCAACACAGCAGCATCCTTCCCCTTCCGAAAACAGCTGCAACCCTTCCCTTCCCAAAACAGCAGAGTCCCTCCCCTTCCCAACACAGCAGCATCCTTCCCCTTTCCAACACAGTTGCAAACTTCCCCATCCCAACAAAGCACCTTCTATCCCATTCCCAACACAGCAGCATCCTTCCCCATCCCAACACAGCACCTTCTGTCCCCATGCCAACACAGCAGCATCCTTCTGCATCCCAACACAGCAGCTTGCATCCCCATCCCAATGCAGCAGCATCCTTCCGCATCCCAACACAGCACCTTCTGTCCCCATCCCAACACAGCAGCATGCTTCCCCATCCCAACACAACAGCATCCTTCCTTATCCCACACAGCAGCATCCTTCCCCTTCACAACACAGCAGCATACTTCCCCATCCCAACACAACAGCATCCTTCCTCATCCCAACACAGCAGCATCTTTCCCCTTCCCAACACAGCAGCCTCCTTACCCATCCCAACACAGCACCTTCTGTACTCATCCCAACACAGCGGCATCCTTTTCCATCCCAACACAACAGCATCCTTCCTCATCCCACACAGCAGCATCTTTCCCCTTCCCAACACAGCAGCATCCTTCCCCATACCAACATAGCAGCTTCCTCCCATCCCCAACAGAGCAGCAGCCGTCCCAAACCCAAAACAGCAGCATCCATCCTCATCCCAACACAGCAGCATCCTTCCCCATTCCAACACAGCAGCATCATTCCTCATCACAACACAGCAGCGTCCCTATCCTTGCCAACACAGCAGCATCCATCCCCATCCGAACCCAACAGCATCCTTCCTTGTCCCACACAGCTGCATCTTTCCCATTCTAAACACAGCAGCATCCTTCCCCATCCCAACATAGCAGCATCCTCCCATTCCCAACAGAGCAGCAGCCGTCCCAAACCCAAAACAGCAGCATCCATCCTCATCCCAACACAGCAGCATCCTTCCCCATTCCAACACAGCAGCATCCTTCCCCTTCCCAACACAGCAGCATTCTTCCCCATCCCAACACAGCAGCATCCCTCCCCTTCCCAACACAGCAGCATCCTTCCCCATCCCAACACAGCAGCATCCTTCCCCATTCCAACACAGCAGCATCATTTCTCATCACAACACAACAGCGTCCCTATCCTTGCCAACACAGCAGCATCCATCCCCATCCCAACACAGCAGCATCCGTCACCATCCAAACACAGCAGCATGCTTCCCCTTCCCAAAACAACTGCATCCTTCCTTATCACAACACAGCATAATCCCTCCCCAACCCAACACAGCAGCTTCCTTTCCCTACCCAACACAGCAGCATCCTTCCCCTTCCCAAAACAGCAAAATCCCTCCCCTTCCCCAAACAGCAGCATCCCTCCCCCTTCCTAACACAGCAGCATCCTTCCACATCCCAACACAGCAGCATCCGTCCCCATCCCAACACAGCAGCGTCCTTCACCTTCCCAACACAGCAGCAACCGTTCCCTTCCCAAGTCAGCATCAAACTTCCCTATCCCAACACAGTAGCATCCATCCCCATCCCAACACAGCAGCATGGGTCACCATCCCAACACAGCAGCATACTTCACCTTCCCAAAACAACAGCATCCTTCCTTAAACCAACACAGCAGCATCCGCCCCCATCCCAACACAATAGCATCCTTCCCAATCCAAATACAGCAGCATACCTCGCCCTTCCCAAAACAGCAGCATCCTTACCAATCTCAACACAGCAGCATCCGACCCCATCCCAACACAGCAGCATCCTTCCTCTTCACAACACAGCAGCAACCGTCCCCTTCCCAAGACAGCAGCAAACTTCCATGTCCCAACACAGTAGCATCCATCCCAATCCCAACACAGCAGCATCCTTCTCCATCCCAACACAGCGGCTTCCTTCCACACCCAAACTCAGCGGCATCCTTCTCCATCATAAGACAGCAGCATCTTTCAACATCCCAAGACAGCAGCATCCTGAACAATCCCAACACAGCAGCAAGCTTCCTCATGCCAACACATCTGCATCCTTCTCCATCGCAACACGGCAGCATACTTCCCCATCCCGAAACAACAGCATCCGTCCCCATCCCAACACTGCAGCAGCCTTCGCCATCCAAACACTGCACCTTCTGTACCCATCCCAACATAGCAGCATCCTTTTGCATCCCAACACAGCACCATGCTTCCCCATCCCAACATAGCAGCATCCTTCCCCATCCCTACACAGCACATTCTATACCCATCCCAACACAGCAGCATCCGTCCCCATCCCAACACAGCAACATCCTTCCCCATCCTAACACAGCAGCAAACCTTCCCTTCCCAACACAGCAGCATCCTTCCCCTTCCGAAAACAGCTGCAACCCTTCCCTTCCCAAAACAGCAGAGTCCCTCCCCTTCCCAACACAGCAGCATCCTTCCCCTTTCCAACACAGTTGCAAACTTCCCCATCCCAACAAAGCACCTTCTATCCCATTCCCAACACAGCAGCATCCTTCCCCATCCCAACACAGCACCTTCTGTCCCCATGCCAACACAGCAGCATCCTTCTGCATCCCAACACAGCAGCTTGCATCCCCATCCCAATGCAGCAGCATCCTTCCGCATCCCAACACAGCACCTTCTGTCCCCATCCCAAGACAGCAGCATGCTTCCCCATCCCAACACAACAGCATCCTTCCTTATCCCACACAGCAGCATCCTTCCCCTTCACAACACAGCAGCATACTTCCCCATCCCAACACAACAGCATCCTTCCTCATCCCAACACAGCAGCATCTTTCCCCTTCCCAACACAGCAGCCTCCTTACCCATCCCAACACAGCACCTTCTGTACTCATCCCAACACAGCGGCATCCTTTTCCATCCCAACACAACAGCATCCTTCCTCATCCCACACAGCAGCATCTTTCCCCTTCCCAACACAGCAGCATCCTTCCCCATCCCAACATAGCAGCATCCTCCCATTCCCAACAGAGCAGCAGCCGTCCCAAACCCAAAACAGCAGCATCCATCCTCATCCCAACACAGCAGCATCCTTCCCCATTCCAACACAGCAGCATCATTCCTCATCACAACACAGCAGCGTCCCTATCCTTGCCAACACAGCAGCATCCATCCCCATCCGAACCCAACAGCATCCTTCCTCATCCCACACAGCTGCATCTTTCCCATTCTAAACACAGCAGCATCCTTCCCCATCCAAACATAGCAGCATCCTCCCATTCCCAACAGAGCAGCAGCCGTCCCAAATCCAACACAGCAGCATCCATCCCCATCCTAACACAGCAGCATCTTTCCCCTTCCCAACACAACAGCATCCTTCCCCATCCCAACACAGCAGCATCCTTCCCCATTCCAACACAGCAGCATCATTCCTCATCAGAACACAGCAGCGTCGCTATCCTTGCCAACACAGCAGCATCCATCCCCATCCCAACACAGCAGCATCCGTCACCATCCAAACACAGCAGCATGCTTCCCCTTCCCAAAGCAACAGCATCCTTCCTTATCACAACACATCATAATCCGTCCTCAACCCAACACAGCAGCATCCTTCTCCATCCCAACACAGCGGCTTCCTTCCACACCCAAACACAGCGGCATCCTTCTCGATCATAAGACAGCAGCATCTTTCCACATCCGAAGACAGCAGCATCCTGAACAATCCCAACACAGCAGCAAGCTTCCTCATGCCAACACATCTGCATCCTTCTCCATCCCAACACGGCAGCATACTTCCCCATCCCGAAACAACAGCATCCGTCCCCAACCCAACACTGCAGCAGCCTTCGCCATCCAAACACAGCACCTTCTGTACCCATCCCAACATAGCAGCATCTTTCTGCATCCCAACACAGCACCATGCTTCCCCATCCCAACATAACAGCATCCTTCCCCATCCCTACACAGCACATTCTATACCCATCCCAACACAGCAGCATCCGTCCCCATCCCAACACAGCAACATCCTTCCCCATCCTAACACAGCAGCAAACCTTCCCTTCCCAACACAGCAGCATCCCTCCCCTTTCCTAAAACAGCTGGAACCCTTCCCTTCCCAAAACAGCAGAGTCCCTCCCCTTCCCAACACAGCAGCATCCTTCCCCTTCCCAACACAGTTGCAAACTTCCCCATCCCAACAAAGCACCTTCTATCCCATTCCCAAAACAGCAGCATCCTTCCCCATACCAACACAGCACCTTCTGTCCCCATGCCAACACAGCAGCATCCTTCTGCATCCCAACACAGCAGCTTGCGTCCCCATCCCAATGCAGCAGCATCCTTCCGCATCCCAACACAGCACCTTCTGTCCCCATTCCAACACAGCAGCATGCTTCCCCATCCCAACACAACAGCACGCTTCCTCATCCCACAGAGCAGCATCCTTCCAGTTCACAACACAGCAGCATACTTACCCATCCCAACACAACAGCATCCTTCCTCATCCCAACACAGCAGCATCTTTCCCCTTCCCAACACAGCAGCCTTCTTACCCATCCGAACACAGCACCTTCTGTCCCCATCCCAACACAGCGGCATCCTTTTCCATCCCAACACAACAGCATCCTTCCTCATCCCACACAGCAGCATCTTTCCCCTTCCCAACACAGCAGCATCCTTCCCCATCCCAACATAGCAGCATCCTCCCATTCCCAACAGAGCAGCAGCCGTCCCAAACCCAACACAGCAGCATCCATCCCCATCCTAACACAGCAGCATCCTTCCCCATCCCAACACAGCAGCATCCTTCCCCGTCCCAACACAGCAGCATCCCTCCCCTTCCCAACACAGCAGCATCCTTCCCCATCCCAACACAGCAGCATCCTTCCCCATTCCAACACAGCAGCATCATTCCTCATCACAACACCGCAGCGTCCCTATCCTTGCCAACACAGCAGCATCCATCCCCATCCCAACACAACAGCATCCTTCCTCATCCCACACAGCAGCATCTTTCCCATTCTCAACACAGCAGCATCCTTCCCCATCCCAACATAGCAGCATCCTCCCATTCCCAACAGAGCAGCAGCCGTCCCAAACCCAACACAGCTGCATCCATCCCCATCCTAACACAGCAGCATCCTTCCCCTTCCCAACACAGCAGCATTCTTCCCCATCCCAACACAGCAGCATCCCTCCCCTTCCCAGCACAGCAGCATCCTTCCCCATCCCAACACAGCAGCATCCTTCCCCATTCCAACACAGCAGCATCATTTCTCATCACAACACAACAGCGTCCCTATCCTTGCCAACACAGCAGCATCCATCCCCATCCCAACACAGCAGCATCCGTCACCATCCAAACACAGCAGCATGCTTCCCCTTCCCAAAACAACTGCATCCTTCCTTATCACAACACAGCATAATCCCTCCCCAACCCAACACAGCAGCCTCCTTTCCCTACCCAACACAGCAGCATCCTTCCCCTTCCCAAAACAGCAAAATCCCTCCCCTTCCCCAAACAGCAGCATCCCTCCCCCTTCCTAACACAGCAGCATCCTTCCACATCCCAACACAGCAGCATCCGTCCCCATCCCAACACAGCAGCGTCCTTCACCTTCCCAACACAGCAGCAACCGTCCCCTTCCCAAGTCAGCATCAAACTTCCCTATCCCAACACAGTAGCATCCATCCCCATCCCAACACAGCAGCATGGGTCACCATCCCAACACAGCAGCATACTTCACCTTCCCAAAACAACAGCATCCTTCCTTAAACCAACACAGCAGCATCCGCCCCCATCCCAACACAATAGCATCCTTCCCAATCCAAATACAGCAGCATACCTCGCCCTTCCCAAAACAGCAGCATCCTTACCAATCTCAACACAGCAGCATCCGACCCCATCCCAACACAGCAGCATCCTTCCTCTTCACAACACAGCAGCAACCGTCCCCTTCCCAAGACAGCAGCAAACTTCCATGTCCCAACACAGTAGCATCCATCCCAATCCCAACACAGCAGCATCCTTCTCCATCCCAACACAGCGGCTTCCTTCCACACCCAAACTCAGCGGCATCCTTCTCCATCATAAGACAGCAGCATCTTTCAACATCCCAAGACAGCAGCATCCTGAACAATCCCAACACAGCAGCAAGCTTCCTCATGCCAACACATCTGCATCCTTCTCCATCGCAACACGGCAGCATACTTCCCCATCCCGAAACAACAGCATCCGTCCCCATCCCAACACTGCAGCAGCCTTCGCCATCCAAACACTGCACCTTCTGTACCCATCCCAACATAGCAGCATCCTTTTGCATCCCAACACAGCACCATGCTTCCCCATCCCAACATAGCAGCATCCTTCCCCATCCCTACACAGCACATTCTATACCCATCCCAACACAGCAGCATCCGTCCCCATCCCAACACAGCAACATCCTTCCCCATCCTAACACAGCAGCAAACCTTCCCTTCCCAACACAGCAGCATCCTTCCCCTTCCGAAAACAGCTGCAACCCTTCCCTTCCCAAAACAGCAGAGTCCCTCCCCTTCCCAACACAGCAGCATCCTTCCCCTTTCCAACACAGTTGCAAACTTCCCCATCCCAACAAAGCACCTTCTATCCCATTACCAACACAGCAGCATCCTTCCCCATCCCAACACAGCACCTTCTGTCCCCATGCCAACACAGCAGCATCCTTCTGCATCCCAACACAGCAGCTTGCATCCCCATCCCAATGCAGCAGCATCCTTCCGCATCCCAACACAGCACCTTCTGTCCCCATCCCAACACAGCAGCATGCTTCCCCATCCCAACACAACAGCATCCTTCCTTATCCCACACAGCAGCATCCTTCCCCTTCACAACACAGCAGCATACTTCCCCATCCCAACACAACAGCATCCTTCCTCATCCCAACACAGCAGCATCTTACCCCTTCCCAACACAGCAGCCTCCTTACCCATCCCAACACAGCACCTTCTGTACTCATCCCAACACAGCGGCATCCTTTTCCATCCCAACACAACAGCATCCTTCCTCATCCCACACAGCAGCATCTTTCCCCTTCCCAACACAGCAGCATCCTTCCCCATACCAACATAGCAGCTTCCTCCCATCCCCAACAGAGCAGCAGCCGTCCCAAACCCAAAACAGCAGCATCCATCCTCATCCCAACACAGCAGCATCCTTCCCCATTCCAACACAGCAGCCTCATTCCTCATCACAACACAGCAGCGTCCCTATCCTTGCCAACACAGCAGCATCCATCCCCATCCGAACCCAACAGCATCCTTCCTCATCCCACACAGCAGCATCTTTCCCATTCTCAACACAGCAGCATCCTTCCCCATCCCAACATAGCAGCATCCTCCCATTCCCAACACAGCAGCATCCGTCCCAAATCCAACACAGCAGCATCCATCCCCATCCTAACACAGCAGCATCCTTCCCCTTCCCAACACAACAGCATTCTTCCCCATCCCAACACAGCAGCATCCCTCCCCTTCCCAACACAGCAGCATCCTTCCCCATCCCAACACAGCAGCATCCTTCCCCATTCCAACACAGCAGCATCATTCCTCATCACAACACAGCAGCGTCGCTTTCCTTGCCAACACAGCAGCATCCATCCCCATCCCAACACAGCAGCATCCGTCACCATCCAAACACAGCAGCATGCTTCCCCTTCCCAAAGCAACAGCATCCTTCCTTATCACAACACATCATAATCCGTCCTCAACCCAACACAGCAGCATCCTTCTCCATCCCAACACAGCGGCTTCCTTCCACACCCAAACACAGCGGCATCCTTGTCGATCATAAGACAGCAGCATCTTTCCACATCCCAAGACAGCAGCATCCTGAACAATCCCAACACAGCAGCAAGCTTGCTCATGCCAACACATCTGCATCCTTCTCCATCCCAACACGGCAGCATACTTCCCCATCCCGAAACAACAGCATCCGTCCCCAACCCAACACTGCAGCAGCCTTCGCCTCCAAACACAGCACCTTCTGTACCCATCCCAACATAGCAGCATCTTTCTGCATCCCAACACAGCACCATGCTTCCCCATCCCAACATAGCAGCATCCTTCCCCATCCCTACACAGCACATTCTATACCCATCCAAAGACAGCAGCATCCGTCCCCATCCCAATACAGCAACATCCTTCCCCATCCCAACACAGCAGCAAACCTTCCCTTCCCAACACAGCAGCATCCTTCCCCTTCCGAAAACAGCTGCAACCCTTCCCTTCACAAAACAGCAGAGTCCCTCCCCTTCCCAACACAGCAGCATCCTTCCCCTTCCCAACACAGTTGCAAACTTCCCCATCCCAACAAAGCACCTTCTATCCCATTCCCAACACAGCAGCAACCTTCCCCATCCCAACACAGCACCTTCTGTCCCCATGCCAACACAGCAGAATCCTTCTGCATCCCAACACAGCAGCTTGCGTCCCCATCCCAATGCAGCAGCATCCTTCCGCATCCCAACACAGCACCTTCTGTCCCCATCCCAACACAGCAGCATCCTTCCCCATCCCAACACAACAGCACCCTTCCTCATCGCACAGAGCAGCATCCTTCCACTTCACAACACAGCAGCATACTTCCCCATCCCAACACAACTGCATCCTTCCTCATCCCAACACAGCAGCATCTTTCTCCTTCCCAACACAGCAGCCTCCTTACCCATCTGAACACAGCACCTTCTGTCCCCATCCCAACACAGCGGCATCCTTTTCCATCCCAACACAACAGCATCCTTCCTCATCCCACACAGCAGCATCTTTCCCCTTCCCAACACAGCAGCATCCTTCCCCATCCCAACATAGCAGCATCCTTCCCCATCCCAACACAGCAGCATCCTTCCCCATGCCAAAACAGCAAAATCCCTCCCCTTCCACAAACAGCAGCATCCCTCCCCCTTCCTAACACAGCAGCATCCTTCCCCATCCCAACACAGCAGCATCCGTCCCCATCCCAACACAGCAGCATCCTTCACCTTCGCAACACAGCAGCAACCGTCCCCTTCCCAAGTCAGCATCAAACTTCCCTATCCCAACACAGTAGCATCCATCCCCATCCCAACACAGCAGCATCTGTCACCATCCCAACACAGCAGCATACTTCACCTTCCCAAAACAACAACATCCTTCCTTAAACCAACACAGCAGCATCCGCCCCCATCCCAACACAATAGCATCCTTCCCAATCCAAATACAGCAGCATACCTCGCCCTTCCCAAAACAGCAGCATCCTTACCAATCTCAAAACAGCAGCATCCGACCACTTCCCAACACAGCAGCATCCTTCATCTTCCCAACACAGCAGCAACCGTCCCCTTCCCAAGACAGCAGCAAACTTCCATGTCCCAACACAGTAGCATCCATCCCAATCCCAACATATCAGCATCCTTCTCCATCCCAACACAGCGGCTTCCTTCCAAACCCAAACTCAGCGGCATCCTTCTCCATCATAAGACAGCAGCATCTTTCAACATCCCAAGACAGCAGCATCCTGAACAATCCCAACACAGCAGCAAGCTTCCTCATGCCAACACATCTGCATCCTTCTCCATTCCAACACGGCAGCATACTTCCCCATCCCGAAACAACAGCATCCATCCCCAACCCAACACTGCAGCAGCCTTCGCCATCCAAACACTGCACCTTCTGTACCCATCCCAACACAGCAGCATCCTTTTGCATCCCAACACAGCACCATGCTTCCCCATCCCAACATAGCAGCATCCTTCCCCATCCCTACACAGCACATTCTATACCCATCCCAACACAGCAGCATCCGTCCCCATCCCAACACAGCAACATCCTTCCCCATCCCAACACAGCAGCAAACCTTCCCTTCCCAACACAGCAGCATCCTTCCACTTCCGGAAACAGCTGCAACCCTTCCCTTCCCAAAACAGCAGAGTCCCTCCCCTTCCCAACACAGCAGCATCCTTCCCCTTCCCAACACAGTTGCAAACTTCCCCATCCCAACAAAGCACCTTCTATCCCATTCCCAACACAGCAGCATCCTTCCCCATCCCAACACAGCACCTTCTGTCCCCATGCCAACACAGCAGCATCCTTCTGAATCCCAACACAGCAGCTTGCGTCCCCATCCCAATGCAGCAGCATCCTTCCGCATCCCAACACAGCAGCTTCTGTCCCCATCCCAACACAGCAGCATGCTTCCCCATCCCAACACAACAGCATCCTCCCTCATCCCAACACAGCAGCATCTTTCCCCTTCCCAACACAGCAGCCTCCTAACCCATCCCAACACAGCACCTTCTGTACTCATCCCAACACAGCGGCATCCTTTTCCATCCCAACACAACAGCATCCTTCCTCATCCCACACAGCAGCATCTTTCCCCTTCCCAACACAGCAGCATCCTTCCCCATACCAACATAGCAGCTTCCTCCCATCCCCAACAGAGCAGCAGCGGTCCCAAACCCAACACAGCAGCATCCTTCCTCATCCCAACACAGCAGCATCCTTCCCCATTCCAACACAGCAGCATCATTCCTCATCACAACACAGCAGCGTCCCTATCCTTGCCAACACAGCAGCATCCATCCCCATCCGAACCCAACAGCATCCTTCCTCTTCCCACACAGCAGCATCTTTCCCATTCTCAACACAGCAGCATCCATCCCCATCCTAACACAGCAGCATCCTTCCCCTTCCCAACACAACAGCATTCTTCCCCATCCCAACACAGCAGCATCCCTCCCCTTCCCAACACAGCAGCATCCTTCCCCATCCCAACACAGCAGCATCCTTCCCCATTCCAACACAGCAGCAAACCTTCCCTTCCCAACACAGCAGCATCCTTCCCCTTCCGAAAACAGCTGCAACCCTTCCCTTCCCAAAACAGCAGAGTCCCTCCCCTTCCCAACACAGCAGCATCCTTCCCCTTCCCAACACAGTTGCAAACTTCCCCATCCCAACAAAGCACCTTCTATCCCATTCCCAACACAGCAGCATCCTTCCCCATCCCAACACAGCACCTTCTGTCCCCATGCCAACACAGCAGCATCCTTCTGCATCCCAACACAGCAGCTTGCGTCCCCATCCCAATGCAGCAGCATCCTTCCGCATCCCAACACAGCACCTTCTGTCCCCATCCCAACACAGCAGCATCCTTCCCCATCCCAACACAACAGCACCCTTCCTCATCCCACAGAGCAGCATCCTTCCACTTCACAACACAGCAGCATACTTCCCCATCCCAACACAACAGCATCCTTCCTCAACCCAACACAGCAGCATCTTTCCCCTTCCCAACACAGCAGCCTCCTTACCCATCCGAACACAGCACCTTCTGTTCCCATCCCAACACAGCGGCATCCTTTTCCATCCCAACACAACAGCATCCTTCCTCATCCCACACAGCAGCATCTTTCCCCTTCCCAACACAGCAGCATCCTTCCCCATACCAACATATCAGCTTCCTCCCATCCCCAACAGAGCAGCAGCGGTCCCAAACCCAACACAGCAGCATCCTTCCTCATCCCAACACAGCAGCATCCTTCCCCATTCCAACACAGCAGCATCATTCCTCATCACAACACAGCAGCGTCCCTATCCTTGCCAACACAGCAGCATCCATCCCCATCCGAACCCAACAGCATCCTTCCTCTTCCCACACAGCAGCATCTTTCCCATTCTCAACACAGCAGCATCCATCCCCATCCCAACACAGCAGCATCCCTCCCCTTCCCAACACAGCAGCATCCTTCCCCATCCCAACACAGCAGCATCCTTCCCCATTCCAACACAGCAGCATCATTCCTCATCACAACACAGCAGCGTCGCTATCCTTGCCAACACAGCAGCATCCATCCCCATCCCAACACTGCAGCATCCGTCACCATCCAAACACAGCAGCATGCTTCCCCTTCCCAAAACAACAGCATCCTTCCTTATCACAACACATCATAATCCGTCCTCAACCCAACAAAGCAGCATCCTTCTCCATCCCAACACAGCGGCTTCCTTCCACACCCAAACACAGCGGCATCCTTCTCCATCATAAGACAGCAGCATCTTTCCACATCCCAAGACAGCAGCATCCTGAACAATCCCAACACAGCAGCAAGCTTCCTCATGCCAACACATCTGCATCCTTCTCCATCCCAACACGGCAGCATACTTCCCCATCCCGAAACAACAGCATCCGTCCCCAACCCAACACTGCAGCAGCCTTCGCCATCCAAACACAGCACCTTCTGTACCCATCCCAACATAGCAGCATCTTTCTGCATCCCAACACAGCACCATGCTTCCCCATCCCAACATAGCAGCATCCTTCCCCATCCCTACACAGCACATTCTATACCCATCCCAACACAGCAGCATCCGTCCCCATCCCAACACAGCAACATCCTTCCCCATCCCAACACAGCAGCAAACCTTCCCTTCCCAACACAGCAGCATCCTTCCCCTTCCGAAAACAGCTGCAACCCTTCCCTTCCCAAAACAGCAGAGTCCCTCCCCTTCCCAACACAGCAGCATCCTTCCCCTTCCCAACACAGTTGCAAACTTCCCCATCCCAACAAAGCACCTTCTATCCCATTCCCAACACAGCAGCATCCTTCCCCATCCCAACACAGCACCTTCTGTCCCCATGCCAACACAGCAGCATCCTTCTGCATCCCAACACAGCAGCTTGCGTCCCCATCCCAATGCAGCAGCATCCTTCCGCATCCCAACACAGCACCTTCTGTCCCCATCCCAACACAGCAGCATCCTTCCCCATCCCAACACAACTGCACCCTTCCTCATCCCACAGAGCAGCATCCTTCCACTTCACAACACAGCAGCATACTTCCCCATCCCAACACAACAGCATCCTTCCTCATCCCAACACAGCAGCATCTTTCTCCTTCCCAACACAGCAGCCTCCTTACCCATCCGAACACAGCACCTTCTGTCCCCATCCCAACACAGCGGCATCCTTTTCCATCCCAACACAACAGCATCCTTCCTCATCCCACACAGCAGCATCTTTCCCCTTCCCAACACAGCAGCATCCTTCCCCATCCCAACATAGCAGCATTCTCCCATTCCCAACAGAGCAGCAGCCATCCCAAACCCAACACAGCAGCATCCATCCCCATCCTAGCACAGCAGCATCCTTCCCCATCCCAACACAGCAGCATCCTTCCCCATCCCAACACAGCAGCATCCCTCCCCTTCCCAACACAGCAGCATCCTACCCCATCCCAACACAGCAGCATCCTTCCCCATTCCAACACAGCAGCATCATTCCTCATCACAACCCCGCAGCGTCCCTATCCTTGCCAACACAGCAGCATCCATCCCCATCCCAACACAACAGCATCCTTCCTCATCCCACACAGCAGCATCTTTCCCATACTCAACACAGCAGCATCCTTCCCCATCCCAACATAGCAGCATCCTCCCATTCCCAACAGAGCAGCAGCCGTCCCAAACCCAACACAGCAGCATCCATCCCGATCCTAACACAGCAGCATCCTTCCCCTTCCCAACACAGCAGCATTCTTCCCCATCCCAACACAGCAGCATCCCTCCCCTTCCCAACACAGCAGCATCCTTCCCCATCCCAACACAGCAGCATCCTTCCCCATTCCAACACAGCAGCATCATTCCTCATCACAACACAGCAGCGTCCCTATCATTGCCAACACAGGAGCATCCATCCCCATCCCAACACAGCAGCATCCGTCACCATCCAAACACAGCAGCATGCTTCCCCTTCCCAAAACAACAGCATCCTTCCTTATCACAACACAGCATAATCCCTCCCCAACCCAACACAGCAGCATCCTTTCCCTACCCAACACAGCAGCATCCTTCCCCTTCCCAAAACAGCAAAATCCCTCCCCTTCCCCAAACAGCAGCATCCCTCCCCCTTCCTAACACAGCAGCATCCTTCCACATCCCAACACAGCAGCATCCGTCCCCATCCCAACACAGCAGCGTCCTTCACCTTCCCAACACAGCAGCAACCGTCCCCTTCCCAAGTCAGCATCAAACTTCCCTATCCCAACACATTAGCATCCATCCCAATCCCAACAAAGCAGCATCCTTCACCGTCACAACACAGCAGCATCATTCCCCATCCCAACACAGCAGCATCCTTCTCCATCGTAGGAGACAGCATTATCCTTCCCCATCCCAAGACAGCAGCATCCTGCTCCATCGCTACACAGCAGCAAGCTTCCTCATGCCAACACAGCATCCTTCCCCATCCTGAAACAACAGCATCCGTCCCCATCCCAACACAACAGCATCCTTCCCCATCCCAACACAGCACCTTCTGTCCCCATCCCAACACAGCAGCATCCTTTCCCATCCCAACACAGTAGTTTCCTTCCCCATCCCAACACAGCACCTTCTATCCCCATCCCAACAAAGCAGCATCCTTCCACATCCCAACACAGCACCTTCTGTCCCCATGTCAACACAGCAGCTTCCTTCTGCATCCCAACACAGCAGCATTCGTACCAATCCCAATTCAGCATCATCCTTCCCCATCCGAACACAGCACCTTCTGTCCCCATCCGAACAAAGCAGCATCCGTCCCCAGCCCAACACAGCAGCATCCTTCCTCTTCCCAACACAGCAGCAACAATCCCCGTCCCAAGACAGCAGCAAACCTCCCTTTCCCAACACAATAGAATCCATCCGAATCCCAACAAAGCAGCATCCTTCACCGTCCCAACACAGCAGCATCCTTCCCCATCACAACACAGCTCCTTGTATCCCCATCCAATTTCAGGAGCATCTTCCCCATCCCAACACAGCACCTTCTGTCCCAATCCCCACACAGTAGCATCCTTCCCCATCCCAACATTTCTGCATCATTCACCATCCCTACACAGCACCTTCTGTCCCCATCCCAACACAGCAGCATCCTTCCCCATCCCAACACAGCATCATCCTTTCCCTACTCAACACAGCAGCATCCTACCCCTTCCCAAAACAGCAAAATCCCTCCCCTTAACCAAACAGGAGCATCGCACCCCCTTCCTAACAGAGCAGCATCATTCCCCATCCCAAGACAGCAGCGTGCGTCACCATCCCAACGCAATAGCATCCTTCCCCCTCCAAAATCAGCAGCATCCTTTCCCTACCCAACACAGCAACATCCTTCCCCATCTCAACACAGCAGCAAACTTTACCTTCCCAACACAGCAGCATCCTTCCCCTTCCCAACACAGCACCTTCTATACACATCCCAACACAGCAGCATCCTTCCCGATCCCAACACAGCACCTTCTGTCCCCATGCCCACACAGCAGCATCCTTCTGCATCCCAACACAGCAGCATTCGTCCCAACCCAATGCAGCAGCATCCTTCCCCATCCCAATACAAGACCTTCTGTCCCCATCCGAACACAGCAGCATCCTTCCCCATCCCAACACAACAGCATCCTTCCCCATTCCAACACAGCAGCATCCTTCCCCTTCCCAAAACAACAGCATCCTTCCTTATCCCAACACAGCAGCATCCGTCCCCATCACTACACAATAGCATCCTTCCCCCGCCAAATACAGCAGCATCATTTCCCTACCCAACACAGCAGCATCCTTCCCCTTCCCAAAACACCAAAATTCCTCCGCTTCCCCTAACGACAGCATCCCTCCCCCTTCCCAACACAGCAGCATCCTTCCCCATCCCAACACAGCAGCATCCGTCCCCATCCCAACACAGAAGCATCCTTCCTCTTCCCAACACAGCAGCCAATGTCCCCATCCCAAGACAGCAGCAAACTTCCATATCCCAAAACAGTAGCATCCATCCCAATCCCAAAAAAGCAGCATCCTTCACCGTCACAACACAGCAGCACCTTCCGAATCCCAACACAGCTCCTTGTATCCACATCCATTTTCAGCAGCATCCTTCCCCATCCCCACACAAAAACTTCTGTCCTCATGCCCACACAGCAGCATCCTTCTGCATCCCAACACAGAAGCATTCGTCCCCATCCCAGTGCAGCAGCATCCTTCCCCATCCCAACACAACACCTTCGGTCCTCATCCCAACACAGCAGCATCCTTTCACATCCCAACACAACAGCATCCTTCCTCATCCCAACACAGCAGCATCCTTCCCCATCCCAACACTGCAGCATCCTTCCCCATCCCAACACAGCAACATGCCTCCCCTTCCCAACACAGCAGCATCCTTACCCATCCCAACACAGCAGCATCATTCCCCATTCCAACACAGCAGCATCATTCCTCATCACAACACAGCCACATCCTTATCCATCCCAACACAGCAGCATCCTTTCCCTACCCAACACAGCAGCATCCTTCCCTTTCCCAAAACACCAAAATCCCTCCCCGTCCACAAACAGCAGCATCCCTCCCCTTCCCAACACAGCAGCATCCTTCCCCATCCCAACAGAGCAGCATCCATCCCCATCCCAACACAGCAGCATCCATCCTCTTCCCAACACAGCATCAACCGTCCCCGTCCCAAGACAACAGCAAACCTCCATATCCCAACACATTATCATCCATCCCAATCCCAACAAAGCAGCATCCTTCACCGTCCCAACACAGCAGCATCCTTCCCCATCACAACACAGCTCCTTGTATTCCCATCCAATTTCAGGAGCATCCTTCCCCATCCCAACACAACACCTTCTGTCCCCATCCCCACACAGTAGCATCCTTCCCCATCCCAACATTGCAGCATCCTTCCCCATCCCTACACAGCACCTTCTGTCCCCATCCCAACACAGCAGCATCCTTCCCCATCCCAACACAGCAGCATCCTTTCCCTACCCAACACAGCAGGACCCCACCCCTTCCCAAAACAACAAAATCACTCCCCTTCCCCAACCAGCAGCATCGCTCCCCCTTCCTAACACAGCAGCATCCTTTCCCATCCCAACACAACAGCATCCTTCCTCATCCCAACACAGCAGCATCCTTCCCCATCCCAACACTGCAGCATCCTTCCCCATCCCAACACAGCAACATCCCTCCCCTTCCCAACACAGCAGCATCCTTACCCATCCCAACACAGCAGCATCATTCCCCATTCCAACACAGCAGCATCATTCCTCATCACAACACAGCCACATCCTTATCCATCCCAACATAGCAGCATCTATCCCCATCCCAACACAGAAGCATCCGTCACCATCCCAATACAGCAGCATCCTTCCCCTTCCCAAAACAACAGCATCCTTCCTTATCCCAAAACACCAGCATGCATCGAACCCCATCCCAACACAATTGCATCTTTCCCCCTCCAAATACAGCAGCATCGTTTCCCTACCCAACACAGCAGCATCTTTACCCTTCCCTAAACACCATAATCCCTCCGCTTCCCCAAACAGCAGCATCCCTCCCCCTTCCCAACACAGCAGCATCCTTCCCCATTCCAAAACAGCAGCAACCGACCCCGTCCCAACACAGCAGCAAACCTCCCTATCCCTACACAGTAGCATCCATCCCAATCCCAACAAAGCATCATCCTTCACCGCCCCAACACAGCAGCATCCTTCCCCATCACAACACAGCTCCTTGTATCCCCATCCAATTTCAGGAGCATCCTTCCCCATCCCAACACAGCACCTTCTGTCCCCATCCCCAAGCATTAGCATCCTTCCCCATCCCAACATTGCAGCATCCTTCCCCAACCCTACACAGCACCTTCTGTCCCCATCCCAACACAGCAGCATCCTTCCCCATCCCAACACAGCTGCATCCTTTCCCTTTTCAACACAGTAGCACCCTACCCCTACCCAAAATAGCAAAATCCCTCCCCTTCCCCAAACAGCAGCATCGCTCCCCCATCCTAACACAGCAGCATCCTTCCCCATCCCAATACAGCAGCATCCGTCCCCATCCCAACACAGCAGCATCCTTCCTCTTCCCAACACAACAGCAACCGTCCGCTTCCCAAGACAGCAGCAAACTTCCCTATCCCAACACAGTAGCATCCATCCCAATCCCAGCAAAGCAGCATCCTTCACCGTCCCAACACAGCAGCATCCTTCTCCATCCCAACACAGCAGCATCCTTATCCATCCCAACACAGCAGCATCCTACCCTATCCCAAAACAAGACTATCCGTTCCCATCCCAACACAGCAGCATCCTTCCCCATCCCAACACAGCACCTTCTGTCCCCATCCCCATACAGTAGCATCCTTCCCCATCCCAGCATTGCAGCAACCTTCCCCATCCCTACACAGCACCTTCTGTCCCCATCCCAACACAGCAGCGTCCTTCTCCATCCCAACACAACAGCATCCTTCCCCATCCCAACACAGAAGCATCCTTCCCCATCCCAACACTGCAGCATCCTTCCCCATCCCAACACAGCAACAACCCTCCCCTTCCCAACACAGCAGCATCCTTACCCATCCCAACACAGCAGCATCATTCCCCATTCCAACACAGCAGCATCATTCCTCATCACAACACAGCCACATCCTTATCCATCCCAACATAGCAGCATCTATCCCCAACCCAACACAGAAGCATCCGTCACCATTCCAATACAGCAGCATCCTTCCCCTTCCCAAAACAACAGCATCCTTCCTTATCCCAACACAGCAGCATCGAACCCCATCCCAACACAATTGCATCTTTCCCCCTCCAAATACAGCAGCATCGTTTCCCTACCCAACACAGCAGCATCCTTACCCTTCCCTAAACACCATAATCCCTCCGCTTCCCCAAACAGCAGCATCCCTCCCCCTTCCCAACACAGCAGCATCCTTCCCCATCCCAACACAGCAGCAACCGACCCCGTCCCAACACAGCAGCAAACCTCCCTATCCCTACACAGTAGCATCCATCCCAATCCCAACAAAGCATCATCCTTCACCGTCCCAACACAGCAGCATCCTTCCCCATCACAACACAGCTCCTTGTATCCCCATCCAATTTCAGGAGCATCCTTCCCCATCCCAACACAGCACCTTCTGTCCCCATCCCCAAGCATTAGCATCCTTCCCCATCCCAACATTGCAGCATCCTTCCCCAACCCTACACAGCACCTTCTGTCCCCATCCCAACACAGCTGCATCCTTCCCCATCCCAACACAGCTGCATCCTTTCCCTTTTCAACACAGTAGCACCCTACCCCTACCCAAAATAGCAAAATCCCTCCCCTTCCCCAAACAGCAGCATCGCTCCCCCATCCTAACACAGCAGCATCCTTCCCCATCCCAATACAGCAGCATCCGTCCCCATCCCAACACAGCAGCATCCTTCCTCTTCCCAACACAGCAGCAACCGTCCCCTTCCAAAGACAGCAGCAAACTTCCCTATCCCAACACAGTAGCATCCATCCCAATCCCAACAAAGCAGCATCCTTCACCGTCCCAACACAGCAGCATCCTTCTCCATCCCAACACAGCAGCATCCTTATCCATCCCAACACAGCAGCATCCTACCCCATCCCAAAACAAGAGCATCCGTTCCCATCCCAACACAGCAGCATCCTTCCCCATCCCAACACAGCACCTTCTGTCCCCATCCCAACACAGTAGCATCCATCCCAATCCCAAAAAAGCAGCATCCTTCACCGTCGCAACACAGCAGCATCCTTCTCCATCCCAACACAGCAGCATCCTTCTCCAATACAACATAACACCTTCTGTCCCGATCCCCACACATTAGCATCCTTCCCCATTCCAGCATTGCAGCATCCTTCCCCATCCCTACACAGCACCTTCAGTCTCCATCCCAACACAGCAGCATCCTTTCCCATCCCAACACAGTAGCATCCTTTCCCTACCCAACACAGCAGCATCCTTCCCTTTCCCAAAACACCAAAATCCCTCCCCGTCCACAAACAGCAGCATCCCTCCCCTTCCCAACACAGCAGCATCCTTCCCCATCCCAACAGAGCAGCATCCGTCCCCATCCCAACACAGCAGCATCCATCCTCTTCCCAACTCAGCATCAACCGTCCCCGTCCCAAGACAACAGCAAACCTCCATATCCCAACACATTATCATCCATCCCAATCCCAACAAAGCAGCATCCTTCACCGTCCCAACAGAGCAGCATCCTTCCCCATCACAACACAGCTCCTTGTATCCCCATCCAATTTCAGGAGCATCCTTCCCCATCCCAACACAGCACCTTCTGTCCCCATCCCCACACAGTAGCATCCTTCCCCATCCCAACATTGCAGCATCCTTCCCCATCCCTACACAGCACCTTCTGTCCCCATCCCAACACAGCAGCATCCTTCCCCATCCCAACACAGCAGCATCCTTTCCCTACCCAACACAGCAGGACCCTACCCCTTCCCAAAACAACAAAATCACTCCCCTTCCCCAACCAGCAGCATCGCTCCCCCTTCCTAACACAGCAGCATCCTTCCCCATCCCAACACAGCAGCATCCGTCCCCATCCCAAGACAGCAGTATACTTCCTCTTCCCAACACAGCAGCAACCGTCCCCTTCCCAAGACAGAAGCAAACGTCCCGATCCCAGCACAGTAGCATCCATCCCAATCCCAACAAAGCAGCATCCTTCACCATCCCAACAAGCAGCATTCTTCTAGATCCCAACACAGCAGCATCCTTCTCCATCCCAACACAACGGCATCCATGTGCATCCCAACACAGCAGCATCCTTCTCCATCACAAGACAGCAGCATCCTTCCCCATCCCAAGACAGCAGCATCCTGCTCAATCCAAACACAGCATCAAACTTCCTCATGCCAACACAGCAGCATCCTTCTCATCCCAACACCGCAGCATCCTTCCCCTTCCAGAAACAACAGCATCCATCCCCATCCCAAAACAGCAGCATCCCTCCCCCGTCCCAACACAGAAGCAACGATCCCCATCCCAACACAGCAGCATCCCTCCCCTTCCCAACACAGCAGCATCCTTCCCCATCCCAACAGAGCAGCATCCGTCCCCATCCCAACACAGCAGCATCCATCCTCTTCCCAACTCAGCATCAACCGTCCCCGTCCCAAGACAACAGCAAACCTCCATATCCCAACACATTATCATCCATCCCAATCCCAACAAAGCAGCATCCTTCACCGTCCCAACACAGCAGCATCCTTCCCCATCACAACACAGCTCCTTGTATCCCCATCCAATTTCAGGAGCATCCTTCCCCATCCCAACACAGCACCTTCTGTCCCCATCCCCACACAGTAGCATCCTTCCCCATCCCAACATTGCAGCATCCTTCCCCATCCCTACACAGCACCTTCTGTCCCCATCCCAACACAGCAGCATCCTTCCCCATCCCAACACAGCAGCATCCTTTCCCTACCCAACACAGCAGGACCCTACCCCTTCCCAAAACAACAAAATCACTCCCCTTCCCCAACCAGCAGCATCGCTCCCCCTTCCTAACACAGCAGCATCCTTCCCCATCCCAACACAGCAGCATCCGTCCCCATCCCAAGACAGCAGTATACTTCCTCATCCCAACACAGCAGCAACCGTCCCCTTCCCAAGACAGAAACAAATGTCCCGATCCCAGCACAGTAGCATCCATCCCAATCCCAACAAAGCAGCATCCTTCTCCATCCCAACACAACGGCATCCATGTGCATCCCAACACAGCAGCATCCTTCTCCATCACAAGACAGCAGCATCCTTCCCCATCCCAAGACAGCAGCATCCTGCTCAATCCAAACACAGCATCAAACTTCCTCATGCCAACACAGCAGCATCCTTCTCATCCCAACACCGCAGCATCCTTCCCCTTCCCGAAACAACAGCATCCATCCCCATCCCAAAACAGCAGCATCCCTCCCCCTTCCCAACACAGAAGCAACGATCCCCATCCCAACACAGCAGCATCCGTCCCCATCCCAACACAGCAGCATCCTTCTTCTTCCCAAGACAGCAGCAACCGTCCCCTTCCCAAGACAGAAGCAAATTTCCATGTCCCAACACAGTAGCATCCATCCCAATCCCAACAAAGAAACATCCTTCACCGTCCCAACAAAGCATCATCCTTCACCGTCCCAACACAGCAGCATCCTTCTCCATCCCAACACAGCAGCATCCTTCTCCAAAACAACATAGCACCTTCTGTCCCAATCCCCAAACATTAGCATCCTTCCCCATCCCAGCATTGCAGCATCCTTCCCCATCCCTACACAGCACCTTCAGTCTCCATCCCAACACAGCAGCATCCCTTCCCATCCCAACACAGCAGCATCCTTTCCCATCCCAACACAGCAGCATCCTTTCCCTACCCAACACAGCAGCATCCTTCCCTTTCCCAAAACACCAAAATCCCTCCCCGTCCACAAACAGCAGCATTCCTCCCCTTCCTGAAACAACAGCATCCGTCCCCATCCCAAAACAGCAGCATCCTTCCCCATCCCAACACAGCACCTTCTGTCCCCATCCCAACACAGCAGCATCCTTCCTCTTCCTAACACAGCAGCAACCGTCCCCTTCCCAAGACAGAAGCAAACGTCCCGATCCCAACACAGTAGCATCCATCCCAATCCCAACAAAGCAGCATCCTTCACTGTCCCAACAAGCAGCATTCTTCTAGATCCCAACACAGCAGCATCCTTCTCCATCCCAACACAACGGCATCCATGCGCATCCCAACACAGCAGCATCCTTCTCCATCACAAGACAGCAGCATCCTTCCCCATCCCAAGACAGCAGCATCCTGCTCAATCCAAACACAGCATCAAACTTCCTCATGCCAACACAGCAGCATCCTTCTCCATCCCAACACCGCAGCATCCTTCCCCTTCCCGAAACAACAGCATCCATCCCCATCCCAACACAGCAGCCTCCTTCCCCATCCCAACACAGCACCTTCTGTCCCCATCCCAACACAGCAGCATCCTTCCTCATCCCAACACAGAAGCATCCTTTCCCTACCCAACACAGCAGCATCCTACCCCTTCACAAAACAGCAAAATCCCTTCCCTTCCCCAAACAGCAGCATCGCTCCCCCTTCCTAACACAGCAGCATCCTTCCCCATCCCAACACAGCAGCATCCGTCCCCATCCCAACACAGCAGCATCTTTCCTCTTCCCAACACAGCAGCATCCATCACCATCCCAACACAGTAGCATCCTTCCCCTTCCCAAAACAACAGCATCCTTCCTTAACCCAACACAGCAGCATCCGTCCCCATCCCAACACAGCAGCATCATTTCTCTTCCCAACACAACAGCAACCGTCCCCATCCCAACACAGGAGCATACTTCCCCATCCCAACACAACAGCATCCATCCTCATCCCAACACAGCAGCATCATTCCCCTTCCCAACACAGCAGCATCCTTCCCCATCCCAACATATCAGCATCCTCAAATTCCCAACACAGCAGCAGCCGTCCCCATTCCAACACAGCAACATCCATCCCCTTCTAACACAGAAGCATCCTTCCCGATCCCAACACTGCAGCATCCATCCCCATCCCAACACAGCAGCATCCCTCCCCTTCCCAACACAGCAGCATCATTCCCCATTCCAACACAGCAGCATCATTCCTCATCACAACACAGCAGCGTCCTTATCCATCCCAACACAGCAGCATCCATCCCCATCCCAACACAGCAGCATCCGTCACCATCCCAACACAGCAGCATCCTTCCACTTCCCAAAACAACAGCATCCTTCCTTAACCCAATACAGCAGCATCCGTCCTACTCCCAACACAATAGCATCCTTCCGCCTCCAAATACAGCAGCTTCCTTTCCCTACCCAACACAGCAGCTTCCTTCCCCTTCCCAAAACAGCATAATCCCTCCCCTTCCCAAAACAGCAGCATCCCTCCCCCTTCCCAACACAGCAGCAACCATCCCCATCCCAACACAGCAGCATCCGTCCCCATCCCAACACAGCAGCATCCTTCCTCTTCCCAACACAGCAGCAACCGTCCCCTTCCCAAGAGAGAAGCAAATTTCCATGTCCCAACACAGTAGCATCCATCCCAATCCCAACAAAGCAGCATCCTTCACCGTCCCAACAAAGCATCATCCTTCACTGTCCCAACACAGCAGCATCCTTCTCCATCCCAACACAGCAGCATCCTTCTCCAAAACAACATAGCACCTTCTGTCCCAATCCCCAAACATTAGCATCCTTCCCCATCCCAGCATTGCAGCATCCTTCCCCATCCCTACACAGCACCTTCAGTCTCCATCCCAACACAGCAGCATCCCTTCCCATCCCAACACAGCAGCATCCTTTCCCATCCCAACACAGCAGCATCCTTTCCCTACCCAACACAGCAGCATCCTTCCCTTTCCCAAAACACCATAATCCCTCCCCGTCCACAAACAGCAGCATTCCTCCCCTTCCCAACACAGCAGCATCCTTCCCCATCCCAACAGAGCAGCATCCGTCCCCATTCCAACACAGCAGCCTCCATCCACATCCCAACACAGCAACAACCGTCCCCGTCCCAAGACAGCAGCAAACCTCCATATTCCAACACGGTAGCATTCATCCCAATCCCAACAAAGCAGCATCCTTCAACGTCCCAACACAGCAGCATCCTTCCCCATCACAACACAGCTCCTTGTATCCCCATCCAATTTCAGGAGCATCCTTCCCCTTCCCAACACAGCACTTTCTGTCCCCATCCCCACACAGTAGCATCCTACCCCATCCCAACATTGCAGCATCCTTCCCCATCCCTACACAGCACCTTCTGTCCCCATCCCAACACAGCAGCATCCTTTCCCTACCCAACACAGCAGGACCCTACCCCTTCCCAAAACATCAAAATCCCTCCCCTTCCCCAAACAGCAGCATCACTCCCCCTTCCTAACACAGCAGCATCCTTCCCCATCCCAACACAGCAGCATCCGTCCCCATTCCAACACAGCAGTATCCTTCCTCTTCCCAACACAGCAGCAACCGTCCCCTTCCCAAGGCAGCAGCAAACGTCCCTATCCCAACACAGTAGCATCCATCCCAATACAAACAAAGCAGCATCCTTCACCGTCCCAACAAGCAGCATTCTTCTCCAACCCAACACAGCATCATCCTTCTCCATCCCAACACAACGGCATCCATGCGCATCCCAACACAGCAGCATCCTTCTCCATCACCAGACAGCATCATCCTTCCCCATCCCAAGACAGCAGCATCCTGCTCAATCCAAACACAGCAGCAAGCTTCCTCATGCCAACACAGCAGCATCCATCTCCATCCCAACACCGCAGCATCCTTCCCCTTCCTGAAACAACAGCATCCGTCCCCATCCCAAAACAGCAGCATCCTTCCCCATCCCAACACAGCACCTTCTGTCCCCATCCCAACACAGCAGCATCCTTCCTCTTCCCAACACAGCAGCAACCGTCCCCTTCCCAAGACCGAAGCAAACTTCCATGTCCGAACACAGTAGCAGACATCCCAATCCCAACAAAGCAGCATCCTTCACAGTCCCAACACAGCAGCATCCTTCTCCAACCCAACACAGCAGCGTCCTTCTCCAACCCAACACAGCACCTTCAGTCCCCATACCAAGACAGCAGCATCCATCCCCATCCCAGCATTGCAGCATCCTTCCCCATCCCTACACAGCACCTTCATTCCACATCCCAACAGAGCAGCATCCTTCCCCATTCCAACACAGCAGCATCCTTTCCCGACCCAACACAGCAGCATCCTTCCCCTTCCCAAAACACCAAAATCCCTCCCCTTCCCCAAACAGCAGCATCCCACCCCCTTCCCAAAACAGCAGCATCCTTCCCCATCCCAACACAGCAGCATCCGTCCCTACCCAACACAGCAGCATCCATCCTCTTCCCAACACAGCAGCAACCGTCCCCGTCCCAAGACAGCAGCAAACCTCCTTATCCCAACACAGTAGCTTCCATCCCAATCCCAACACAGCAGCATCTTTTCCCATCCCAACACAGCTCCTTGTATCCCCATCCAATTTCAGGAGCATCCATCCCCATCCCAACACAGCACCTTCTATCACCATCCCCACACAGTTGCATCCTTCCCCATCCCAACATTGCAGCATCCTTCCCAATCCCTACACAGCACCTTCTCTCCCCATCCCAAAACAGCAGCATCCATCCCCATCCCAACACAGCAGCATCCTTTCCCTACCCAACACAGTAGCACCCTACCCCTTCCCAAAACAGCAAAATCCCTCCCCTTCCCCAAACAGCAGCATCTCTCCCCTTCTTAACACAGCAGCATCCTTGCCCATCCCAACACAGCAGCATCCGTCCCCATCCCAAAACAGCAGCTTCCTGCTTCTTCCCGACACAGCAGCAACCCCCCTTCCCAAGGCAGCAGCAAACTTCACTATCCCAACATAGTAGCATCCATCCCAATCCCAACAAAGCAGCATCCTTCACCGTCCCAACACAGCAGCATCTTTCTCCATCCCAACACAGCAGCATCCTTCTCCATTCCAACACAGCGGCATCCTTGCCCATCCCAAGACAGCAGAATCCTTCTCCATCACAAGACAGCAGCATCCTTCCCCATCCCAGGACAGCAGCATCCTGCTCAATCCAAACACAGCAGCAAGCTTCCTCATGCAAACAAAGCAGCATGCTTCTCCATCCCAACACGGCAGCATCCTTCCCCATCATGAAACAACATCATCCGTCCCCATCCCAACACAGCACCTTCTGTCCCCATCCCAACACAGCAGCATCCTTCCCCATCCCAACACAGCAGCATCCTTTCCCTACCCAACATAGCAGCATCCTACCCCTTCCTAAAACAGCATAATCCCTCCCCTTCCCCAAACAGCAGCATCACTCCACCTTCCTAACACAGCAGCATCCTTCCCCAGCCCAACACAGCAGCATCCGTCCCCATCCCAACACAGCAGCATCCGTCCCCATCCCAACGCAGCAGCATCCTTCCCCATAGCAACACAGCAGCATCCATCCCCATCCCAACACAGAAGCATCCTTCCTCTTCCCAACACAGAAGCAACCGTCCCCTTTCCAACACAGCAGCATACTTCCCCATCCCAACACAACAGCATCCTTCCTCTTCCCAACAGAGCAGCATCATTCCCCTTCCCAACACAGCAGCATCCTTCCCCATCCCAACATAGCAACATCCTCCCATTCCCAAGACAGCAGCAGCCGTCCCTATCCCAACACAGCAGCATCCATCCCCATTCTAACAAAGAAGCATCCTTCCCCATCCCAACACAGCAGCATCCTTCCCCATCCCAACACAGCAACATCCCTCCCCTTCCCAACACAGCAGCATCCTTCCCCATCCCAACACAGCAGCATCCTTCCCCATTCCAACACAGCAGCATCATTCCTCATCACAAAACAGCAGCGACCTTATCGATCCCAACACAGCAGCATCCATCCCCATCCCAACACAGCAGCATCTGTCACCATCCCAACACAGCAGCATCCTTCCCCTTCCCAAAACAACAGCATCCTTCCTTAACCCAACACAGCAGCATCCGTCCCCATCCTAACACAATAGCATCCTTCCCCCTCCAAATACAGCAGCTTCCTTTCCCTACCCAACAAAGCAACATCCTTCCCCTTCCCAAACAGCAAAATCACTCCTCTTCCCCAAACAGCAGCATCCCTCCCCCTTCCCAACACAGCAGCATCCTTCCCCATCCCAACACAGCAGCATCCGTCCCCATCCCAACACAGCAGCATCCTTCCTCTTCCCAACACAGCAGCAACCGTCCCCTTCCCAAGACAGCAGTAAACTTCCATGTCCCAACACAGTAGCAACCACCCCAATCCCAAAAAAGCAGCATCCTTCACCGTCCCAACACAGAAGCATCCTTCTCCATCACAAGACAGCAGCATCCTTCCCCATCCCAAGACAGCAGCATAATGCTCAATCCCAACAAAGCAGCAAGCTTCCTCATGCCAACACATCTGAATCCTTCTCGATCCCAACACAGCAGCATCATTCCCAAACCAACAAAGCACCTTCTGTCCCCATCCCAACACAGTAGCATTCTTCGCCATCCCAACATTGCAGCATCCTTCCCCATCCCTACACAGCACCTTCTGTCCCCATCCCAACACAGCAACATCCTTCCCCATCCCTACACAGCAGCATCCTTTCCCTACCCAACACAGCAGCATCCTTCCCCTTCCCAAAACAGCAAAATCGCTCCTCTTCCCAAAACAGCAGCATCGCTCCGCTTCCCAACACAGCAGCATCCTTCCCCATCCCAACAGAGCAGCATCCGTCCCCATCCCAACACAGCAACAACCTTCCTCATCCCAACACAGCAGCAACCGTCCCCTTCGCTAGAGAGCAGCATCCTTCCCTATCCCAAGACAGTAGCATCCTACCCAATCCCAACACAGCAGCATCCATCTCAATCCGAACACAGCAGCATCCTACTCCATCCCAACACAGCGTCATCCTTCCCCATCCCAACACAGCAGCATCCTTCTCCATCCCAACACAGCACCTTCTGTCACCATCCCAACACAACAGCTTCCTTCCCCGTCCCAACATAGCAGCATCCTTCCCATTCCCAAAACAGCAGCATCCTTCCCCTTCCCAACACAGCAGCATCTGTCCCCAATCTTACACAGCAGCATCCTTCCCCATCCCAAAATAGCAACATCCTTCCCCATCCCAACACAGCAGCTTCCCTCCCCTTCACAACACAGCAGCATCCTTCCGCATCCCAACAAAGCAGCATCCTTCCCCCTCCCAACACAGCAGCATCCATCCCCATCCCAACACAGCAGCATCCTTCCCCATCCCAACACATCAACATCCTTCCTCATCCCAACACAGCAGCTTCTTTTCCCATCCCAACAAGACTGCATCCTTCCACATCCTAAAGCAGCAGCATCCTTCTCCAACCCAACACAGCAGCATCCTTCCTCATCCCAACACAGCTGCATCCTTCCCCATCACAACACAGCAGCATCCTTCCCAATCTCAACACAGCAGCCTCCTTCTCCATCCTAACACAGCAGCATCCTTACCCATCACAGGACAGCAGCCTCCTGCTCAATCCCAACACAGCAGCATCCTTCCACATCCCAACACAGCAGCATCCTTCCCCATCCCAACACAACAGCATCCGTTCCCATCCCAACACAGCAGCATCCTTCTCCATCCCAACACAGCAGCATCCTTTCCCTTCCCAACATCGCACCATCCTTCTCCATCCCAACACAACAGCATCCTTCCACAGCCCAACACAGCAGCCTCCTTCCCCATCCCAACACAACAGCATCCATTCCCTTCCCAACACCGCACCATCCTTCTCCATCCCTACACAGCTGCATACTTCCCCATCCCAACGCAGCAGCATCCTTCCCCTTCCAAACACAGCAGCATCCTTCCCCATCCCAACACAGCAGCATCCTTCCCCATCCCAACACAGCACCATGTATGCCATTTCCAACACAGCAGCATCCTTCCCCAAACCAACAAAGCACCTTCTGTCCCCATCCCAACACAGTAGCATCCTTCGCCATCCCAACATTGCAGCATCCTTCCCCATGCCAACACAGCAACAACCATCCTCATCCCAACACAGCAGCAACCGTCCCCTTCCCAAGACAGCAGCATCCTTCCCTATCCCAACACAGTAGCATCCTTCCCCATCCCAACACAGCAGCATCCATCTCAATCCGAACACAGCACCTTCTGTCACCATCCCAATACAACAGCTTCCTTCCCCATCCCAACATAGCAGCATCCTTCCCATTCCCAAAACAGCAGCATGCTTCCTCAAGCCAACACAGCAGCATCCGTCCCCATCCCAACACAGCAGCATCCTTCCCCATACCAACACAGCAGCATCCCTCCCCTTCCCAACACAGCAGCATCCTTCCCCATCCCAACACAGCAGCCTCCTTTCCCATTCCAAATCAGCAGCATCATTCTTCATCACAACACAGCAGCGTCCTTATCCATCCCAACACAGCAGCATCTATTCCCACCCCAACACAGCAGCATCCGTCACCATCCCAACACAGCAGCAGCCTTCCGCTTCCCAAAACAACAGCATCCTTCCTAAACCCAACACAGCAGCATCCGTCCCCATCCCAACACAATAGCATCCTTACCACACCAAATACAGCAGCATCGATTCCCTACACAACACAGCAACATCCTTCCCCTTCACAAAACAGCAAAATCCCTCCTGTTCCCCAAACAGCGACATCCCTCCCCCTTCCCAACAAGGAAGCATCCTTCCCCATCCCAGCACAGCAGCATCCGTCCCCAGCACAACACAGAAGCATCCTTCCTCTTCCCAACACAGCAGCAACCGTCCCCGTACCAAGACAGCAGCAAGCTTCCCAATCCCAACACAATAGAATCCATCCCAAAACCAACAGAGCAGAATCCTTCACCGTCCCAACACAGCAGCATCCTTTCCCATCCCAACACAGCTCCTTATATCCCCATCCAATTTCAGGAGCATCCTTTCCCATCCCAACACAACCCCTTCTGTCCTCATCCACACCCAGAAGCATCCTTCCCCATCCCAACATTGCAGCATCCTTCCCCATCCCAACACGGCAGCATCCATTCCCTACCCAACACAGCAGCATCCTACCCCTACCCAAAACAGCAAAATCCCTCCCCTTCCCCAAGCAGCAGCATCGCTCCCCCTTCCTAACACAGCAGCATCCTTCCCCATCCCAACACAGCAGCATCCGTCCCCATCCCAACACAGCAGCAAACTACCCTATCCCAAACAGTAACATCCATCCCAATCCCAACACAGCAGCATCCTTCACCGTCCCAACACAGCAGCATCCTTCTCCATCCCAACACAGCAGCATCCTTCTCCATCCCAACACAGCAGCATCCTTCTACATCCCAACACAGCGGCATCCTTCCCCATCCCAACACAGCAGCATCCTTCTCCATCACAAGACAGCAGCATCCTTCCCCATCCCAAGACAGCAGCATCCTGCTCAATCCCAACACTGCAGCAAGCTTCCTCGTGACAACACAGCAGCATCCTTCTCCTCCCAACACGGCAGCATCCTTCCACATCCCGAAACAACAGCATCCGTCCCCATCCCAACACAGCAGCATCCTTCCCCGTCTCAACACAGCACCTTCTGTCCGAATCCCAACACAGCAGCATCCTTCCCCATCCCAACACAGCAGCATCCTTTCCCTACCCAACACAGCAGCATCCAACACCTTCCCAAAACAGCAAAATCCCTCCCCTTCCCCAAACAGCAGCATCGCACCCCCTTCCAAACAGAGCATGATCCTTCCCCATCCCAACATAGCAGCATCCTACCATTCCCAACACAGCAGCAGCCGTCCCCATCCCAACACAGCAGCATCCATCCCCATTCTAACACAGAAGCATCCTTCCCCATCCCAACACAGCAGCATCCATCCCCATTCTAACACAGAAGCATTCTTCCCCATCCCAACACAGCAGCATCCTTCCCCATCCCAACACAGCAGCATCCTTCCCCATCCCAACACAGCACCATGTATCCCATTTCCAACGCAGCAGCATCCTTCCCCAAAACAACAAAGCACCTTCTGTCCCCATCCCAACACAGTAGCATCCTTCGCCATCCTAACATTGCAGCATCCTTCCCCATCCCTACACAGCACCTTCTGTCCCCATCCCAACACAGCAACATCCTTCCCCATCCCAACACAGCAGCATCCTTTCCCTACCCAACACAGCAGCATCCTTCCCCTTCCCAAAACAGCAAAATCGCTCCTCTTCCCAAAACAGCAGCATCGCTCCGCTTCCCAACACAGCAGCATCCGTCCCATCCCAACAAGGCACGTCCTTCCAATTCCCAAAACAGCAGCATCCATCCCCTTCGCAAAACAGCAGCATCCCTCCCCTTCCCAACACAGCAGCATCCGTCCCATCCCAACAAAGCAGCGTCCTTCCTCTTCCCAACACAGCAGCAACTCTCCCCTTCCCAACACAGCAGCATCCTTCCCAATACCAACACAGCATCAACCTTCACCGTCCCAACACAACAGCTTCCTTCCCCATCCCAACACAGCAGTATCCTTCTCCATCCCAACACAGCAGCATCTATCCCCATCCCAAGACAGCAGCAGCCTGCTCAATCCAAACACAGCAGCATCCTTCCTCATGCCAACACAGCAGCATCCTTCCCCATCCCAACACGGCAGCAGCCTTCCGCGTCCCAAAAAAACAGCATCCGTCCTCATCCCAACACAGCAACATCCTTCCCCATCCCAACAAAGCAGCATCCTTCTCCAACCCAACACAGCAGCAGCCATCCAAATCCCAAGGCAGCAGAATCCTGCTCCATCCCAACACAGCAGCATCCTTCCCCATCCCAACACAGCAGCATCCGTCCCCATCCCAACACAGCAGCAACCTTCCTCTTCCCAACACAGCAGCAACCGTCCCCTTCCTAAGACAGCAGCATCCTTCCCTATCCCAACATAGCAGCATCCTTCCCATTCCCAAAACAGCAGCATCCTTCCCCTTCCCAACACAACAGCATCTGTCTCCATCCCAACACTGCAGCATCCTTCCCATTCCAACACAGCAGCATCCTTCCCCTTCCCAACACAGCAGCATCCGTCCCCAACCTTACACAGCAGCATCCTTCCCCATCCTAAAACAGCAGCATCCTTCCCCATCCCAACACAGCAGCTTCCCTCCCCTTCACAACACAGCAGTATCCTTCCCCCTCCCAACACAGCAGCATCCTTCCCCATCCCAACACAGCAGCATCATTCCCCATCCCAACACAACAACATCCTTCCTCATCCCAACACAGCAGCTTCTTTTCCCATCCCAACAAGGCAGCGTCCTTCCACATCCCAAAGCAGCAGCATCCGTCTCCAACCGAACACAGCAGCATCTTTCCTCATCACAACACAGCAGCATCCTTCTCCATCCCAACACAGCAGCATCCTTCCGCATCCCAACACAGCAGCATCCTGCCCCATCCAAACACAGCAGCATTCTTCCCATTCCCAACACAGCAGCATCCTTCCCCATCCAAACACAGAAGCATCCTTCCCCATCTCAACATAGCAGCATCCTTCTCCATCCCAACACAGCAGCATCCTTCCGCTTACCAACACAGCAGCATCCTTCCCCATCCCAACACAGCACCTTCTGTCCCCATTCCAACACAGCAGCATCCTTCCCCATCCCAACACAGCACCTTCTGACCCCATCGCAACACAGCAGCATCCTTCCCCATCCCAAATCAACAGCATCCGTCCTCATCCCAACACAGCAGCATCCTTCCCCATCCCAACACAGCAGCATCTTTCCCCAACCAAACACAACAGTTTCCTTCCTCATCCCAACACAGCAGCATCCTTCCACTTCCCAATACACCAGCATCCTTCACCTTCCCAAAGCAACAGCATCCTTCCTCATCCCAACACAGCAGCCTGTATACCCATCACAACATTGCATCATCCTTCCCCATCCCAACACTGAAGCATCCTTTCCCTACCTAAAAGAGCAGCATCCTTCCCTTTCCCAAAACAGCAAAATCCCTCCCCTTCCCAAAACAGCAGCATCCTTCCTCTTCCCAACACAGCAGCATCCTTCCCCATCCCAACACAGCAGCATCCGTCCCCATCCCAACACAGCAGCATACTTCCTCTTCCCAACACAGCAGCAACTGTCCCCTTCCCAGGACAGCAGCATACTTCCCTATCCCAACACAATAGCATCCCTCCCAATACCAACACAGCAGCAACCTTCACCGTCCCGACACAGCAGCTTCCTCCCCATCCCAACACAGCAGTATCATTCTCTATCCCAACACAGCAGCATCCATCCCCATCCCAAGTCAGCAGCAGCCTGCTCAATCCCAACACAGCAGCATCCTTCCTCATGCCAACAAAGCAGCATCCTTCCCCATCCCAACACTGCAGCCTCCTTCCCATCCCAACACAGAAACATACTTCCCCATCGCAGCACAGCAGCATCCTTCCCCATCCCAAATCAACCGCATCCGTCCTCATCCCAACACAGCAGCATCCTTCCCCATCCCAACACAGCAGCATCCGTCCCCATCCCAACACAGCAGCATACTTCCTCTTCCCAACACAGCAGCAACTGTCCCCTTCCCAGGACAGGAGCATACTTCCCTATCCCAACACAATAGCATCCCTCCCAATACCAACACAGCAGCAAGCTTCACCGTCCCGACACAGCAGCTTCCTCCCCATCCCAACACAGCAGTATCATTCTCTATCCCAACACAGCAGCATCCATCCCCATCCCAAGTCAGCAGCAGCCTGCTCAATCCCAACACAGCAGCATCCTTCCTCATGCCAACAAAGCAGCATCCTTCCCCATCCCAACACTGCAGCCTCCTTCCCATCCCAACACAGAAACATACTTCCCCATCGCAGCACAGCAGCATCCTTCCCCATCCCAAGTCAACCGCATCCGTCCTCATCCCAACACAGCAGCGTCCTTCCCCATCCCAACACAGCAGCATCCTTCCACAAACCCAACACAACAGTTTCCTTCCTCATCCAAACACAGCAGCATCCTTCCACTTCCCAATACACCAGCATCCTTCCCCTTCCCAAAACAACAGCATCCTTCCTCATCCCAACACTGCAGCTTGTATGCCCATCACAACATTGCATCATCCTTCCCCATCCCAACACTGAAGCATCCTTTCCCTACCCAAAAGAGCAGCATCCTTCCCTTTCCCAAAACAGCAAAATCCCTCCCCTTCCCAAAACAGCAGCATCCCTCCTCTTCCCAACATAGCAGCATCCGTCCCCATCCCAACACAGCAGCAACCTTCCTCTTCCCAACACAGCAGCAACCGTCCCCTTCCTAAGACAGCAGCACCTTCCCTATCCCAACACAGTAGCATCCTTCCCAATCGCAACACGGCAGCATCCTTCACCGTCCCAAAACAGCAGCATCCATCTCAATCCGAACACAGCAGCATCCTACTCCATCCCAACACAGCGTCATCCTTCCCCATCCCAACACAGCAGCATCCTTCTCCATCCCAACACAGCACCTTCTGTCACCATCCCAACACAACAGCTTCCTTGCCCGTCCCAACATAGCAGCATCCTTCCCATTCCCAAAACAGCAGCATGCTTCCTCATGCCAACACAGCAGCATCCTTCTCCATGCCAACACGGCAGCATCCATCCCCCTCCCGAAACTACAGCATCCATCCCCATCCCAACACAGCAGCATCATTCCACATCACAACACAGCAGCATCCTTCCCCTTCCCAACACAGTAGCATCCTTCTCCATCCCAACACTGCAGCATCCTTCCCATCCCAACACAGAAGCATCCTTCCCCATCTCAACACAGCAGCATCCTTCTCCATTCCAACACATCTGCATCCTTCCCCATCCCAACACCGCAGCATCCTTCCCATCCCAACCCAGCAGCATCCTTCCCCATCCCAACACAGCACCTTCTGTCACCATCCCAACACACCAGCTTCCTTCCCCGTCCCAAAATAGCAGCATCCTTCCCATTCCCAAAACAGCAGCATCCTTCACCTTCCCAACACAGCAGCATCTGTCCCCAACCTTACACAGCAGCATCCAGCCCCATCCCAACACAGCAGCTTCCTTCCCCTTCACAACACAGCAATATCCTTCCCCATCCCAACGCAGCAGCATCCTTCCCCCATCCCAACACAGAAGCATCCTTCCCCTTCTCAACCCATCAACATCCTTCCTCATCCCATCACAGCAGCATCTTTTCCCATCCCAACAAGGCAGCATCCTTCTACATCCCAAAGCAGCAGCATTCTTCTGCATCCCAACACAGCAGCATCCTTCCACTTCCCAATACACCAGCATCCTTCCCCTTCCCAACACAACAGCATCCTTACTTATCCCAACACAGCAGCTTGTATACCCATCACAACATTGCAGCATCCTTCCCCATTCCAACACTGCAGCATCCTTTCCCTACCCAAGAGAGCTGCATTCTTCCCTTTCCAAAAACAGCAAATTCCCTTCCCTTCCCAAAAAAGCAGCATCGCTCCTCTTCCCAACACAGCAGCATCCTTACCCATCCCAACACAGCAGCATCCGTCCCCATCCCAACACAGCAGCAACCTTCCTCTTCCCAACACAGCAGCAACCGTCCCCTTCCCAAGACAGAAGCATCCTTCCCTATCCCAACACAGCAGCATTCTTCCCCATCCCAACACAGCAGCATCCTTCCACATCCAAACACAGCAGCATCCTTCCGCATCCCAACACAGCTGCATCCTTCCCCATCCCAACACAGCACCTTCTGTCCCCATCCCAACACAGCAGCATCCTTCTGCATCCCAACACAGCAGCATTCGTCCCCATCCCTAAGCAGCAGCATCCTTCCCCATCCCAACACAGCACCTTCTGTCCCCATCGCAACACAGTAGCATCCTTCCACATCCCAAATCAACAGCATCCGTCCTCATCCCAACACAGCAGCATCCTTCCCCATCCCAACACAGCAGCATGCTTCCCCATCCCAACACAACAGTTTCCTTCCTCATCCCAACACAGCAGCATCCTTCCACTTCCCAATACACCAGCATCCTTCCCCTTCCCAACACAACAGCATCCTTACTTATCCCAACACAGCAGCTTGTGTACCCATCACAACATTGCAGCATCCTTCCCCATTCCAACACTGCAGCATCATTTCCCTACCCAAGAGAGCTGCATTCTTCCCTTTCCAAAAACAGCAAATTCCCTTCCCTTCCCAAAAAAGCAGCATCGCTCCTCTTCCCAACACAGCAGCATCCTTACCCATCCCAACACAGCAGCATCCGTCCCCATCCCAACACAGCAGCAACCTTCCTCTTCCCAACACAGCAGCAACCGTCCCCTTCCCAAGACAGAAGCATCCTTCCCTATCCCAACACAGTAGCATCCTTCCCAATCCCAACACGGCAGCATCCTTCACCATCCCAACACAGCAGCGTCCATCTCAATCTCAATCCGAACACCTTCTGTCCCCATCCCAAGACAGCATCATCTTTCTGCATCCCAACACAGCAGCATTCGTCCCCATCCCAAAGCAGCAGCATCCTTCCCCCTCCCAACCCAGCACCTTCTGTCCCCATCCCAAAACAGCAGCATCCTTCCCCATCACAACACAGCAGCATACTTCCTCATCCCAACACAGCAGCATTCTTCCCCATCCAAATAAAGCAGCATCCTTCCCCATCCCAACACAGCAGCATCCTGCTCCATCCCAACACAGCAGCATCCTTCCACATCACAAGACAACAGCCTCCTGCTCAATCCCAACACAGCAGCATCATTCCTCATCCAAACAAAGCAGCATCCTTCCGCATCCCAACACAGCAGCATCCTTCACATCCCAACACAGCACCTTCTGTCCCCATCCCAAAACAGCAGCATCCTTCTGCATCTAAACACAGCAGCATTCGTCCCCATCCCTAAGCAACAGCATCCTTCCCCATCCCAACACAGCACCTTCTGTCCCCATCGCAACACAGCAGCATCCTTCCCCATCCCAAATCAAAATCATCCGTCCTCATCCCAACACAGCAGTATCCTTCCCCATCCCAACAGAGCAGCATCCTTCCCCATCCCAACACAACATTTTCCTTCCTCATCCCAACACAGCAGCATCCTTCCACTTCCCAGTACACCAGCATCCTTCCCCTTCCCAACACAACAGCATCCTTCCTCATCCCAACACAGCAGCTTGTATACCCATCACAACATTGCAGCATCCTTCCCCATTCAAACACTGCAGCATCCTTTCCCTAACCAAAAGAGCAGCATCCTTCCCTTTCCCAAAACAGCAAAATCCCTCCCCTTCCCAAAACAGCAGCATCGCTCCTCTTGCCAGCACAGCAGCATCCTTCCTCTTCGCAACAATGCAGCAACCGTCCCCTTCCCAGGACAGCAGCATTCTTCCCTATCCCAACACAGTGGCATCCCTCCCAATCCCAACACAGCAGCAACTTTCACCGTCCCGACACAGCAGCATCCTTCCCCATCCCAACACAGCAGCATCCTTCTCCATCCCAACACGGCAGCAACCTTCCCCATCCCACAACAACAGCATCCGTCCTCATCCCAACACAGCAGCATCATTCCACATCCCAACACAGCACCTTCTGTCCCCATCCCAACACAGCAGCATCCTTCTGCATCTCAACACAGCATTATTTGTACCCATCCCAAAGCAGCAGCATCCGTCCCCCTCCCAAAACAGCACCTTCTGTCCCCATCCCAACACAGCAGCATTCTTCCTCAACCAAATAAAGCAGCCTCCTTACTCATCACAAGACAGCAGCCTCCTGCTCAATCCCAACACAGCAGCATCCTTCCACATCCCAACACAGCAGCATCCTTCCCCATCCCAACACAACAGCATCCTTTCCCATCCCAACACAGAAGCTTCCTTCCCCATCCCAACACAGCAGCCACCTTGCTCATCCCAATACAACATCACGCTTCCCCATCCCAACACAGCAGCATCCTTCTCCATCCCAACACAGCAGCATCCTTTCCCTTCCCAACACTGCACCATCCTTCTCCATCCCAACACAGCTGCATCCTTCCCCATCCAAAGACAACAGCATCCTTCCCCATCCCAACACAGCAGCATCCTTCCCCATCCCAACACAGCACCATGTATCCCATTTCCAACACAGCTGCATCCTTCCCCAACGCAACAAAGCACCTTCTGTCCCCATCCCAACACAGCAGCATCCTTCACCATCCCTACACAGCACTTTCTGTCCCCATCCCAACACAGCAACATCCTTCCCCATCCCAACACAGCAGCATCCTTTCCCTACCCAACACAGCAGCATCCTTCCCCTTCCTAAAACAGCAAAATCGCTCCCCTTCCCAAAACAGCAGCATCCTTCCCCATCCCAACACAGTAGCAACCGTCCCCTTCCCAAGACAGCAACATCCTTCCCTATCCCAACACAGTAGCCTCCTTCCCAATCCCAACACGGCTGCATCCTTCACCGTCCCAACACAGCAGCATCCATCTCAATCCGAACACAGCAGCATCCTAGTCCATCCCAACACAGCACCTTCTGTCACCATCCCATAACAACAGCTTCCTTCCCCGTCCCAACATAGCAGCATCCTTCCCATTCCCAAAACAGCAAAATCCCTCCCCTTCCCAAAACAGCAGCATCGCTCTTCTTGCCAACACAGCAGCATTCATCCCCATCCCTAAGCAACAGCATCCTTCCCCATCCCAACACAGCAGCTTCTGTCCCCATCGCAACACAGCAGCATCCTTCCCCATCCCAAATCAAAAGCATCCGTCCTCATCCCAACACAGCAGTATCCTTCCCCATCCCAACAGAGCAGCATCCTTCCCCATCCCAACACAACATTTTCCTTCCTCATCCCAACACAGCAGCATCCTTCCACTTCCCAGTACACCAGCATCCTTCCCCTTCCCAACACAACAGCATCCTTCCTCATCCCAACACAGCAGCTTGTATACCCATCACAACATTGCAGCATCCTTCCCCATTCAAACACTGCAGCATCCTTTCCCTAACCAAAAGAGCAGCATCCTTCCCTTTCCCAAAACAGCAAAATCCCTCCCCTTCCCAAAACAGCAGCATCGCTCCTCTTGCCAACACAGCAGCATCCTTCCTCTTCGCAACAATGCAGCAACCGTCCCTTTCCCAGGACAGCAGCATTCTTCCCTATCCCAACACAGTGGCATCCCTCCCAATCCCAACACAGCAGCAACTTTCACCGTCCCGACACAGCAGCATCCTTCCCCATCCCAACACAGCAGCATCCTTCTCCATCCCAACAAGGCAGCAACCTTCCCCATCCCACAACAACAGCATCCGTCCTCATCCCAACACAGCAGCATCATTCCACATCCCAACACAGCACCTTCTGTCCCCATCCCAACACAGCAGCATCCTTCTGCATCTCAACACAGCATTATTTGTACCCATCCCAAAGCAGCAGCATCCGTCCCCCTCCCAAAACAGCACCTTCTGTCCCCATCCCAACACATCAGCATTCTTCCTCATCCAAATAAAGCAGCATCCTTACTCATCACAAGACAGCAGCCTCCTGCTCAATCCCAACACAGCAGCATCCTTCCACATCCCAACACAGCAGCATCCTTCCCCATCCCAACACAACAGCATCCTTTCCCATCCCAACACAGAAGCTTCCTTCCCCATCCCAACACAGCAGCCACCTTGCTCATCCCAATACAAAATCACGCTTCCCCATCCCAACACAGCAGCATCCTTCTCCATCCCAACACAGCAGCATCCTTTCCCTTCCCAACACTGCACCATCCTTCTCCATCCCAACACAGCTGCATCCTTCCCCATCCAAAGACAACAGCATCCTTCCCCATCCCAACACAGCAGCATCCTTCCCCATCCCAACACAGCACCATGTATCCCATTTCCAACACAGCTGCATCCTTCCCCAACGCAACAAAGCACCTTCTGTCCCCATCCCAACACAGCAGCATCCTTCACCATCCCTACACAGCACTTTCTGTCCCCATCCCAACACAGCAACATCCTTCCCCATCCCAACACAGCAGCATCCTTTCCCTACCCAACACAGCAGCATCCTTCCCCTTCCTAAAACAGCAAAATCGCTCCCCTTCCCAAAACAGCAGCATCCTTCCCCATCCCAACACAGCAGCAACCGTCCCCTTCCCAAGACAGCAACATCCTTCCCTATCCCAACACAGTAGCATCCTTCCCAATCCCAACATGGCTACATCCTTCACCGTCCCAACACAGCAGCATCCATCTCAATCCGAACACAGCAGCATCCTAGTCCATCCCAACACAGCGTGATCCTTCCCCATCCCAACACAGCAGCATCCTTCTCCATCCCAACACAGCACCTTCTGTCACCATCCCATAACAACAGCTTCCTTCCCCGTCCCAACATAGCAGCATTCTTCCCATTCCCAAAAGAGCAGCATGCTTCCTCATGCCAACACAGCAGCATCCTTCTCCATGCCAACACGGCAGCATCCTTCCCCATCCCGAAACTACAGCATCCGTCCCCAACCCAACACAGCAGCATCCTTCCACATCACAACACAGCAGCATCCTTCCCCATCTCAACACAGAAGCATCCTTCTCCATCCCAACACATCAGCATCCTTCTCCATCCCAACACCGCAGCATCCTTCCCATCCCAACCCAGCAGCATCCTTCCCCATCCCAACACAGCACCTTCTGTTACCATCCGAACACACCAGATTCCTTCCCCGTCCCAAAGTAGCAGCATCCTTCCCATTCCCAAAACAGCAGCATCCTTCCCCTTCCCAACACAGCAGCATCCGTCCCCAACCTTACCCAGCAGCATCCTTCCCCATCCCAACACAGCAGCTTCCCTCCCCTTCACAACACAGCAATATCCTTACCCATCCCAACACAGCAGCATGCTTCCCCATCCCAACACAGCAGCATCTTTCCCCATCCCAACCCATCAACATCCTTCCTCATCCCATCACAGCAGCATCTTTTCCCATCCCAACAAGGCAGCATCTTTCTACATCCCAAAGCAGCAGCATCCTTCTGCATCCCAACACAGCAGCATCCTTCCTCATCCCAACACAGCAGCATCCTTCCCCATCACAACACAGCAGCATCCTTCATCATCCCAACACAGCAGCATTCTTCCGCTTCCCAACACAGCAGCATCCTGCCCCATCCAAACACAGCAGCATTCTTCCCCATCCCAACACAGCAGCATCCTTCCCCATCCAAACACAGAAGCAACCTTCCCCATCTCAACACAGCAGCATCCATCTCCATCCCAACACAGCAGCATCCTTCAGCATCCCAACACAGCAGCATCCTTCCCCATCCCAACACAACAGTTTCCTTCCTCATCCCAACAAGTCAGCATCCTTCCACTTCCCAATACACCAGCATCTTTCCCCTTCCCAACACAACAGCATCCTTCCTTATCCCAACACAGCAGCTTGTATACCCATCACAAAGTTGCAGCATCCTTCCCCATTCCAACACTGCAGCATCCTTTCCCTACCCAAGAGAGCTGCATTCTTCCCTTTCCCAAAACAGCAAATTCCCTCCCCTTCCCAAAGCAGCAGCATCGCTCCTCTTCCCAACACAGCAGCATCCTTCCCCATCCCAACACAGCAGCATCCGTCCCCATCCCAACACAGCAGCATTCTTCCTCTTCCCAACAATGCAGCAACCGTCCCCTTCCCAGGACAGCAACATTCTTCCCTATCCCAACACAGTAGCATCCCTCCCAATCCCGACACAGCAGCATCCTTTCCCATCACAACACAGCAGCATACTTCCTCATCCCAACACAGCAGCGTTCTTCCCCATCCAAATAAAGCAGCATCCTTCCCCAACCCAACACAGCAGCATCCTTCTCCATCCCAACACAGCAGCATCCTTCCCCATCACAAGACAACAGCCTCCTGCTCAATCCCAACACAGCAGCATCCTTCCTCATTTCAACACAGCAGCATCCTTCCGCATCCCAACACAGCAGCATCCTTCCCCATCCCAACACAGCACCTTCTGTCCCCATCCCAACACAGCAGCATCCTTCTGCATCCCAACACAGCAGCATTCGTCCCCATCCCTAAGCAGCAGCATCCGTCCCCCTCCCAACACAGCACCTTCTGTCCCCATCCCAACACAGCAGCATTCTTCCCCATCCAAATAAAGCAGCATCCTTCCACATCCCAACACAACAGCCTCCTTCTCCATACCAACACAGCAGCATCCTTCCACATCACAAGACAGCAGCCTCCTGCTCAATCCCAACACAGCAGCATCCTTCCCCAACCCAACACAACAGCATCCGTTCCCATCCCAACACAGCAGCATCCTTCCCCATCCCAACACAACAGCATCCGTTCCCATCCCAACACAGCAGCATCCTTCCCCATCCCAACACAACAGCATCCGTTCCCATCCCAACACAGAAGTTGACTTCCCCATCCCAACACAGCAGCCACCTTGCTCATCCCAATACAAAATCACGCTTCCCCATCCCAACACAGCAGCATCCTTCCGCGTCCCAAAACAGCACCATGTATCCCATTTCCAACACAGCTGCATCCTTCCCCAAACCAACAAAGCACCTTCTGTCCCCATCCCAACACAGTAGCATCCTTCACCATCCCAACATTGCAGCATCCTTCCCCATCCCTACACAGCACTTTCTGTCTGCATCCCAACACAGCACCATGTATCCCATTTCCAACACAGCTGCATCCTTCCCCAAACCAACAAAGCACATTCTGTCCCCATCCCAACACAGTAGCATCCTTCACCATCCCAAAATTGCAGCATCCTTCCCCATCCCTACACAGCAACATCCTTCCCCATCCCAACACTGCAGCATCCTTTCCCTACCCAAGAGAGCTGCATCCTTCCCCTTCCCAAAACAGCAAAAACGCTCACCTTCCCAAAACAGCAGCATCGCTCCTCTTACCAACACAGCAGCATCGTTCCCCATCCCAACACATCAGCATCCGTCCCCATCCCAACACAGCAGCATTCTTCCTCTTCCCAACAATGCAGCAACCGTCCCCTTCCCAGGACAGCAGCATTTTTCCTATCCCAACACAGTAGCATCCCTCCCAATCCCAACACAGCAGCAACTTTCACCGTCCCGACACAGCAGCATCCTTCCCCATCACAACACAGCAGTATCCTACTCCATCCCAACACAGCAGCATCCTTCCCCATCACAACACAGCAGCATCCTGCTCAATCCCAACACAGCAGCATGCTTCCTCATGCCAACACAGCAGCATCCTTCTCCATCCCAACACGGCAGCATCCTTCCCTATCCCAAAACAACGGCATCCGTCCTCATCCCAACACAGCAGCGTCCTTCCCCATCCCAACACAGCACCTTCTGTCCCCATCCCAAAACAGCAGCATCTTTCTGCCTCCCAACAAAGCAGCATTCGTCCCCATCCCAAAGCAGCAGCAGCCTACCCCCTCTCAACACAGCACCTTCTGTCCCCATCCCAACACAGCAGCATTCTTCCTCTTCCCAACAATGCAGCAACCGTCCCCTTCCCAGGACAGCAGCATTCTTTCCTATCCCAACACAGTAGCATCCCTCCCAATCCCAACACAGCAGCAACTTTCACCGTCCCGACACAGCAGCATCCTTCCCCATCACAACACAGTAGTATCCAACTCCATCCCAACATAGCAGCATCCTTCCCCATCACAACACAGCAGTATCCTACTCCATCCCAACACAGCAGCATCCTTCCCCATCCCAAGACAGCAGCATCCTGCTCAATCCCAACACAGCAGCATGCTTCCTCATGCCAACACAGCAGCATCCTTCTCCATCCCAACACGGCAGCATCCTTCCCTATCCCAAAACAACGGCATCCGTCCTCATCCCAACACAGCAGCGTCCTTCCCCATCCCAACACAGCACCTTCTGTCCCCATCCCAAAACAGCAGCATCTTTCTGCATCCCAACACAGCAGCATTCGTCCCCATCCCAAAGCAGCAGCAGCCTTCCCCCTCTCAACACAGCACCTTCTGTCCCCATCCCAACACAGCAGCATTCTTCCTCTTCCCAACAATGCAGCAACCGTCCCCTTCCCAGGACAGCAGCATTCCTTCCTATCCCAACACAGTAGCATCCCTCCCAATCCCAACACAGCAGCAACTTTCACCGTCCCGACACAGCAGCATCCTTCCCCATCACAACACAGTAGTATCCTACTCCATCCCAACACAGCAGCATCCTTCCCCATCACAACACAGCAGTATCCTACTCCATCCCAACACAGCAGCATCCTTCCTCATCCCAAGACAGCAGCATCCTGCTCAATCCCAACACAGCAGCGTGCTTCCTCATGCCAACACAGCAGCATCCTTCTCCATCCCAACACGGCAGCATCCTTCCCTATCCCAAAACAACAGCATCCGTCCTCATCCCAACACAGCAGCATCCTTCCCCATCCCAACACAGCACCTGCTGTCCCCATCCCAAGACAGCAGCATCTTTCTGCATCCCAACACAGCAGCATTCGTCCCCATCCCAAAGCAGCAGCAGCCTTCCCCCTCTCAACACAGCACCTTCTGTCCCCATCCCAACACAGCAGCATCCTTCCCCATCACAACACAGCAGCATACTTCCTCATCCCAACACAGCAGCATTCTTCCCCATCCAAATAAAGCAGCATCCTTCCCCAACCCAAAACAGCAGCATCCTTCTCCATCCCAACACAGCAGCATCCTTCCCCATCACAAGACAACAGCCTCCTGCTCAATCCCAACACAGCAGCATCCTTCCTCATCCCAACACAGCAGCATCCTTCCGCATCCAAACACAGCACCTTCTGTCCCCATCCCAACACAGCAGCATCCTTCTGCATCCCAACACAGCAGCATTCGTCCCCATCCCTAAGCAGCAGCATCCGTCCCCCTCCCAACACAGCACCTTCTGTCCCCATCCCAACACAGCAGCATTCTTCCCCATCCAAATAAAGCAGCATCCTTCCACATCCCAACACAACAGCCTCCTTCTCCATACCAACACAGCAGCATCCTTCCACATCACAAGACAGCAGCCTCCTGCTCAATCCCAACACAGCAGCATCCTTCCCCATCACAACACAGTAGTATCCTACTCCATCCCAACACAGCAGCATCCTTCCCCATCACAACACAGCAGTATCCTACTCCATCCCAACACAGCAGCATCCTTCCCCATCCCAAGACAGCAGCATCCTTCTCCATCCCAACACGGCAGCATCCTTCCCTATCCCAAAACAACGGCTTCCGTCCTCATCCCAACACAGCAGCGTCCTTCCCCATCCCAACACAGCACCTTCTGTCCCCATCCCAACACAGCAGCACCTTTCTGCATCCCAACACAGCAGCATTCGTCCCCATCCCTAAGCAGCAGCAGCCTTCCCCCTCTCAACACAGCACCTTCTGTCCCCATCCCAACACAGCAGCATTCTTCCTCTTCCCAACAATGCAGCAACCGTCCCCTTCCCAGGACAGCAGCATTCTTTCCTATCCCAACACAGTAGCATCCCTCCCAATCCCAACACAGCAGCAACTTTCACCGTCCCGACACAGCAGCATCCTTCCCCATCACAACACAGTAGTATCCTACTCCATCCCAACACAGCAGCATCCTACCCCATCACAACACAGCAGTATCCTACTCCATCCCAACACAGCCGCATCCTTCCCCATCCCAAGACAGCAGCATCCTGCTCAATCCCAACACAGCAGCGTGCTTCCTCATGCCAACACAGCAGCATCCTTCTCCATCCCAACACGGCAGCATCCTTCCCTATCCCAAACCAACAGCATCCGTCCTCATCCCAACACAGCAGCATCCTTCCGCATCCCAACACAGCAGCATCCTTCCCCATCCCAACACAGCACCTTCTGTCCCCATCCCAACACAGCAGCATCCTTCTGCATCCCAACACAGCAGCATTCGTCCCCATCCCTAAGCAGCAGCATCCGTCCCCCTCCCAACACAGCACCTTCTGTCCCCATCCCAACACAGCAGCATTCTTCCCCATCCAAATAAAGCAGCATCCTTCCACTTCCCAACACAACAGCCTCCTTCTCCATACCAACACAGCAGCATCCTTCCACATCACAAGACAGTAGTATCCTACTCCATCCCAACACAGCAGCATCCTTCCCCATCACAACACAGCAGTATCCTACTCCATCCCAACACAGCAGCATCCTTCCTCATCCCAAGACAGCAGCATCCTGCTCAATCCCAACACAGCAGCGTGCTTCCTCATGCCAACACAGCAGCATCCTTCTCCATCCCAACACGGCAGCATCCTTCCCTATCCCAAAACAACAGCATCCGTCCTCATCCCAACACAGCAGCATCCTTCCCCATCCCAACACAGCACCTGCTGTCCCCATCCCAAGACAGCAGCATCTTTCTGCATCCCAACACAGCAGCATTCGTCCCCATCCCAAAGCAGCAGCAGCCTTCCCCCTCCCAACACAGCACCTTCTGTCCCCATCCCAACACAGCAGCATCCTTCCCCATCACAACACAGCAGCATACTTCCTCATCCCAACACAGCAGCATTCTTCCCCATCCAAATAAAGCAGCATCCTTCCCCAACCCAAAACAGCAGCATCCTTCTCCATCCCAACACAGCAGCATCCTTCCCCATCACAAGACAACAGCCTCCTGCTCAATCCCAACACAGCAGCATCCTTCCTCATCCCAACACAGCAGCATCCTTCCGCATCCCAACACAGCACCTTCTGTCCCCATCCCAACACAGCAGCATCCTTCTGCATCCCAACACAGCAGCATTCGTCCCCATCCCTAAGCAGCAGCATCCGTCCCCCTCCCAACACAGCACCTTCTGTCCCCATCCCAACACAGCAGCATTCTTCCCCATCCAAATAAAGCAGCATCCTTCCACATCCCAACACAACAGCCTCCTTCTCCATACCAACACAGCAGCATCCTTCCACATCACAAGACAGCAGCCTCCTGCTCAATCCCAACACAGCAGCATCCTTCCCCATCACAACACAGTAGTATCCTACTCCATCCCAACACAGCAGCATCCTTCCCCATCACAACACAGCAGTATCCTACTCCATCCCAACACAGCAGCATCCTTCCCCATCCCAAGACAGCAGCATCCTTCTCCATCCCAACACGGCAGCATCCTTCCCTATCCCAAAACAACGGCTTCCGTCCTCATCCCAACACAGCAGCGTCCTTCCCCATCCCAACACAGCACCTTCTGTCCCCATCCCAACACAGCAGCACCTTTCTGCATCCCAAGACAGCAGCATTCGTCCCCATCCCAAAGCAGCAGCAGCCTTCCCCCTCTCAACACAGCACCTTCTGTCCCCATCCCAACACAGCAGCATTCTTCCTCTTCCCAACAATGCAGCAACCGTCCCCTTCCCAGGACAGCAGCATTCTTTCCTATCCCAACACAGTAGCATCCCTCCCAATCCCAACACAGCAGCAACTTTCACCGTCCCGACACAGCAGCATCCTTCCCCATCACAACACAGTAGTATCCTACTCCATCCCAACACAGCAGCATCCTTCCCCATCACAACACAGCAGTATCCTACTCCATCCCAACACAACAGCATCCTTCCCCATCCCAAGACAGCAGCATCCTGCTCAATCCCAACACAGCAGCGTGCTTCCTCATGCCAACACAGCAGCATCCTTCTCCATCCCAACACGGCAGCATCCTTCCCTATCCCAAACCAACAGCATCCGTCCTCATCCCAACACAGCAGCATCCTTCCCCATCCCAACACAGCACCTTCTGTCCCCATTCCAAGACAGCAGCATCTTTCTGCATCCCAACACAGCAGAATTCGTCCCCATCCCAAAGCAGCAGCAGCCTTCCCCCTCTCAACACAGCACCTTCTGTCCCCATCCCAACACAGCAGCATCCTTCCCCATCACAACACAGCAGCATACTTCCTCATCCCAACACAGCAGAATTCTTCCCCATCCAAATAAAGCAGCATCCTTCCCCAACCCAACACAGCAGCATCCTTCTCCATCCCAACACAGCAGCATCCTTCCCCATCACAAGACAACAGCCTCCTGCTCAATCCCAACACAGCAGCATCCTTCCTCATCCCAACACAGCAGCATCCTTCCGCATCCCAACACAGCAGCATCCTTCCCCATCCCAACACAGCACCTTCTGTCCCCATCCCAACACAGCAGCATCCTTCTGCATCCCAACACAGCAGCATTCGTCCCCATCCGTAAGCAGCAGCATCCGTCCCCCTCCCAACACAGCACCTTCTGTCCCCATCCCAACACAGCAGCATTCTTCCCCATCCAAATAAAGCAGCATCCTTCCACATCCCAACACAACAGCCTCCTTCTCCATACCAACACAGCAGCATCCTTCCACATCACAAGACAGCAGCCTCCTGCTCAATCCCAACACAGCAGCATCCTTCCCCATCACAACACAGTAGTATCCTACTCCATCCAAACACAGCAGCATCCTTCCCCATCACAACACAGCAGTATCCTACTCCATCCCAACACAGCAGCATCCTTCCCCATCCCAAGACAGCAGCATCCTGCTCAATCCCAACACAGCAGCGTGCTTCCTCATGCCAACACAGCAGCATCCTTCTCCATCCCAACACGGCAGCATCCTTCCCTATCCCAAAACAACAGCATCCGTCCTCATCCCAATACAGCAGCATCCTTCCCCATCCCAACACAGCACCTTCTGTCCCCATCCCAAGACAGCAGCATCTTTCTGCATCCCAACACAGCAGCATTCGTCCCCATCCCAAAGCAGCAGCAGCCTTCCCCCTCTCAACACAGCACCTTCTGTCCCCATCCCAACACAGCAGCATCCTTCCCCATCACAACACAGCAGCATACTTCCTCATCCCAACACAGCAGCATTCTTCCCCATCCAAATAAAGCAGCATCCTTCCCCAACCCAACACAGCAGCATCCTTCTCCATCCCAACACAGCAGCATCCTTCCCCATCACAAGACAACAGCCTCCTGCTCAATCCCAACACAGCAGCATCCTTCCTCATCCCAACACAGCAGCATCCTTCCGCATCCCAACACAGCAGCATCCTTCCCCATCCCAACACAACACCTTCTGTCCCCATCCCAACACAGCAGCATCCTTCTGCATCCCAACACAGCAGAATTCGTCCCCATCTCTAAGCAGCAGCATCCGTCCCCCTCCCAACACAGCACCTTCTGTCCCCATCAAAACACAGCAGCATCCTTCCCCATCACAACACAGCAGCATACTTCCTCATCCCAACACAGCAGCATTCTTCCCCATCCAAATAAAGCAGCATCCTTCCCCAAACCAACACAGAGGCATCCTTCTCCATCCCAACACAGCAGCATCCTTCCCCATCACAAGACAACAGCCTCCTGCTCAATCCCAACACAGCAGCATCCTTCCTCATCCCAACACAGCAGCATCCTTCCGCATCCCAACACAGCAGCATCCTTCCCCATCCCAACACAGCACCTTCTGTCCCCATCCCAACACAGCAGCATCCTTCTGCATCCCAACACAGCAGCATTCGTCCCCATCCCTAAGCAGCAGCATCCGTCCCCCTCCCAACACAGCACCTTCTGTCCCCATCCCAACACAGCAGCATTCTTCCCCATCCACATAAAGCAGCATCCTTTCACATCCCAACACAACAGCCTCCTTCTCCATACCAACACAGCAGCATCCTTCCACATCACAAGACAGCAGCCTCCTGCTCAATCCCAACACAGCAGCATCCTTCCCCAACCCACAACAACAGCATCCGCTCCCATCCCAACACAGAAGCTTCCTTCCCCATCCCAACACAGCAGCCACCTTGCTCATCCCAATACAAAATCACGCTTCCCCATCCCAACAGAGCTGCATCCATCCCCATCCAAACACAACAGCATCCTTCCCCATCCCAACACAGCAGCATCCTTCCACATCACAAGACAGCAGCCTCCTGCTCAATCCCAACACAGCAGCATCCTTCCCCAACCCAACACAACAGCATCCGTTCCCATCCCAACACAGCAGCATCCTTCCCCATCCCAACACAACAGCATCCGCTCCCATCCCAACACAGAAGCTTCCTTCCCCATCCCAACACAGCAGCCACCTTGCTCATCCCAATACAAAATCACGCTTCCCCATCCCAACACAGCTGCATCCATCCCCATCCAAACACAACAGCATCCTTCCCCATCCCAACACAGCAGCATCCTTCCCCGTCCCAACACAGCACCATGTATCCCATTTCCAACACAGCTGCATCCTTCCCCAAACCAACAAAGCACCTTCTGTCCCCATCCCAACACAGTAGCATCCTTCACCATCCCAACATTGCAGCATCCTACCCCATCCCTACACAGCACTTTCTGTCCCCATCCCAACACAGCAACATCCTTCCCCATCCCAACACTGCAGCATCCTTTCCCTACCCAAGAGTGCTGCATCCTTCCCCTTCCCAAAACAGCAAAAACGCTCCCCTTCCCAAAACAGCAGCATCGCTCCTCTCACCAACACAGCAGCATCCTTCCCCATCCCAACACAGCAGCATCCATCCCCATCCCAACACAGCAGCATTCTTCCTCTTCCCAACAATGCAGCAACCGTCCCCTTCCCAGGACAGCAGCATTCTTCCCTATCCCAACACAGTAGCATCCCTCCCAATCCCAACACAGCAGCAACTTTCACCGTCCCGACACAGCAGCATCCTTCCACATCACAACACAGTAGTATCCTACTCCATCCCAACACAGCAGCATCCTTCCCCATCACAACACAGTAGTATCCTACTCCATCCCAACACAGCAGCATCCTTCCCCATCCCAAAACAGCAGCATCCTGCTCAATCCCAACACAGCAGCATGCTTCCTCATGCCAACACAGCAGCATCCTTCTCCATCCCAACACGGCAGCATCCTTCCCTATCCCAAAACAACAGCATCCGTCATCATCCCAACACAGCAGCATCCTTCCCCATCCCAACACAGCACCTTCTGTCCCCATCCCAACACAGCAGCATCTTTCTGCATCCCAACACAGCAGCATTCGTCCCCATCCCAAAGCAGCAGCAGCCTTCCCCCTCTCAACACAGCACCTTCTGTCCCCATCCCAACACAGCAGCATCCTTCCCCATCACAACACAGCAGCATACTTCCTCATCCCAACACAGCAGCATTCTTCCCCATCCAAATAAAGCAGCATCCTTCCCCAACCCAACACAGCAGCATCCTTCTCCATCCCAACACAGCAGCATCCTTCCCCATCACAAGACAACAGCCTCCTGCTCAATCCCAACGCAGCAGCATCCTTCCTCATCCCAACACAGCAGCATCCTTCCGCATCCCAACACAGCAGCATCCTTCCCCATCCCAACACAGCACCTTCTGTCCCCATCCCAACACAGCAGCATCCTTCTGCATCCCAACACAGCAGCATTCATCCCCATCCCTAAGCAGCAGCATACGTCCCCCTCCCAACACAGCACCTTCTGTCCCCATCCCAACACAGCAGCATTCTTCCCCATCCAAATAAAGCAGCATCCTTCCACATCCCAACACAACAGCCTCCTTCTCCATACCAACACAGCAGCATCCTTCCACATCACAAGACAGCAGCCTCCTGCTCAATCCCAACACAGCAGCATCCTTCCCCATCCCAACACAACAGCATCCGTTCCCATCCCAACACAGAAGCTTCCTTCCCCATCCCAACACAGCAGCCACCTTGCTCATCCCAATACAAAATCACGCTTCCCCATCCCAACACAGCTGCATCCTTCCCCATCCAAACACAACAGCATCCTTCCCCATCCCAACACAGCAGCATCCTTCCCCGTCCCAACACAGCACCATGTATCCCATTTCCAACACAGCTGCATCCTTCCCCAAACCAACAAAGCACCTTCTGTCCCCATCCCAACACAGTAGTAACCTTCACAATCCCGACATTGCAGCATCCTTCCCCATCCCTACACAGCACTTTCTGTCTCCAACCCAACACAGCAACATCCTTCCCCATCCCAACACAGCAGCATCCTTTCCCTACCCAACACAGCAGCATCCTTCCCCTTCCCAAAACAGCAAAAACACTCCCCTTACCAAAACAGCAGCATCGCTCCTCTTCGCAACACAGCAGCATCCTTCCCCATGCCAACACAGCAGCATCCGTCCCTATCCCAACACAGCAGCAACCTTCCTCTTCCCAACACAGCAGCAACCGTCCCCTTCCCAAGACAGCAACATCCTTCCCTATCCCAACACAGTAGCATCCTTCCCAATCCCAACACGGCAGCATCCTTCACCGTCCCAACACAGCAGCATCCATCTCAATCCGAACACAGCAGCATCCTACTCCATCCCAACACAGCGTCATCCTTCCCCATCCCAACACAGCAGCATCCTTCTCCATCCCAACACAGCACCTTCTGTCACCATCCCAACACAACAGCTTGCTTCTCCGTCCAAACATAGCAGCATTCTTCCCATTCCCAAAATAGCAGCATGCTTCCTCATGCCAACACAGCAGCATCCTTCTCCATGCCAACACAGCAGCATCCTTCCCCATCCCGAAACTACAGAAGCCGTCCCCAACACAACACAGCAGCATCCTTCCACATCACAACAAAGCAGCATCCTTCCCCTTCCCAACACAGTAGCATCCTTCTCCATCCCAACACTGCAGTATCCTTCTCCATCCCAACACAGAAGCATCCTTCCCCTTCCCAACACCGCAGCATCCTTCCCATCCCAACCCAGCAGCATCCTTCCCCATCCCAACACAGCACCTTCTGTCACCATCCCAACACACCAGCTTCCTTCCCCGTCCCAAAATAGCAGCATCCTTCCCATTCCCAAAACAGCAGCATCCTTCCCCTTTCCAACAAAGCAGCATCCGTCCCCAACCTTACACAGCAGCAGCCTTCCCCATCCCAACACAGCAGCTTCCCTCCCCTTCACAACACAGCAATATCCTTACCCATCACAACACAGCAGCATCCTTCCCCATCCCAACACAGCAGCATCTTTCCCCATCCCAACCCATCAACATCCTTCCTCATCCCATCACAGCAGCATCTTTTCCCATCCCAACAAGGCAGCATCCTTCTACATCCCAAAGCAGCAGCATCCTTCTGCATCCCCACACAGCAGCATCCTTCCTCATCCCAACACAGCAGCATCCTTCCCCATCACAACACAGCAGCATCCTTCATCATCCCAACACAGCAGCATTCTTCCGCTTGCCAACACAGCAGCATCCTGCCCCATCCAAACACAGCAGCGTTCTTCCCCATCCCAACACAGAAGCATCCTTCCCCTTCCCAACACCGCAGCATCCTTCCCATCCCAACCCAGCAGCATCCTTCCCCATCCCAACACAGCACCTTCTGTCACCATCCCAACACACCAGCTTCCTTCCCCGTCCCAAAATAGCAGCATCCTTCCCATTCCCAAAACAGCAGCATCCTTCCCCTTTCCAACAAAGCAGCATCCGTCCCCAACCTTACACAGCAGCAGCCTTCCCCATCCAAACACAGCAGCTTCCCTCCCCTTCACAACACAGCAATATCCTTACCCATCACAACATAGGAGCATCCTTCCTCATCCCATCACAGCAGCATCTTTTCCCATCCCAACAAGGCAGCATCCTTCTACATCCCAAAGCAGCAGCATCCTTCTGCATCCCCACACAACAGCATCCTTCCTCATCCCAACACAGCAGCATCCTTCCCCATCACAACACAGCAGCATCCTTCATCATCCCAACACAGCAGCATTCTTCCGCTTGCCAACACAGCAGCATCCTGCCCCATCCAAACACAGCAGCGTTCTTCCCCATCCCAACACAGCAGCATCCTTCCCCATCCAAGCACAGAAGCAACCTTCCCCATCTCAACACAGCAGCATCCTTCTCCATCCCAACACAGCAGCATCCTTCCGCATCCCAACACAGCAGCATCCTTCCACATCCCAACGCAGCACCTTCTGTCCCCATCCCAACTCAACAGCATCCTTCTGCATCCCAACACAGCAGCATTCGTCCCCATCCCTAAGCAGCAGCATCCTTCCCCATCCCAACACAGCACCTTCTGTCCCCATTGCAACACAGCAGCATCCTTCCACATCCCAAATCAACAACATCCGTCCTCATCCCAACACAGCAGTATCCTTCCCCATCCCAACAGAGCAGCATCCTTCCCCATCCCAACACAACAGTTTCCTTCCTCATCCCATCACAGCAGCATCCTTCCACTTCCCAATACACCAGCATCCTTCCCCTTCCCAACACAACAGCATCCTTCCTTATCCCAACACAGCAGCTTGTATACCCATCACAACATTGCAGCATCCTTCCCCATTCCAACACTGCAGCATCCTTTCCCAACCCAAGAGAGCTGCATTCTTCCCTTTCCCAAAACAGCAAATTCCCTCCCCTTCCCAAAACAGCAGCATCCTTCCCCATCCCAACACAGCAGCATCCATCTCAATCCGAACACAGCAGCATCCTATTCCATCCCAACACAGCGTCATCCTTCCCCATCCCAACACAGCAGCATCCTTCTCCATCCCAACACAGCACCTTCTGTCACCATCCCAACACAACAGCTTGCTTCTCCATCCCAACATAGCAGCATTCTTCCCATTCCCAAAATAGCAGCATGCTTCCTCATGCCAACACAGCAGCATCCTTCTCCATGCCAACACAGCAGCATCCTTCCCCATCCCGAAACTACAGCAGCCATCCCCAACACAACACAGCAGCATCCTTCCACATCACAACACAGCAGCATCCTTCAACTTCCCAACACAGTAGCATCCTTCTCCATCCCAACACTGCAGCATCCTTCTCCATCCCAACTCAGAAGCATCCTTCCCCATCCCAACACCGCAGCATCCTTCCCATCCCAACCCAGCAGCATCCTTCCCCATCCCAACACAGCACCTTCTGTCACCATCCCAACACACCAGCTTCCTTCCCCGTCCCAAAATAGCAGCATCCTTCCCATTCCCAAAACAGCAGCATCCTTCCCTTTTCCAACACAGCAGCATCCGTCCCCAACCTTACACAGCAGCATCCTTCCCCATCCCAACACAGCAGCTTCCCTCCCCTTCACAACACAGCAATATCCTTACCCATCACAACACAGCAGCATCCTTCCCCATCCCAACACAGCACCTTCTGTCCCCATTGCAACACAGCAGCATCCTTCCACATCCCAAATCAACAACATCCGTCCTCATCCCAACACAGCAGTATCCTTCCCCATCCCAACAGAGCAGCATCCTTCCCCATCCCAACACAACAGTTTCCTTCCTCATCCCATCACAGCAGCATCCTTCCACTTCCCAATACACCAGCATCCTTCCCCTTCCCAACACAACAGCATCCTTCCTTATCCCAACACAGCAGCTTGTATACCCATCACAACATTGCAGCATCCTTCCCCATTCCAACACTGCAGCATCCTTTCCCAACCCAAGAGAGTTGCATTCTTCCCTTTCCCAAAACAGCAAATTCCCTCCCCTTCCCAAAACAGCAGCATCCTTCCCCATCCCAACACAGCAGCATCCATCTCAATCCGAACACAGCAGCATCCTATTCCATCCCAACACAGCGTCATCCTTCCCCATCCCAACACAGCAGCATCCTTCTCCATCCCAACACAGCACCTTCTGTCACCATCCCAACACAACAGCTTGCTTCTCCATCCCAACATAGCAGCATTCTTCCCATTCCCAAAATAGCAGCATGCTTCCTCATGCCAACACAGCAGCATCCTTCTCCATGCCAACACAGCAGCATCCTTCCCCATCCCGAAACTACAGCAGCCATCCCCAACACAACACAGCAGCATCCTTCCACATCACAACACAGCAGCATCCTTCAACTTCCCAACACAGTAGCATCCTTCTCCATCCCAACACTGCAGCATCCTTCTCCATCCCAACTCAGAAGCATCCTTCCCCATCCCAACACCGCAGCATCCTTCCCATCCCAACCCAGCAGCATCCTTCCCCATCCCAACACAGCACCTTCTGTCACCATCCCAACACACCAGCTTCCTTCCCCGTCCCAAAATAGCAGCATCCTTCCCATTCCCAAAACAGCAGCATCCTTCCCTTTTCCAACACAGCAGCATCCGTCCCCAACCTTACACAGCAGCATCCTTCCCCATCCCAACACAGCAGCTTCCCTCCCCTTCACAACACAGCAATATCCTTACCCATCACAACACAGCAGCATCCTTCCCCATCCCAACACAGCAGCATCTTTCCCCATCCCAACCCATCAACATCCTTCCTCATCCCATCACAGCAGCATCTTTTCCCATCCCAACAAGGCAGCATCCTTCTACATCCCAAAGCAGCAGCATCCTTCTGCATCCCCACACAGCAGCATCCTTCCTCATCCCAACACAGCAGCATCCTTCCCCATCACAACACAGCAGCATCCTTCATCATCCCAACACAGCAGCATTCTTCCGCTTGCCAACACAGCAGCATCCTGCCCCATCCTAACACAGCAGCGTTCTTCCCCATCCCAACACAGCAGCATCCTTCCCCATCCAAGCACAGAAGCAACCTTCCCCATCTCAACACAGCAGCATCCTTCTCCATCCCAACACAGCAGCATCCTTCTGCATCCCAACACAGCAGCATCCTTCCCCATCCCAACACAGCACCTGCTTTCCCCATCCCAACTCAGCAGCATCCTTCTGCATCCCAACACAGCAGCATTCGTCCCCATCCCTAAGCAGCAGCATCCTTCCCCATCCCAACACAGCACCTTCTGTCCCCATTGCAACACAGCAGCATCATTCCACATCCCAAATCAACAACATCTATCCTCATCCCAACACAGCAGTATCCTTCCCCATCCCAACAGATCAGCATTCTTCCCCATCCCAACACAACAGTTTCCTTCCTCATCCCATCACAGCAGCATCCTTCCACTTCCCAATACACCAGCATCCTTCCCCTTCCCAACACAACAGCATCCTTCCTTATCCCAACACAGCAGCTTGTATACCCATCACAACATTGCAGCATCCTTCCCCATTCCAACACTGCAGCATCCTTTCCCAACCCAAGAGAGCTGCATTCTTCCCTTTCCCAAAACAGCAAATTCCCTCCCCTTCCCAAAACAGCAGCATCCTTCCCCATCCCAACACAGCAGCATCCTTCCCCATCCCAACACAGCAGCATCCTTCCCCATGCCAACACAGCACCTTCTATCCGCAAAGCAATTCTACCCATTCCCAACACAGCAGCATCCTTCCCCACCAAAACACAGCAGCATCTTTTTTCCCATTCCAACACACCAGCATCATTCCTCATCCCAACACAGCAGCATCCTTCCCCATCCCAACACAGCAGCATCCTTCTCCATCCCAACGAAGCAGCATGCTTCCCCAACCCAACAAAGAAGCATCCTTCCCCATCTCAACACAACAGCATCCTTCTCCATCCTAACACAGCAGCATACATCCCCATCCCAACACAGCAGCATCCTTCCCCAAGCCAACACAACACCTTCTATCCCCATCCCAACACAGCAGCATCCTTCCGCATCCCAACACAGCACCTTGTGTCCCAATCCCAACACAGCAGCATCCTTCAGCATCCCAAGACAGCAGCATTCGTCCCCATCCCAAAGCAGCAGCATCCTTCCCCAACCCAACACAGCTCCTTCTGTCCCCATCCCAACACAGAAGCATCATTCTCTATCCCAACACAGCAGCATCCTTGCCAATCACAAGACAGCAGCCTCCTGCTCAATCCCAACACAGCAGCATCCTTCCTGATCCCAACACAGCAGCATCCTTCCCCATCCCAACACAGCAGCTTCCCTCCCCATCCCAACACAGCAGCATCCTGCACCATCCCAACACAGCAGCATCCATCCCCATCCTAACACAGCAGCATCCTTCCCCATCCCAAAACAGCAGAATCCTTCCGCATCCCAACACAGCAGCTTCACTCCCCTTCCCAACACAGCAGCATCCACCCATCCCAACACAGCAGCATCCTTCCCCATCTCAACACAGCAGCATCCTTCCCCTTCCCAACACAGCAGCATCCTTCCCCATCCCAACACAACAGCATCCTTCCCCATCCCAACACAGCACCATGTATCCCATTTCCAAAACAGCAGCATCCTTCCCCAACCCAACAAAGCACCTGCTGTCTCCATCCCAAAACAGTAGCATCCGTCCTCATCCCAACATTGCAGCATCCTTCCCCATCCCTACACAGCACCTACTGTCCCCATCCCAACACAGCAACATCCTTCACCATCCCAACACAGCAGCATCCTTTCCCTACCCAACACAGCAGCATCCTTCCCCTTCCCAAAACTGCAAAATCGCTCCCCTTCCCAAAACAACAGCATCCCTCCTCTTCACAACACAGCTGCATCCTTCCCCATCCCAACACTGCAGCATCCGTCCCCATCCCAACACAGCAGCATCCTTCCTCTTCCCAACACAGCAGCAACCGTCCCCTTCCCAAGACAGCAGCATCCTTCCCTATCCCAACACAGTATCATCCATCCCAATCCCAAAACAGCAGCATCCTTTACCGTCCCAACACAGCAGCATCCATCTCCATCCGAACACAGCAGCATCCTTCTCCATCCCAATACAGCGTCATCCTTCCCCATCCCAACACAGCAGCATCCTTCGCCATCCCAAGACCGCAGCATCCGTCCCCATCCCAACACAGAAACATCCTGCTCAATCCCAACACAGCAGCATGCTTCCTCATGCCAACACAGCAGTATCCTTCTGCATCCCAAAATGGCAGCATCCTTCCCCATCCCGAAACTACAGCTTCTGTCCCATTCCCAACACAGCAGCATCCTTCCCAATCCCAACACAGAAGCATCCTTCCCCTTCCCAACACAGCAGCATCCTTCTCCATCCCAACACTGCAGCATCCTTCCCATCCCAACACAGAAGCATCCTTCCCCATCTCAAAACAGCAGCATCCTTCTCCATCCCATCGCTGCAGCATCCTTCTCCATCCCAACACTGCAGCATCCTTCATATCCCAACACAGCAGCATCCTTCCCCATCTCAACACAGCAGCATCCTTCTCCATCCCAAAACAGCAGCATCCTTCCCCATCCCAACACAGCAGCATCCTTCCCCATGCCAACACAGCACCTTCTATGCGCAAAGCAATTCTTCCCATTCCCAACACAGCAGCATCCTTCCCCACCAAAACACAGCAGCATCCTTCCCCATTCCAACACAGCAGCATCATTCCTCATCCCAACACAGCAGCATCCTTCCCCATCCCAACACAGCAGCATCCTTCCCCATCCCAACACATCAGCATCCTTCCTCATCCCAACACAGCAGCATCTTTTCCCATCCCAACAAGGCAGCATCCATCCACATCCCAAAGCAGCAGCATCCTTCCTCATCCCAACACAGCAGCATCCTTCCCCATTACAACACAGCAGCATCCTTCTCCATCCCAACACAGCAGCATCCTTCCGCTTCCCATCACAGCAGCATCCATCTCCATCCCAACATAGCAGCATCCTTCACCCACTCAACAGAGCAGCAGCCTACCCAATCCCAACACAGCAGCATCCTAGTCCATCCCAACACAGCAGCATTCTTCTCCAACCCAACACAGCAGCAACATTCGGCTTCCCAACACAGCAGCATCATTCTCCATCCCAACACAGCAGCATCCTTCCCCAACCCAACACAGAAGCATCCTTCCCCATCTCAACACAGCAGCATCCTTCTCCATCCCAACACAGCAGCATCCATCCCCATCCCAACAAAGCAGCATCCTTCCCCAAGCCAACACAGCACCTTTTATCCCCATCCCAACACAGCAGCATCCTTCCGCATCCCAACACAGCACCTTGTGTCCCAATCCCAACACAGCAGCATCCTTCTGCATCCCAAGACAGCAGCATTCGACCCCATCCCAAAGCAGCAGCATCCTTCCCCAAACCAACACAGCACCTTCGGTCCCCATCCCAACACAGAAGCATCATTCTCCATCCCAACACAGCAGCATCCTTACCCATCACAAGACAGCAGCCTCCTGCTCAATCCCAACACTGCAGCATCCATCCCCATCCTAACACAGCAGCATCCTTCCCCATCCCAAAACAGCAGAATCCTTCGCCATCCCAACACAGCAGCATCACTCCCCTTCCCAACACAGCAGCATCCACCCATCCCAACACAGCAGCATTCTTCCCCATCACAAAACAGCAGCATCCTTCCCCATTTCCACAAAGAAGCATACTTCGCCATCTCAACAATGCGACATCCATCCCCATTCCAACACAGCAGCATTCCTCCGCTTCCCAACAGAGCAGCATCATTCCCCACCACAGCACAGCAGCGTCCCTCCCCTTCCCAACACAGCAGCATCCTTCCCCATCCCAACACAGCAGCATCCTTCCCCATCCCAACACATCAGAATCCTTCCTCATCCCAACACAGAAGCATCTTTTCCCATCACAACGAGGCAGCATCCTTCCACATCGCAAAGCAGAAGCATCCTTCTCCATCCCAACACACCGGCATCCTTCCCCATCCCAAGACAGCAGCATCCTTCTCAATCCAAACACAGCAGCATCATTCCTCATCCCAACACAGCAGCGTTCTTATCGATCCCAACACAGCAGCACCTTCCCCATCCCAACACAGCAGCATCCGTCACCATCCCAATACAGCAGCATCCTTCCCCTTCCCAAAACCACAGCATCCTTCCTTATCCCAACACAGCAGCATCCCTCCCCATCCCAACACAGCAGCATCTTTCACCATCCCAACTCAGCAGAATCCTTCCCCATCCCCAGACAGCAGCATCCTGCTCAATCCCAAAACAGCAGCATCCTTCCCCATCCCAACACAGCAGCTTCCTTCTCCATCCCAACACAGCAGCAACCTTCCCCATCCCAACACAGCAGCAACCTTCCCCTGCCCAATACAGAAGCTTGAATCGCCATCCCTACACAGCAGCATGCCTCCCCATCCCAACTCAGCAGCTCCCTTTCCCTTCCCAACACAGCACCATCCTTCTCCATCCCAACACAGCAGCATCCTTCCCCATCCCAACATTGCAGCATCCTTCCCAATCCCTACAGAGCACCTTCTGTCCCCATTCCAACACAGCTGCATCCTTCCCCAACCCAACACAGCAGCATCCTTTCCCTACCCAACAAAGCAGCATCCTTGCCCTTCCCAAAACAGCAAAATCCCTCCCCTTCCCCAAACAGTAGCATCCCTCCTCTTCCCAACACAGCAGCATCCTTCCACATCCCAACACTTCAGCAACCGTCCCCTTCCCAAGACAGCAGCATCCTTCCCTATCCCAACACAGTAGCATCCATCCCAATCCCAACAAATCAGCGTCCTTCACCATCCCAACACAGCAGCATCCTTCTCCATCCCAACACAGCAGCATCCTTCGCCATCCCAAGACAGTAGCATCCTGCTCAATCCCAACACAGCAGTAAGCTTCCTCATCCCAACACAGCACCTTCTGTCCCCATCCCAACACAGCAGCAGCCGTCCCTATCCCAACACAGCAACATCCTTCCCCATCCCAACAAAGCAGCAAACGTTCCCTTCCCAACACAGCAGCATCCTTCCCCTTCCCAAAACAGCAGCATTCCTCCCCTTCCCAAAACAGCAGCATCCCTCCACTTCCCAACACAGCAGCATCCTTCCCATTCCCAACACAGCACCTTCTATCCCCATCCCAAAACAGCAGCATCCTGCCCCATCCCAACACAGCACCTTCTGTCACCACCCCAGCAGAGCAGCATCCTTCTGCATCCCAACACAGCAGCATTCGTCCCCATCCCAATGCAGCAGCACACTTCACCATCCCAACACAGCACCTTCTGTCCCCATCCCAACACAGCAGCATTCATCCCCATCCCAACACAACAGCATGCTTCCCCATCCCGCACAGCAGCAACCTACCCCAGCCCAACACAGAAGCATGATTTGCCATCCCTACACAGCAGCATGCTTCCCAATCCCAACTCAGCATCATCCTTTCCCTTCCCAACACAGCACCATCCTTCTCCATTCCAACACAGCAGCATCCTTCCCCATCCCAACACAGCAGCAGCCTTCCCCATCCCAACACAGCAGCATCCATCCCCATCCTAAAACAGCAGCATCCTTCCCCATCCAAACACAGCAGCATCCTTCCCCATCCCAAGACAGCAGCATCCCTCCCCTTTCCAACACAGCAGCATCCACCCATCCCAACATATCAGCATCCTTCCCAATCCCAACACAGCAGCATCCTTCCCCATTCCCACACAGGAGCAAACTTCTCCATCAGAACAATGCGGCATCCTTCCCCATTCCAACACAGCAGCATTCCTCCGCTTCCCAACAAAGCAGCATTCTTTCCCATCCACAACACAACAGCATCCTTCCCCAATCCAACACAGCAGCGTTATTCCTCATCCCAACACAGCAGCGTCCTTATCCATCGCAAAACAACAGCATCCTTCCTTATCCCAACACAGCATCAACCGTCCCCATCCCAATAAAGTAGCATCCTTCCCCCTCCAAATACAGCAGTATCCTTCCCCATCCCAACACAGCAGCATCCTTCACCATCCCAACACAGCAGCATCCTTCACCATCCTAAGGCAGCAGCACGCGGCACAATAACAAAACTGCAGCATCCATCCTAATCCCAACACAGCAGCTTCCTTCTCCATCCCAACACAGCAGCATCCTTCCCCATCCTAACACAAGAGCAAACGTCCCCATTCCAACACAGCAGCATCCTGCCCCATCCCAACACAGCAGCAACCTTCCCCATCCCAGCACAGCAGCAACCTACCAGAGCCCAACACAGAAGCATGATTCGCCATCCCTACACAGCAGCATGCTTCCCAATCCCAACTCAGCATCATCCTTTCCCTTCCCAACACAGCACCATCCTTCTCCATTCCAACACTCAAGCATCCTTCCCCATCCCAACACAGCAGCGTCCTTCCCCTTCCCAATACACCAGCATCCTTCCCCTTCACAACACAACAGCATCCTTCATCATCCCAACACAGCAGCTTGTATCCCCAACCCAACACAGCACCTTCTGTCCCCATCGCAACACAGGAGCATCCTTTTGCATCACAACACAGCAGCATCCTTCCCTATCCAAACATAGCAGCAGCCTACCCCATCACAACAAAGCACATTCTGTCCCCATCGCAAAACAGCAGCATCCTTCTGCGTCCCAACACAGCAGCAACCATCCCTATCCCAACATAGCACCATCCTTCCCCATCCCTACACAGAATCTTCTGCCCCATCCCAACACAGCAGCATCCGTCCCCATCCCAACACAGCAGCATCCTTCCCCATCCCAACACAGCAGCAAACTTTCCCTTCCCAACACAGCAGCATCCTTCCCCATTCCAACATAGCAGCACCCTCCCATTCCCAACACAGCAGCGTTATTCCTCATCCCAACACAGCAGCGTCCTTATCCATCGCAAAACAACAGCATCCTTCCTTATCCCAACGCAGCATCAACCGTCCCCATCCCAATAAAGTAGCTTCCTTCCCCCTCCAAATACAGCAGTATCCTTCCCCATCCCAACACAGCAGCATCCTTCACCATCCCAACACAGCAGCATCCTTCACCATCCTAAGACAGCAGCACGCGGCACAATAACAAAACTGCAGCATCCTTCCTAATCCCAACACAGCGGCTTCCTTCTCCATCCCAACACAGCAGCATCCTTCCCCATCCTAACACAAGAGCAAACGTCCCCATTACAACACAGCAGCATCCTGCCCCATCCCAACACAGCAGCAACCTACCCCATCCCAGCACAGCAGCAACCTACCACAGCCCAACACATAAGCATGATTCGCCATCCCTACACAGCAGCATGCTTCCCAATCCCAACTCAGCATCATCCTTTCCCTTCCCAACACAGCACCATCCTTCTCCATTCCAACACAACAGCATCCTTCCCCATCCCAACACAGCAGCATCCTTCCCCATCCCAACACAGCACCTTCTGTCCCTATCCCAACACAGCAGCATCCTTCTGCTTCCCAACACAGCAGCATCCTTCACCATCCCAACACAGCAGCATCCTTCCCCCACCCAACAGAGCAGCATCCTTCCCCATCTCAACACAGCAGCATCCTTCTCCTTCCCAACAGAGAAGCATCCTTCCTAATCTCAACACAGCAGCATTCTTCTCCATCCCAACACAGCAGCATCCGTCCCTTTCCCAACACAGCAGCATCCTTCTCCATCCCAACACAGCCGGATCCTTCCCCACCCCAAGACAGAAGCATCCTTCCCCATCGCAACACAGCGGCATCCTTCTCCATCCCAACACAGCGGCATTTTTCCGCATCCCAACACAGCAGCATCCGACCCATGACAAAACAGCACCTTCTATCCCCATCCCAATACAGCAGCATCCTTCCCCATCCCAACACAGCACCTTCTGTCCCCATCCCAAAAGAGCAGCATACTTCTGCATCCCAACACAGCAGCATTCGTCCCCATCCCAAAGCAGCAGCATCCTTCCCCTTCCCAACACAGCACCTTCTGTCCCCATCCCAACACAGCAGCATCCTTCCCCATCCCAAATCAACAGCATCCTTCCTCATCCCAACACAGCAGCATCCTTCCCCTTCCCAACACAGCAACATCCTTCCCCATCCCTACACAACAGCATCCTTCCTCATACCAACACAGCAGCGTCCTTCCCCTTCCCAATAAACCAGCATCCTTCCCCTTCCCAACACAACATCATCCTTACTCATCCCAACACAGCAGCTTGTATTCCCATCCCAACATTGCAGCATTCTTCCCAATCCCTACACAGCAGCATCCTTTCCTGTCCAACACAGCAGCATCCTTCCCCTTCCCAACACAACAGCATCCTTCCTCATCCCAACACAGCAGCTCGTATCCCCATCCCAACACAGCACCTTCTGTCCCCATCGCAACACAGCAGCATCCTTTTGCATCACAACACAGCAGCATCCTTCCCTATCCAAACATAGCAGCATCCTACCCCATCCCAACAAAGCACCTTCTGTCCCCATCGCAAATTAGCAGCATCCTTCTGCGTCCCAACACATCAGCATCCTTCCCTATCCCAACATAGCACCATCCTTCCCCATCCCTACACAGAATCTTCTGCCCCATCCCAACACAGCAGCATCCGTCCCCATCCCAACACAGCAGCATCCTTCCCCATCCCAACACAGCAGCAAACTTTCCCTTCCCAACACAGCAGCATCCTTCCCCATTCCAACATAGCAGCATCCTCCCATTCCCAACACAGCAGCAGCCTTCCCCATCCCAACACAGCAGCATCCATCCCCATCCTAAAACAGCAGCATCCTTCCCCATCCAAACACAGCAGCATCCTTCCCCATCCCAACACAGCAGCATCCCTCCCCTTTCCAACACAGCAGCATCCACCCATCCCAACATATCAACATCCTTCCCAATCCCAACACAGCAGCATCCTTCCACATTCCCACACAGGAGCATACTTCTGCATCAGAATAATGCGGCATCCTTCCCCAAGACAACTCAGCAGCATTCGTCTGCTTCCCAACAAAGCAGCATTCTTTCCCATCCACAACACAACAGCATCCTTCCCCAATCAAACACAGCAGCGTTATTCCTCATCCCAAGACAGCAGCATCCTTATCCATTACAAAACAACAGCATCCTTCCTTATCCCAACACAGCAGCATCCGTCCTCATCCCAATAAAGTAGCATCCTTCCCCCTCCAAATACAGCAGTATCCTTCCCCATCCCAACACAGCAGCATCCTTCACCATCCCAACACAGCAGCATCCTTCACCATCCTAAGACAGCAGCATGCGGCACAATCCCAAAACTGCAGCATCCTTCCTCATCCCAACACAGCAGCTTCCTTCCCCATCCCAACACAGCAGCATCCTTCCCCATCCCAACACAAGAGCAAACGTCCCCATTCCAACACAGCAGCATCCTGCCTCATCCCAACACAGCAACAGCCTTCCCCATCCCAGCACAGCAGCAATCCAGACCCAGCCCAACACAGAAGCATGATTCGCCATCCCTACATAGCAGCATGCTTGCCAATCACAAATCAGCATCATCCTTTCCCTTCCCAACACAGCACCATCCTTCTCCAACCCAACACAGCAGCATCCTTCCCCATCCCAACACAGCAGCATCCTTCCCCATCCCAACACAGCACCTCTGTCGCTATCCAAAAAAACAGCAGCATCCTTCTGCTTCCCAACACAGCAGCATCATTCTCCATTCCAACACAGCAGCATCCTTCCCCCACCCAACAGAGCAGCATCCTTCCCCATCTCAACACAGCAGCATCCTTCTCCATCCCAACAGAGAAGCATCCTTCCTCATCTCAACACAGCAGCATTCTTCTCCATCCCAACACAGCAGCATCCGTCCCCTTCCCAACACAGCAGCATCCTTCTCCATCCCAACACAGCAGCATCCTTCCCCATCCCAACACAGAAGCATCCTTCCCCATCTCAACACAGCAGCATCCTTCTCCGTCTCAACACAGCGGCATTTTTCCGAATCCCAAAACAGCAGCATCCGTCTCCATGACAAAACAGCACCTTCTATCCCCATCCCAATACAGCAGCATCCTTCCCCATCCCAAAACAGCACCTTCTGTCCCCATCCCAAAACAGAAGCATAGATCTGCATCCCAGCACAGCAGCATTCATCCCCATCCCAAAGCAGCAGCATCCTTCCCCATCCCAACACAGCACCTTCTGTCCCCATCCCAACACAGCAGCATCCTTCCCCATCCCAAATCAACAGCATCCTTCCTCATCCCAATACAGCAGCATCCTTCCCCTTCCCAACACAGCAACATCCTTCCCCATCCCTACACAACAGCATCTTTCCTCCTACCAACACAGCAGCGTCCTTTCACTTCCCAATAAACCAGCATCCTTCCCCTTCCCAAAACAACATCATCCTTCCTCATCCCAACACAGCAGCTTGTATCCCCATCCCAACATTGCAGCATTCTTCCCAATCCCTACACAGCAGCATCCTTTCCTGTCAAACAAGCAGCATCCTTCCCCATCCCAACACAACAGCATCCTTCCTCAAACCAACACAGCAGCGTCCTTCCCCTTCCCAATACACCAGAATCCTTCCCCTTCCCAACACAACAGCATCCTTCCTCATCCCAACACAGTAGCTTGTATCCCCATCCCAACACAGAAGCATCCTTCCCCAACCCAACACTGCAGAATCCTTTCCTACCCAACACAGCAGCATCCTTCCCCTTCCCAAAACAGCAAAATCCCTCCCCTCCCCAAAACAGCAGCTTCCCTCCTGTTCTCAACACAGCAGCATCCTTCCCCAAAACAACACAGCAGCATATGTCCCCATCCCAACACATCAGCATCCTTCCTCTTCCCAACACAGCAGCATCCTTCCCCATCCCAACACAGCAGCAAACTTTCCCTTCTCAACACAGCAGCATCCTTCCTATTCCCAAAACAGAAGCACCCCTCCCCTTCCCAAAAAACCAGCATCCCTCCCCTCACAAAACAGCAACATCCCTCCCCTTCCCAACACAGCAGCATCCTTCCCCATCCCAACACAGCAGCATCCGTCCCAACCCAACACAGCAGCATCCTTCCTCTTCCCAACACAGCAGCAACCCTACCCTTCCCAACACAGCAGCATACTTCCCAATCCCAACACAGTAGCATCCTTCCCCATCCCAACACAGCAGCATCCATCATCATCCCAACACAGCAGCGTCCTTCACCATCCCAACACAGCAGCAACGTTCCCTGTCCCAACACATTAGCATCCTTCCCCATCTCAAGACAGCAGCATCCTTCTCCATAATAACACAGCAGCATGCTTCCCCATCCCAACACAACAGCATCCGCGTCCCCATCCCAACACAGCAGCATACGTCCCCATCCCAACACATCAGCATCCTTCCTCTTCCCAACACAGCAGCATCCTTCCCCATCCCAACACAGCAGCAAACTTTCCCTTCTCAACACAGCAGCATCCTTCCTCTTCCCAAAACAGAAGCATCCCTCCCCTTCCCAAAAAACCAGCATCCCTCCCCTTCACAAAACAGCAGCATCCTTCCCCATCCCAACACAGCAGCATCCGTCCCATCCCAACACAGCAGCATCCTTCCTCTTCCCAACACAGCAGCAACCCTCCCCTTCCCAACACAGCAGCATACTTCCCAATCCCAACACAGTAGCATCCTTCCCCATCCCAACACAACAGCATCCTTCATCATCCCAACACAGCAGCGTCCTTCTCCATCCCAACACAGCAGCAACGTTCCCTGTCCCAACACATTAGCATTCTTCCCCATCCCAAGACAGCAGCATCCATCTCCATAATAACACGGCAGCATGCTTCCCCATCCCAACACAACAGCATCCGCGTCCCCATCGCAACACAGCAGCATCCATCCCCATACCAACACATCAGCAACATTACCCATCCCAACACAGAAGCATGCTTCCCCATCCCAACACAGCAACATCCTTCTCCATCCAAACACAGCAGCATCCTTAACCTTTCAAACACAGCAGCATCCTTCTTCATCCCAACACAGCAGCATCCTTCCCCATCCCAACGCAGCAGCATCCCTTCCCTTCCCAACACATTAGCATCCTTCTCCATCCCAAAACAGCAGCATCCTTCCCCATCCCAACACAGCAGCATCCTTCCCCATTCCAACACAGCACCTTCTGTCCCCATCGCAACACAGCAGCATCCTTTAACATCACAACACAGCAGCATCCTTCCCTATCCAAACATAGCAGCATCCAACCCCATCACAACAAAGCAACTTCTGTACCCATCGCAAAACGGCAGCATCCTTCTGCATCCCAACACAGCAGCATCCTTCCCTATACCAACATAGCACCATCCTTCCCCATCCCTACACAGAATCTTCTGCCCCATCCCAACACAGCAGCATCCTTCCCCATCCCAACACAGCAGCAACCCTCCCCTTCCCAACACAGCAGCATACTTCAAAATCCCAACACAGTAGCATCCTTCCCCATACCGACACAGCAGCATCCTTCTCCATCCCAACACAGCAGCATCCTTCCCCCACCCATCAGAGCAGCATCCTTTCCCATCTCAACACAGCAGCATCCTTCCCCTTCCCAATATACCAGAATCCTTCCCCTTCCTAACACAACAGCATCCTTCCTCATCCCAACATAGCAGCTTGTATCCCCATCCCAACACAGCAGCATCCTCCCCCATCCCAACACTGCAAAATCCTTTCCTACCCAACACAGCAGCATCCTTCCCCTTGCCAAAACAGCAAAATCCCTCCCCTCCCCAAAACAGCAGCTTCCCTCCTGTTCCCAACACAACAGCATCCGCGTCCCCATCCCAACACAGCAGCATACGTCCCCATCCCAACACATCAGCATCCTTCCTCTTCCCAACACAGCAGCATCCTTCCCCATCCCAACACAGCAGCAAACTTTCCCTTCTCAACACAGCAGCATCCTTCCTCTTCCCAAAACAGAAGCATCCCTCCCCTTCCCAAAAAACCAGCATCCCTCCCCTTCACAAAACAGCAGCATCCCTCCCCTTCCCAACACAGCAGCATCCTTCCCCATCCCAACACAGCAGCATCCGTCCCATCCCAACACAGCAGCATTCTTCCTCTTCCCAACACAGCAGCAACCCTCCCCTTCCCAACACAGCAGCATACTTCCCAATCCCAACACAGTAGCATCCTTCCCCATCCCAACACAACAGCATCCTTCATCATCCCAACACAGCAGCGTCCTTCTCCATCCCAACACAGCAGCAACGTTCCCTGTCCCAACAGATTAGCATTCTTCCCCATCCCAAGACAGAAGCATCCATCTCCATAATAACACGGCAGCATGCTTCCCCATCCCAACACAACAGCATCCGCGTCCCCATCGCAACACAGCAGCATCCATCCCCATACCAACACATCAGCAACATTCCCCATCCTAACACAGAAGCATGCTTCCCCATCCCAACACAGCAACATCCTTCTCCATCCCAACACAGCAGCATCCTTAACCTTTCAAACACAGCAGCATCCTTCTTCATCCCAAAACAGCAGCATCCTTCCCCATCCCAACGCAGCAGCATCCCTTCCCTTCCCAACACATTAGCATCGTTCTCCATCCCAAAACAGCAGCATCCTTCTCCATCCCAACACAGCAGCATCCTTCCCCATTCCAACACAGCACCTTCTGTCCCCATCGCAACACAGCAGCATCCTTTTCCATCACAACACAGCAGCATCCTTCCCTATCCAAACATAGCAGCATCCAACCCCATCACAACAAAGCAACTTCTGTACCCATCGCAAAACGGCAGCATCCTTCTGCATCCCAACACAGCAGCATCCTTCCCTATACCAACATAGCACCATCCTTCCCCATCCCTACACAGAATCTTCTGCCCCATCCCAACACAGCAGCATCCTTCCCCATCCCAACACAGCAGCAACCCTCCCCTTCCCAACACAGCAGCATACTTCAAAATCCCAACACAGTAGCATCCTTCCCCATACCGACACAGCAGCATCCTTCTCCATCCCAACACAGCAGCATCCTTCCCCCACCCATCAGAGCAGCATCCTTCCCCATCTCAACACAGCAGCATTCTTCTCCATCCCAACACAGCAGCATCCTTCCCCTTACCAACACAGCAGCATCCTTCTCCATCCCAACACAGCAGCATCCTTCCCCACCCCAACACAGAAGCATCCTTCCCCAACTCAACACAGCAGCATCCTTCTGCATCCCAACACAGAGGCATTTTTCCGCAACCCAACACAGCTGCATCCGTCCCCCACCCATCAGAGCAGCATCCTTCCCCATCTCAACACAGCAGCATCCTTCTCCATCCCAACAGAGAAGCATCCTTCCTCATCTCAACACAGCAGCATCCTACCCCATCCCAAATCAACATCATCCTTCCTCATCCCAATATAGCAGCATCCTTCCCCTTCCAAACACAGCAACATCCTTGCCCATCCCAACACAACAGCATCCTTCCTCATACCAACACAGCAGCGTCCTTCCACTTCCCAATAAACCAGCAACCTTCCCCTTCCCAACCAACATCATCCTTCCTCATCCCAACACAGCAGCTTGTATCCCCATCCCAACATTGCAGCATCCTTCCCCATCCGAACACAACAGCATCCTTCCTCAAACCAACACAGCAGCATCCTTCCCCTTCCCAATATACCAGAATCCTTCCCCTTCCGAACACAACAGCATCCTTCCTCATCCCAACACAGCAGCTTGTATCCCCATCCCAACACAGCAGCATCCTCCCCCATCCCAACACTGCAAAATCCTTTCCTACCCAACACAGCAGCATCCTTCCCCTTCCCAAAACAGCAAAATCCCTCCCCTCCCCAAAACAGCAGCTTCCCTCCTGTTCCCAACACAGCAGCATCCTTCCCCAACACAACACAGCAGCATACGTCCCCATCCCAACACATCAGCATCCTTCCTCTTCCCAACACAGCAGCATCCTTCCCCATCCCAACACAGCAGCAAACTTTCCCTTCTCAACACAGCAGCATCCTTCCTCTTCCCAAAACAGAAGCATCCCTCCCTTTCCCAAAAAACCAGCATCCCTCCCCTTCACAAAACAGCAGCATCCCTCCCCTTCCCAACACAGCAGCATCCTTCCCCATCCCAACACAGCAGCATCCGTCCCATCCCAACACAGCAGCATCCTTCCTCTTCCCAACACAGCAGCAACCCTCCCCTTCCCAACACAGCAGCATACTTCCCAATCCCAACACAGTAGCATCCTTCCCCATCCCAACACAGCAGCATCCTTCATCATCCCAACAAAGCAGCGTCCTTCTCCATCCCAACACAGCAGCAACGTTCCCTGTCCCAACACATTAGCATCCTTCCCCATCCCAAGACAGCAGCATCCTTCTCCATAATAACACGGCAGCATGCTTCCCCATCCCAACACAACAGCATCCGCGTCCCCATCCCAACACAGCAGCATCCATCCCCATACCAACACATCAGCAACATTCCACATCCCAACACAGAAGCATGCTTCCCCATCCCAACACAGCAACATCCTTCTCCATCCCAACACAGCATCATCCTTTACCTTTCAAACACAGCAGCATCCTTCTTCATCACAACACAGCAGCATCCTTCCCCATCCCAACGCAGCAGCATCCCTTCCCTTCCCAACACATCAGCATCCTTCTCCATCCCAAAACAGCAGCATCCTTCTCCATCCCAACACAGCAGCATCCTTCCCCATTCCAACACAGCACCTTATGTCCCAATCGCAACACAGCAGCATGCTTTTGCAGCACAACACAGCAGCATCCTTCCCTATCCAAACATAGTAGCATCCAACCCCATCACAACAAAGCAACTTCTGTACCCATCGCAAAACGGCAGCATCCTTCTGCATCCCAACACAGCAGCATCCTTCCCTATACCAAAATAGCACCATCCTTCCCCATCCCTACACAGAATCTTCTGCCCCATCCCAACACAGCAGCATCCTTCCCCATCCCAACATAGCAGCATCCTTCCTCTTCCCAACACAGCAGCAACCCTCCCCTTCCCAACACAGCAGCATACTTCCCAATCCCAACACAGTAGCATCCTTCCCCATACCGACACAGCAGCATCCTTCTCCATCCCAACACAGCAGCATCCTTCCCTATCCAAACATAGGAGCCTCCTACCCCATCACAACAAAGCACCTTCTTACCCCATCGCAACACAGCAACATCCTTCTGCATCGCAACGCAGCAGCATCCTTCCCTATCCCAACATAGCACCATCCTTCCCCATCCCAACACAGAATCTTCTGCCCCATGTCAACACAGCAGCATCTGAACCCATTCCAACACAGCAGCATCCTTCCACATCCCAACACAGCAGCAAACATTCCCTTCCCGACACAGCAGCATCCTTCCTCATTCCAAAACAGCAGGATCCCTCCCCTTCCCAAAAAAGCAGCATCCCTACCCTTCCCAACACAGCAACATCCTTCCCCATCCCAACACAGCAGCGTCCGTCCCCATCCCAACACAGCAGCATCCTTCCCCATCCCAACACAGCAGCATCCTTTTCCTTCCCAACACAGCAGCATCCTTCCCCATCCCAAAACAAGAGCATCCATCCCCATTCCAACACAGCAGCATGCTTCCCCATCCAAACACAGCAGCAACATTCCCCATCCCAACACAGAAGCATGCTTCCCCATCCCAACAGAGCAGCATCGTTCTCAATCCCAACACAGCAGCATCCTTTCCCATCCCAACACGGAACATCCTTCCACTTCCCAAAACAGCAGCATCCCTCCCTTGGAGAAACAGCAGCATCCCTCCCCTTTCCAACACAGCAGCATCCTTCCCCATCCCAACACAGCAGCATCCGTCCCATCCCAAAACAGCAGCATCTGCCCTCTTCCCAACACAGCAGCATTCTTCTCAATCCCAACACAGCAGCATCCATCCTCATTTAAACACAGCAGCGTACTTCCCCATCCCAACACAGCAGCATCCTTTTCCTTCCCAACACAGCAGCATCCTTCCCCATCCCAACACAAGAGCATCCCTCCCCATTCCAACACAGCAGCATGCTTCCCCATCCAAACACAGCAGCAACATTCCCCATCCCAACACAGAAGCATGCTTCCCCATCCCAACACAGCAGCATCCTTCTCCATCCCAACACAGCAGCATCCTTTCCCATCCCAACACGGAACATCCTTCCACTTCCCAAAACAGCAGCATCCCTCCATGGAGAAACAGCAGCATCCCTCCCCTTCCCAACACAGCAGCATCCTTCCCCATACCAACACAGCAGCAACGTTCATCATCCCAACACAGCAGCGTCCTTCTCCATCCTATCACAGCGGCACCGTTCCCCGTCCCAACAAAGCAGCATCCTTCCCCATCCCAAGACAGCAGCATCCTGCTCAATCCCAAGACAGGAGCATTATTTCTCATCCCAACACAGCAGCATCCTTCTCCCTCGCAACACGGCATCAGCCCTCTGCATCCCAACACAACAGCATCCGTCCCCATCCCAACACAGCAGCATCCTTCCCCATCCCAACACAGCAGCAACCCTCCCCTTCCCAACACAGCAGCATCCTTCCTCAACCCAACACAGAAGCATCTTTTCCCATCCAACACAGAAGCATCTTTTCCCATCCCAACAAGGCAGCATCCTTCCACATCCCAAAGCAGAAGCATTCTTCTCCATCCCAAAACACCGGCCTCCTTCCCCATCCCAAGACAGCAGCAGCCTTCTCAATCCCAACACAGCAGCATCATTCTTCATCCCAACACAGCAGCGTCCTTAGCGATCCCAACACAGCAGCATCCATCCCCATCCCAACACAGCAGCATCCGTCACCATCCCAACACAGCAGCATCCTTCCTTTTCCCAACACAACAGCATCCTACCTTATCCCAACACAGCAGCATCCGTCACCATCCCAACACAGTAGCATCCTTCCCCCTCCAAATATAGCAGCATCCTTCCCCATCCCAACACAGCAGCATCTTTCACCATCCCAACTCAGCAGCATCCTTCCCCATCGCAAGACAGCAGCATCCTGCTCAATCCCAAAACCGCAGCATCCTTCCTCATCCCAGCACAGCAGCTTCCTTCTCCATCCCAACACAGCAGCATCCTTCCACATCCCAACACAGCACCTTCTGTCCCAATCGCAACACAGCAGCATCCTTTTGCATCCCAAAACAGCAGCATCCTTCCCTATCCAAATGTAGGAGCCTCCTACCCCATCACAACAAAGCACCTTCTTACCCCATCGCAACACAGCAACATCCTTCTGCATCCCAACGCAGCAGCATCCTTCCCTATCCCAACATAGCACCAACCTTCCCCATCCCTGCGCAGAATCTTCTGCCCCATGTCAACACAGCAGCATCCGAACCCATTCCAACACAGCAGCATCCTTCCACATCCCAACACAGCAGCAAACATTCCCTTCCCAACACAGCAGCATCCTTCCTCTTTCCAAAACAGCAGGATCCCTCCCCTTCCCAAAAAAGCAGCATCCCTACCCTTCCCAACACAGCAGCATCCTTCCCCATCCCAACACAGCAGCGTCCGTCCCCATCCCAACACAGCAGCATCCTTCCCCATCCCAACACAGCAGCATCATTTTCCTTCCCAACACAGCAGCATCCTTCCCCATCCCAACACAAGAGCATCCATCCCCATTCCAACACAGCAGCATGCTTCCCCATCCAAACACAGCAGCAACATTCCCCACCCCAACACAGAAGCATGCTTCCCCATCCCAACACAGCAGCATCCTTCTCCATCCCAACACAGCAGCATCCTTTCCCATCCCAACACGGAACATCCTTCCACTTCCCAAAACAGCAGCATCCCTCCCTTGGAGAAACAGCAGCATCCCTCGCCTTCCCAACACAGCAGCATCCTTCCCCATCCCAACACAGCAGCATCCGTCCCATCCCAACACAGAAGCATCTGTCCTCTTCCCAACACAGCAGCATCCATCCTCATTTAAACACAGCAGCATACTTCCCCATCCCAACACAGCAGCATCCTTTTCCTTCCCAGCACAGCAGCTTCCTTCCCCATCCCAACACAAGAGCATCCATCCCCATTCCAACACAGCAGCATGCTTCCCCATCCAAACACAGCAGCAACATTCCCCATCCCAACACAGAAGCATGCTTCCCCATCCCAACACAGCAGCATCCTTCTCCATCCCAACACAGCAGCATCCTTTCCCATCCCAACACGGAACATCCTTCCACTTCCCAAAACAGCAGCATCCCTCCCTTGGAGAAACAGCAGCACCCTCCCCTTCCCAACACAGCAGCATCCTTCCCCATCCCAACACAGCAGCATCCATCCCATCCCAACACAGCAGCATCTGTCCTCTTCCCAACACAGCAGCATCCGTCCTCTTCCCACCACAGCAGCAACCCTACCCTTCCCAACACAGCAGCATCCTTCTAAATCCCAACACAGTAACAGTCTTCCCCATACCAAAACAGCAGCATCCTTCATCATCCCAACACAGCAGCGTCCTTCTCCATCCCAACACAGCGGCACCGTTCCCCGTCCCAGCAAAGCAGCATCCTTCCCCATCCCAAGACAGCAGCATCCTGCTCAATCCCAACACAGGAGCATTCTTTCTCATCCCAACACAGCAGCATCCTTCTCCCTCCCAACATGGCAGCGGCCTTCTGCATCACAACACAACAGCAAACGTCCCCATCCCAACACAGCAGCATCCTTCACCATCCCAACACAGCAGCAACCCTCCCCTTCCCAACACAGCAGCATCCTTCTCAATCCCAACACAGCAGCATCCTTCCCCATCCCAACACAGCAGCATCCTTCCCCATCCCAACACATCAGCATCTTTCCTCATCCCAACACAGAAGCATCTTTTCCCATCCCAACAAGGCAGCATCCTTCCACATCCCAAAGCAGAAGCATCCTTCTCCATCCCAACACACCGGCATCCTTCCCCATCCCAAGACAGCAGCATCCTTCTCAATCCCAACACAGCAGCATCATTCCTCATCCCAACACAGCAGCGTCCTTATCGATCCCAACACAGCAGCATCCATCCCCATCCCAACACAGCAGCATCCGTCACCATCCCAACACAGCAGCATCCTTCCCCTTCCCAAAACAACAGCATCCTTCCTTATCCCAACACAGCAGCATCCGTCACCATCCCAACACAGTAGCATGCTTCCCCCTCCAAATACAGCAGCATCCTTCCCCATCCCAACACAGCAGCATCTTTCACCATCCCAACTCAGCAGCATCCTTCCCCATCCCAACACAACAGCATCCTTCCTCAAACCAACACAGCAGCGTCCTTCCCCTTCCCAATCATCCTTCTCCATACCAACATGGCAGCATTCTTCCCCATCCCAACACAGCAGTAAAATTCCCCATCCCAACACAGCAACATCCTTCTCCATCCCAACACAGCAGCATCCTTCACCATCCCAACACAGCAGTAAAATTCCCCATCCCAACACAGCAACATCCTTCTCCATCCCAACACAGCAGCTTCCTTAACCTTTCCAACACAGCAGCATCCTTCTTCATCCCAACACAGCAGCATCCTTCTCCATCCCAACGCAGCAGCATCCTTTCCCTTCCCAACACATCAGCATGCTTCTGCATCCCAACACAGCAGCATCCTTCCCCATCCCAAAACAGCAGCGTGCTTCCCCATCCCAACACAGCACCTTGCATCCCCAACCCAACGCAGCAGCATCCTACCCCATTCAACACAGCACCTTCTGTCCCAATCGCAAAACAGCAGCATCCTTTTGCATCCCAACACAGCAGCATCCTTCCCTATCCAAACATAGCAGCATCCTACCCCATCACAACAAAGCACCTTCTGTCCCCTGCGCAACACAGCAGCATCCTTATGCATCCCAACGCAGCAGCATCCTTCCCTATCCCAACATAGCACCATCCTTCCACATCCCTACACAGAATCTTCTGCCCCTTCCCAACACAGCAGCATCCTTCCCCATCCCCACACAGCAGTAAACTTTCCCTTCCCCACACAGCAGCATCCTTCCTCTTTCCAAAACAGCAGCATCCTTCCCCTTCCCAAAAAAGCAGCATCCCTACACTTCCCAACACAGCAGCATCCTTCCCCATCCCAACTCAGCAGTATCCTTCTCAATCCCAACACAGCAGCATCCATTCTCATATAAACACAGCAGCATACTTCCCCATCCCAACACAGCAGCATCCTTTTCCTTCCCAACACAGCAGCAACCTTCCCCATCCCAACACAGAAGCATGCTTCCCCATCCCAACACAGCAGCATCCTTCTCCATCCCAACACAGCAGCATCCTTTCCCATCCCAACACGGCACATCCTTCCACTTCCCAAAACAGCAGCATCCCTCCCCTTCAAAAAACAGAGCATCCCTCCCCTTCCCAACACAGCAGCGTCCGTGCCATCCCAACACAGCAGCATCCGTCCTCTTCCAAACACAGCAGCAACACTCCCCTTCCCAACACAGCAGCATCCTTCCCAATCCCAACACAGTGGCATTCTTCCCCATACAAACACAGCAGCATCATTCATCATCCCAACACAGCAGCGTCCTTCTCCATCCTATCACAGCAGCACCGTTCCCCGTCCCAACAAAGCAGCATCCTTCCCCATCCCAAGACAGCAGCATCCTGCTCAATCCCAACACAGGAGCATTATTTCTCATCCCAACACAGCAGCATCCTTCTCCCTCCCAACACGGCAGCAGCCCTCTGCATCCCAACACAACAGCATCCGTCCCCATCCCAAAACAGCAGCATCCTTCCCCATCCCAACACAGCAGCAACCCTCCCCTTCCCAACACAGCAGCATCCTTCTCAATTCCAACACAGCAGCATCCTTCCCCATCCCAACACAGCAGCATCCTTCCCCATCCCAACACATCAGCATCCTTCCTCATCCCAACACAGAAGCATCTTTTCCCATCCCAACAAGGCAGCATCCTTCCACATCCCAAATCAGAAGCATTCTTCTCCATCCCAAAACACCTGCATCCTTCCCCATCCCAAGACAGCAGCAGCCTTCTCAATCCCAACACAGCAGCATTATTCTTCATCCCAACACAGCAGCGTCCTAATCGATCCCAACACAGCAGAATCCATCCCCATCCCAACACAGCAGCATCCGTCACCATCCCAACACAGCAGCATCCTTCCCCTTCCCAACACAACAGCATCCTTCCTTATCCCAACACAGCAGCATCCGTCACCATCCCAACACAGTAGCATCCTTCCCCCTCCAAATACAGCAGCATCCTTCCCCATCCCAACACAGCAGCATCTTTCACCATCCCAACTCAGCAGCACCCTTCCCCATCGCAAGACAGCAGCATCCTGCTCAATCCCAAAACAGCAGCATCCTTTCTCATCCCAGCACAGCAGCTTCCTTCTCCATCCCAACACAGCAGCATCCTTCCACAGCCCAACACAGCACCTTCTGTCCCAATCGCAACACAGCAGCATCCTTTTGCATCCCAACACAGCAGCATCCTTCCCTATCCAAACATAGGAGCCTCCTACCCCATCACAACAAAGCACCTTCTGTCCACATCGCAACACAGCAACATCCTTCCCCATCCCAACACAGCAGCGTCCGTTCCTATCCCAACACAGCAGCATCCTTCCCCATCCCAACACAGCAGCATCATTTTCCTTCCCAACACAGCAGCATCCTTCCCCATCCCAACACAAGAGCATCCATCCCCATTCCAACACAGCAGCATGCTTCCCCATCCAAACACAGCAGCAACATTCCCCACCCCAACACAGAAGCATGCTTCCCCATCCCAACACAGCAGCATCCTTCTCCATCCCAACACAGCAGCATCCTTTCCCATCCCAACACGGAACATCCTTCCACTTCCCAAAACAGCAGCATCCCTCCCTTGGAGAAACAGCAGCATCCCTCGCCTTCCCAACACAGCAGCATCCTTCCCCATCCCAACACAGCAGCATCCGTCCCATCCCAACACAGAAGCATCTGTCCTCTTCCCAACACAGCAGCATCCATCCTCATTTAAACACAGCAGCATACTTCCCCATCCCAACACAGCAGCATCCTTTTCCTTCCCAGCACAGCAGCTTCCTTCCCCATCCCAACACAAGAGCATCCATCCCCATTCCAACACAGCAGCATGCTTCCCCATCCAAACACAGCAGCAACATTCCCCATCCCAACACAGAAGCATGCTTCCCCATCCCAACACAGCAGCATCCTTCTCCATCCCAACACAGCAGCATCCTTTCCCATCCCAACACGGAACATCCTTCCACTTCCCAAAACAGCAGCATCCCTCCCTTGGAGAAACAGCAGCACCCTCCCCTTCCCAACACAGCAGCATCCTTCCCCATCCCAACACAGCAGCATCCATCCCATCCCAACACAGCAGCATCTGTCCTCTTCCCAACACAGCAGCATCCGTCCTCTTCCCACCACAGCAGCAACCCTACCCTTCCCAACACAGCAGCATCCTTCTAAATCCCAACACAGTAACAGTCTTCCCCATACCAAAACAGCAGCATCCTTCATCATCCCAACACAGCAGCGTCCTTCTCCATCCCAACACAGCGGCACCGTTCCCCGTCCCAGCAAAGCAGCATCCTTCCCCATCCCAAGACAGCAGCATCCTGCTCAATCCCAACACAGGAGCATTCTTTCTCATCCCAACACAGCAGCATCCTTCTCCCTCCCAACATGGCAGCGGCCTTCTGCATCACAACACAACAGCAAACGTCCCCATCCCAACACAGCAGCATCCTTCACCATCCCAACACAGCAGCAACCCTCCCCTTCCCAACACAGCAGCATCCTTCTCAATCCCAACACAGCAGCATCCTTCCCCATCCCAACACAGCAGCATCCTTCCCCATCCCAACACATCAGCATCTTTCCTCATCCCAACACAGAAGCATCTTTTCCCATCCCAACAAGGCAGCATCCTTCCACATCCCAAAGCAGAAGCATCCTTCTCCATCCCAACACACCGGCATCCTTCCCCATCCCAAGACAGCAGCATCCTTCTCAATCCCAACACAGCAGCATCATTCCTCATCCCAACACAGCAGCGTCCTTATCGATCCCAACACAGCAGCATCCATCCCCATCCCAACACAGCAGCATCCGTCACCATCCCAACACAGCAGCATCCTTCCCCTTCCCAAAACAACAGCATCCTTCCTTATCCCAACACAGCAGCATCCGTCACCATCCCAACACAGTAGCATGCTTCCCCCTCCAAATACAGCAGCATCCTTCCCCATCCCAACACAGCAGCATCTTTCACCATCCCAACTCAGCAGCATCCTTCCCCATCCCAACACAACAGCATCCTTCCTCAAACCAACACAGCAGCGTCCTTCCCCTTCCCAATCATCCTTCTCCATACCAACATGGCAGCATTCTTCCCCATCCCAACACAGCAGTAAAATTCCCCATCCCAACACAGCAACATCCTTCTCCATCCCAACACAGCAGCATCCTTCACCATCCCAACACAGCAGTAAAATTCCCCATCCCAACACAGCAACATCCTTCTCCATCCCAACACAGCAGCTTCCTTAACCTTTCCAACACAGCAGCATCCTTCTTCATCCCAACACAGCAGCATCCTTCTCCATCCCAACGCAGCAGCATCCTTTCCCTTCCCAACACATCAGCATGCTTCTGCATCCCAACACAGCAGCATCCTTCCCCATCCCAAAACAGCAGCGTGCTTCCCCATCCCAACACAGCACCTTGCATCCCCAACCCAACGCAGCAGCATCCTACCCCATTCAACACAGCACCTTCTGTCCCAATCGCAAAACAGCAGCATCCTTTTGCATCCCAACACAGCAGCATCCTTCCCTATCCAAACATAGCAGCATCCTACCCCATCACAACAAAGCACCTTCTGTCCCCTGCGCAACACAGCAGCATCCTTATGCATCCCAACGCAGCAGCATCCTTCCCTATCCCAACATAGCACCATCCTTCCACATCCCTACACAGAATCTTCTGCCCCTTCCCAACACAGCAGCATCCTTCCCCATCCCCACACAGCAGTAAACTTTCCCTTCCCCACACAGCAGCATCCTTCCTCTTTCCAAAACAGCAGCATCCTTCCCCTTCCCAAAAAAGCAGCATCCCTACACTTCCCAACACAGCAGCATCCTTCCCCATCCCAACTCAGCAGTATCCTTCTCAATCCCAACACAGCAGCATCCATTCTCATATAAACACAGCAGCATACTTCCCCATCCCAACACAGCAGCATCCTTTTCCTTCCCAACACAGCAGCAACCTTCCCCATCCCAACACAGAAGCATGCTTCCCCATCCCAACACAGCAGCATCCTTCTCCATCCCAACACAGCAGCATCCTTTCCCATCCCAACACGGCACATCCTTCCACTTCCCAAAACAGCAGCATCCCTCCCCTTCAAAAAACAGAGCATCCCTCCCCTTCCCAACACAGCAGCGTCCGTGCCATCCCAACACAGCAGCATCCGTCCTCTTCCAAACACAGCAGCAACACTCCCCTTCCCAACACAGCAGCATCCTTCCCAATCCCAACACAGTGGCATTCTTCCCCATACAAACACAGCAGCATCATTCATCATCCCAACACAGCAGCGTCCTTCTCCATCCTATCACAGCAGCACCGTTCCCCGTCCCAACAAAGCAGCATCCTTCCCCATCCCAAGACAGCAGCATCCTGCTCAATCCCAACACAGGAGCATTCTTTCTCATCCCAACACAGCAGCATCCTTCTCCCTCCCAACACGGCAGCAGCCCTCTGCATCCCAACACAACAGCATCCGTCCCCATCCCAAAACAGCAGCATCCTTCCCCATCCCAACACAGCAGCAACCCTCCCCTTCCCAACACAGCAGCATCCTTCTCAATTCCAACACAGCAGCATCCTTCCCCATCCCAACACAGCAGCATCCTTCCCCATCCCAACACATCAGCATCCTTCCTCATCCCAACACAGAAGCATCTTTTCCCATCCCAACAAGGCAGCATCCTTCCACATCCCAAAGCAGAAGCATTCTTCTCCATCCCAAAACACCGGCATCCTTCCCCATCCCAAGACAGCAGCAGCCTTCTCAATCCCAACACAGCAGCATTATTCTTCATCCCAACACAGCAGCGTCCTAATCGATCCCAACACAGCAGAATCCATCCCCATCCCAACACAGCAGCATCCGTCACCATCCCAACACAGCAGCATCCTTCCCCTTCCCAACACAACAGCATCCTTCCTTATCCCAACACAGCAGCATCCGTCACCATCCCAACACAGTAGCATCCTTCCCCCTCCAAATACAGCAGCATCCTTCCCCATCCCAACACAGCAGCATCTTTCACCATCCCAACTCAGCAGCACCCTTCCCCATCGCAAGACAGCAGCATCCTGCTCAATCCCAAAACAGCAGCATCCTTTCTCATCCCAGCACAGCAGCTTCCTTCTCCATCCCAACACAGCAGCATCCTTCCACAGCCCAACACAGCACCTTCTGTCCCAATCGCAACACAGCAGCATCCTTTTGCATCCCAACACAGCAGCATCCTTCCCTATCCAAACATAGGAGCCTCCTACCCCATCACAACAAAGCACCTTCTGTCCACATCGCAACACAGCAACATCCTTCCCCATCCCAACACAGCAGCGTCCGTTCCTATCCCAACACAGCAGCATCCTTCCCCATCCCAACAGAGCAGCATCCTTTTCATTCCCAACACAGCAGCATCTTTCCCCATCCCAACACAAGAGCATCCATCCCAATTCCAACACAGCAGCATGCTTCCCCATCCAAACACAGCAGCAACATTCCCCATCCCAACACAGAAGCATGCTTCCCCATCCCAACACAGCAGCATCCTTCTCCATCCCAACACAGCAGCATCCTTTCCCATCCCAACACGGAACATCCTTCCACTTCCCAAAACAGCAGCATCCCTCCCTTGGAGAAACAGCAGCATCCCTCCCCTTCCCAACACAGCAGCATCCTTCCCCATCCCAACACAGCAGCATCCGTCCCATCCCAACACAGCAGCATCTGTCCTCTTCCCAACACAGCAGCATTCTTCTCAATCCCAACACAGCAGCATCCATCCTCATTTAAACACAGTAGCATACTTCCCCATCCCAACACAGCAGCATCCTTTTCCTTCCCAACACAGCAGCATCCTTTCCCATCCCAACACAAGAGCATCCTTCCCCATTCCAACACAGCAGCATGCTTCCCCATCCAAACACAGCAGCAACATTCCCCATCCCAACACAGAAGCATGCTTCCCCATCCCTACACAGCAGCATCCTTCTCCATCCCAACACAGCAGCATCCTTTCCCATCCCAACACGGAACATCCTTCCACTTCCCAAAACAGCAGCATTCCTCCCTTGGAGAAACAGCAGCATCCCTCACCTTCCCAACACAGCAGCATACTTCCCCATCCCAACACAGAAGCATCCGTCCCATCCCAACACAGCAGCATCCGTCCCATCCCAACACAGCGGCATCTGTCCTCTTCCCAACACAGCAGCATCCGTCCTCTTCCCAACACAGCAGCATCTTTCACCATCCCAACTCAGCAGCATCCTTCCCCATCCCAACACAACAGCATCCTTCCTCAAACCAACACAGCAGCGTCCTTTCCCTTCCCAATCATCCTTCTCCATACCAACATGGCAGCATTCTTCCCCATCCCAACACAGCAGTAAAATTCCCCATCCCAACACAGCAACATCCTTCTCCATCCCAACACAGCAGCATCCTTCACCATCCCAACACAGCAGTAAAATTCCCCATCCCAACACAGCAACATCCTTCTCCATCCCAACACAGCAGCTTCCTTAACCTTTCCAACACAGCAGCATCCTTCTTCATCCCAACACAGCAGCATCCTTCTCCATCCCAACGCAGCAGCATCCTTTCCCTTCCCAACACATCAGCATGCTTCTGCATCCCAACACAGCAGCATCCTTCCCCATCCCAAAACAGCAGCGTGCTTCCCCATCCCAACACAGCACCTTGCATCCCCAACCCAACGCAGCAGCATCCTACCCCATTCAACACAGCACCTTCTGTCCCAATCGCAAAACAGCAGCATCCTTTTGCATCCCAACACAGCAGCATCCTTCCCTATCCAAACATAGCAGCATCCTACCCCATCACAACAAAGCACCTTCTGTCCCCTGCGCAACACAGCAGCATCCTTATGCATCCCAACGCAGCAGCATCCTTCCCTATCCCAACATAGCACCATCCTTCCACATCCCTACACAGAATCTTCTGCCCCTTCCCAACACAGCAGCATCCTTCCCCATCCCCACACAGCAGTAAACTTTCCCTTCCCCACACAGCAGCATCCTTCCTCTTTCCAAAACAGCAGCATCCTTCCCCTTCCCAAAAAAGCAGCATCCCTACACTTCCCAACACAGCAGCATCCTTCCCCATCCCAACTCAGCAGTATCCTTCTCAATCCCAACACAGCAGCATCCATTCTCATATAAACACAGCAGCATACTTCCCCATCCCAACACAGCAGCATCCTTTTCCTTCCCAACACAGCAGCAACCTTCCCCATCCCAACACAGAAGCATGCTTCCCCATCCCAACACAGCAGCATCCTTCTCCATCCCAACACAGCAGCATCCTTTCCCATCCCAACACGGCACATCCTTCCACTTCCCAAAACAGCAGCATCCCTCCCCTTCAAAAAACAGAGCATCCCTCCCCTTCCCAACACAGCAGCGTCCGTGCCATCCCAACACAGCAGCATCCGTCCTCTTCCAAACACAGCAGCAACACTCCCCTTCCCAACACAGCAGCATCCTTCCCAATCCCAACACAGTGGCATTCTTCCCCATACAAACACAGCAGCATCATTCATCATCCCAACACAGCAGCGTCCTTCTCCATCCTATCACAGCAGCACCGTTCCCCGTCCCAACAAAGCAGCATCCTTCCCCATCCCAAGACAGCAGCATCCTGCTCAATCCCAACACAGGAGCATTCTTTCTCATCCCAACACAGCAGCATCCTTCTCCCTCCCAACACGGCAGCAGCCCTCTGCATCCCAACACAACAGCATCCGTCCCCATCCCAAAACAGCAGCATCCTTCCCCATCCCAACACAGCAGCAACCCTCCCCTTCCCAACACAGCAGCATCCTTCTCAATTCCAACACAGCAGCATCCTTCCCCATCCCAACACAGCAGCATCCTTCCCCATCCCAACACATCAGCATCCTTCCTCATCCCAACACAGAAGCATCTTTTCCCATCCCGACAAGGCAGCATCCTTCCACATCCCAAAGCAGAAGCATTCTTCTCCATCCCAAAACACCGGCATCCTTCCCCATCCCAAGACAGCAGCAGCCTTCTCAATCCCAACACAGCAGCATTATTCTTCATCCCAACACAGCAGCGTCCTAATCGATCCCAACACAGCAGAATCCATCCCCATCCCAACACAGCAGCATCCGTCACCATCCCAACACAGCAGCATCCTTCCCCTTCCCAACACAACAGCATCCTTCCTTATCCCAACACAGCAGCATCCGTCACCATCCCAACACAGTAGCATCCTTCCCCCTCCAAATACAGCAGCATCCTTCCCCATCCCAACACAGCAGCATCTTTCACCATCCCAACTCAGCAGCACCCTTCCCCATCGCAAGACAGCAGCATCCTGCTCAATCCCAAAACAGCAGCATCCTTTCTCATCCCAGCACAGCAGCTTCCTTCTCCATCCCAACACAGCAGCATCCTTCCACAGCCCAACACAGCACCTTCTGTCCCAATCGCAACACAGCAGCATCCTTTTGCATCCCAACACAGCAGCATCCTTCCCTATCCAAACATAGGAGCCTCCTACCCCATCACAACAAAGCACCTTCTGTCCACATCGCAACACAGCAACATCCTTCCCCATCCCAACACAGCAGCGTCCGTTCCTATCCCAACACAGCAGCATCCTTCCCCATCCCAACAGAGCAGCATCCTTTTCATTCCCAACACAGCAGCATCTTTCCCCATCCCAACACAAGAGCATCCATCCCAATTCCAACACAGCAGCATGCTTCCCCATCCAAACACAGCAGCAACATTCCCCATCCCAACACAGAAGCATGCTTCCCCATCCCAACACAGCAGCATCCTTCTCCATCCCAACACAGCAGCATCCTTTCCCATCCCAACACGGAACATCCTTCCACTTCCCAAAACAGCAGCATCCCTCCCTTGGAGAAACAGCAGCATCCCTCCCCTTCCCAACACAGCAGCATCCTTCCCCATCCCAACACAGCAGCATCCGTCCCATCCCAACACAGCAGCATCTGTCCTCTTCCCAACACAGCAGCATTCTTCTCAATCCCAACACAGCAGCATCCATCCTCATTTAAACACAGTAGCATACTTCCCCATCCCAACACAGCAGCATCCTTTTCCTTCCCAACACAGCAGCATCCTTTCCCATCCCAACACAAGAGCATCCTTCCCCATTCCAACACAGCAGCATGCTTCCCCATCCAAACACAGCAGCAACATTCCCCATCCCAACACAGAAGCATGCTTCCCCATCCCTACACAGCAGCATCCTTCTCCATCCCAACACAGCAGCATCCTTTCCCATCCCAACACGGAACATCCTTCCACTTCCCAAAACAGCAGCATTCCTCCCTTGGAGAAACAGCAGCATCCCTCACCTTCCCAACACAGCAGCATACTTCCCCATCCCAACACAGAAGCATCCGTCCCATCCCAACACAGCAGCATCCGTCCCATCCCAACACAGCGGCATCTGTCCTCTTCCCAACACAGCAGCATCCGTCCTCTTCCCAACACAGCAGCAACCCTACCCTTCCCAACACAGCAGCATCCTTCCCAATCCCAACACAGTAGCATTCTTCCCCATACCAAAACAGAAGCATCCTTCATCATCCCAACACAGCAGCGTCCTTCTCCATCCCAACACAGCGGCACCGTTCCCCGTCCCAACAAAGCAGCATCCTTCCCCATCCCAAGACAGCAGCATCCTGCTCAATCCCAACACAGGAGCATTCTTTCTCATCCCAACACAGCAGCATCCTTCTCCCTCCCAACACGGCAGCAGCATTCTGCATCACAACACAACAGCAAACGTCCCCATCCCAACACAGCAGCATCCTTCACCATCCCAACACAGCAGAAACCCTCCCCTTCCCAACACAGCAGCATCCTTCTCAATCCCAACACAGCAGCATCCTTCCCCATCCCAACACAGCAGCATCCTTCCCCTTCCCAACACAGCAGCATCCTTCCCCATCCCAACACATCAGCATCCTTCCTCATCCCAACACAGAAGCATCTTTTCCCATCCCAACAAGGCAGCATCCTTCCACATCCCAAAGCAGAAGCATTCTTCTCCATCCCAAAACACCGGCATCCTTCCCCATCCCAAGACAGCAGCAGCCTTCTGAATCCCAACACAGCAGCATCATTCTTCATCCCAACACAGCAGCGTCCTAATCGATCCCAACACAGCAGAATCCATCCCCATCCCAACACAGCAGCATCCGTCACCATCCCAACACAGCAGCATCCTTCCCCTTCCCAACACAACAGCATCCTTCCTTATCCCAACACAGCAGCATCCGTCACCATCCCAACACAGTAGCATCCTTCCCCCTCCAAATACAGCAGCATCCTTCCCCATCCCAACACAGCAGCATCTTTCACCATCCCAACTCAGCAGCACCCTTCCCCATCGCAAGACAGCAGCATCCTGCTCAATCCCAAAACAGCAGCATCCTTTCTCATCCCAGCACAGCAGCTTCCTTCTCCATCCCAACACAGCAGCATCCTTCCACAGCCCAACACAGCACCTTCTGTCCCAATCGCCACACAGCAGCATCCTTTTGCATCCCAACACAGCAGCATCCTTCCCTATCCAAACATAGGAGCCTCCTACCCCATCACAACAAAGCACCTTCTGTCCCCATCGCAACACAGCAACATCCTTCCCCATCCCAACATAGCAGCGTCCGTTCCCATCCCAACACAGCAGCATCCTTCCCCATCCCAACAGAGCAGCATCCTTTTCATTCCCAACACAGCAGCATCCTTCCCCATCCCAACATAAGATCAAAGGTCCCCATTCCAACACAGCAGCAACCTTCCCCATCCCAACACAGCACCTTCTCTCCCTATCCCAACACAGCAGCATCCTTCCGCTTCCCAACACAGCAGCATCCTTCTCCATCCCAACACAGCAGCATCCTATCCCATCCCAACACAGCAGCATCCTTCCCCATCCCAACACAGCACCTTCTCACCCTATCCCAATACAGCAGCATCCTTCCGCTTCCCAACACAGCAGCATCCTTCTCCATCCCAACACAGCAGTATCCTTCCCCCACCCAACAGAGCAGCATCCTTCCCCATCTGAACACAGCAGCATCCTTCCCCACCACAACACAGCAGCATACGTCCCCATCCCAACACATCAGCATCATTTCTCTTCCCAACACAGCAGCATCCTTCCCCATCCCAACACAGCAGCAAACTTTCCCTTCTCAACACAGCAGCAACCTTCCTCTTCCCAAAACAGAAGCATCCCTCCCCTTCCCAAAAAACCAGCATCCCTCCCCTTCGCAAAACAGCAGCATCCCTCCCCTTCCCAACACAGCAGCATCCTTCCCCATCCCAAAACAGCAGCATCCGTCCCATCCCAACACAACACCTTCTGTCCCCAACCCAACACAGCAGCATCCTTCTGCATCCCAACACAGCAGCATTCGTCCCCATCCCAAGACAGCAGCATCCTGCTCAATCCCAACACAGCAGCATTCTTTCTCTTCCCAACACAGCAGCATCCTCCTCCATACCAACACGGCAGCAAGCTTCCCCATCCCAACACAACAGCATCCACGTCCCCATCCAAACACAGCAGCATCCTTCACCATCCCAGCACAGTAGTAAAATTCCCCATCCCAACACAGCAACATCCTTCTCCATCCCAACACAGCAGCATCCTTAACCTTTCCAACACAGCAGCATCCTTCTTCATCCCCGCACGGCAGCATCGTTTGCCATCCCAAAACAGCAGCATCCATCCCCATCCCAACACAGCAACAACATTCCCCATCCCAACACAGCACCTTCTGTCCCCATCCCAACACAGCAGCAACCGTCCCCATCCCAACACAGCAACATCCTTCCCCATGCCAACAAAGCAGCATTCCTCCGCTTCCCAACAAAGCAGCATTAATTCCCATTCACAACACAACAGAATCCTTCCCCAATCCAACACAGCAGCATCATTCCTCATGCCAAAACAGCAGCGTCCTTATCCATCACAAAACAACAGCATCCTTCCTTATCCCAACACAGCAGCATCTGTCACCATCCCAAAACAGTAGCATTCTTCCCCGTCCAAATACAGCAGTATCCTTCCCCATCCCAACACAGCTGCATCCTTCACCATCCCAACACAGCAGCATCCTTCCCCATCACAAACAGCAGCATGCTGCACAATCCCAAAACTGCAGCATCATTCCTCATCCCAACACAGCAGCTTCCTTCTCCATCCCAACACAGCAGCATCCTTCCCCATCCCAACATAAGATCAAAGGTCCCCATTCCAACACAGCAGCATCCTGCCCCATCCCAACACAGCAGCAACCTTCCCCATCCCAACACAGCACCTTCTCTCCCTATCCCAACACAGCAGCATCCTTCCGCTTCCCAACACAGCAGCATCCTTCTCCATCCCAACACAGCAGCATCCTATCCCATCCCAACACAGCAGCATCCTTCCCCATCCCAACACAGCACCTTTTCACCCTATCCCAATACAGCAGCATCCTTCCGCTTCCCAACACAGCAGCATCCTTCTCCATCCCAACACAGCAGTATCCTTCCCCCACCCAACAGAGCAGCATCCTTCCCCATCTGAACACAGCAGCATCCTTCCCCACCACAACACAGCAGCATACGTCCCCATCCCAACACATCAGCATCATTTCTCTTCCCAACACAGCAGCATCCTTCCCCATCCCAACACAGCAGCAAACTTTCCCTTCTCAACACAGCAGCAACCTTCCTCTTCCCAAAACAGAAGCATCCCTCCCCTTCCCAAAAAACCAGCATCCCTCCCCTTCGCAAAACAGCAGCATCCCTCCCCTTCCCAACACAGCAGCATCCTTCCCCATCCCAAAACAGCAGCATCCGTCCCATCCCAACACAACACCTTCTGTCCCCAACCCAACACAGCAGCATCCTTCTGCATCCCAACACAGCAGCATTCGTCCCCATCCCAAGACAGCAGCATCCTGCTCAATCCCAACACAGCAGCATTCTTTCTCTTCCCAACACAGCAGCATCCTCCTCCATACCAACACGGCAGCAAGCTTCCCCATCCCAACACAACAGCATCCACGTCCCCATCCAAACACAGCAGCATCCTTCACCATCCCAGCACAGTAGTAAAATTCCCCATCCCAACACAGCAACATCCTTCTCCATCCCAACACAGCAGCATCCTTAACCTTTCCAACACAGCAGCATCCTTCTAAATCCCAACACAGTAACAGTCTTCCCCATACCAAAACAGCAGCATCCTTCATCATCCCAACACAGCAGCGTCCTTCTCCATCCCAACACAGCGGCACCGTTCCCCGTCCCAGCAAAGCAGCATCCTTCCCCATCCCAAGACAGCAGCATCCTGCTCAATCCCAACACAGGAGCATTCTTTCTCATCCCAACACAGCAGCATCCTTCTCCCTCCCAACACGGCAGCGGCCTTCTGCATCACAACACAACAGCAAACGTCCCCATCCCAACACAGCAGCATCCTTCACCATCCCAACACAGCAGCAACCCTCCCCTTCCCAACACAGCAGCATCCTTCTCAATCCCAACACAGCAGCATCCTTCCCCATCCCAACACAGCAGCATCCTTCCCCATCCCAACACATCAGCATCTTTCCTCATCCCAACACAGAAGCATCTTTTCCCATCCCAACAAGGCAGCATCCTTCCACATCCCAAAGCAGAAGCATCCTTCTCCATCCCAACACACCGGCATCCTTCCCCATCCCAAGACAGCAGCATCCTTCTCAATCCCAACACAGCATCATCATTCCTCATCCCAACACAGCAGCGTCCTTATCGATCCCAACACAGCAGCATCCATCCCCATCCCAACACAGCAGCATCTGTCACCATCCCAACACAGCAGCATCCTTCCCCTTCCCAAAACAACAGCATCCTTCCTTATCCCAACACAGCAGCATCCGTCACCATCCCAACACAGTAGCATGCTTCCCCCTCCAAATACAGCAGCATCCTTCCCCATCCCAACACAGCAGCATCTTTCACCATCCCAACTCAGCAGCATCCTTCCCCATCCCAACACAACAGCATCCTTCCTCAAACCAACACAGCAGCGTCCTTCCCCTTCCCAATCATCCTTCTCCATACCAACATGGCAGCATTCTTCCCCATCCCAACACAGCAGTAAAATTCCCCATCCCAACACAGCAACATCCTTCTCCATCCCAACACAGCAGCATCCTTCACCATCCCAACACAGCAGTAAAATTCCCCATCCCAACACAGCAACATCCTTCTCCATCCCAACACAGCAGCTTCCTTAACCTTTCCAACACAGCAGCATCCTTCTTCATCCCAACACAGCAGCATCCTTCTCCATCCCAACGCAGCAGCATCCTTTCCCTTCCCAACACATCAGCATGCTTCTGCATCCCAACACAGCAGCATCCTTCCCCATCCCAAAACAGCAGCGTGCTTCCCCATCCCAACACAGCACCTTGCATCCCCAACCCAACGCAGCAGCATCCTACCCCATTCAACACAGCACCTTCTGTCCCAATCGCAAAACAGCAGCATCCTTTTGCATCCCAACACAGCAGCATCCTTCCCTATCCAAACATAGCAGCATCCTACCCCATCACAACAAAGCACCTTCTGTCCCCTGCGCAACACAGCAGCATCCTTATGCATCCCAACGCAGCAGCATCCTTCCCTATCCCAACATAGCACCATCCTTCCACATCCCTACACAGAATCTTCTGCCCCTTCCCAACACAGCAGCATCCTTCCCCATCCCCACACAGCAGTAAACTTTCCCTTCCCCACACAGCAGCATCCTTCCTCTTTCCAAAACAGCAGCATCCTTCCCCTTCCCAAAAAAGCAGCATCCCTACACTTCCCAACACAGCAGCATCCTTCCCCATCCCAACTCAGCAGTATCCTTCTCAATCCCAACACAGCAGCATCCATTCTCATATAAACACAGCAGCATACTTCCCCATCCCAACACAGCAGCATCCTTTTCCTTCCCAACACAGCAGCAACCTTCCCCATCCCAACACAGAAGCATGCTTCCCCATCCCAACACAGCAGCATCCTTCTCCATCCCAACACAGCAGCATCCTTTCCCATCCCAACACGGCACATCCTTCCACTTCCCAAAACAGCAGCATCCCTCCCCTTCAAAAAACAGAGCATCCCTCCCCTTCCCAACACAGCAGCGTCCGTGCCATCCCAACACAGCAGCATCCGTCCTCTTCCAAACACAGCAGCAACACTCCCCTTCCCAACACAGCAGCATCCTTCCCAATCCCAACACAGTGGCATTCTTCCCCATACAAACACAGCAGCATCATTCATCATCCCAACACAGCAGCGTCCTTCTCCATCCTATCACAGCAGCACCGTTCCCCGTCCCAACAAAGCAGCATCCTTCCCCATCCCAAGACAGCAGCATCCTGCTCAATCCCAACACAGGAGCATTCTTTCTCATCCCAACACAGCAGCATCCTTCTCCCTCCCAACACGGCAGCAGCCCTCTGCATCCCAACACAACAGCATCCGTCCCCATCCCAAAACAGCAGCATCCTTCCCCATCCCAACACAGCAGCAACCCTCCCCTTCCCAACACAGCAGCATCCTTCTCAATTCCAACACAGCAGCATCCTTCCCCATCCCAACACAGCAGCATCCTTCCCCATCCCAACACATCAGCATCCTTCCTCATCCCAACACAGAAGCATCTTTTCCCATCCCGACAAGGCAGCATCCTTCCACATCCCAAAGCAGAAGCATTCTTCTCCATCCCAAAACACCGGCATCCTTCCCCATCCCAAGACAGCAGCAGCCTTCTCAATCCCAACACAGCAGCATTATTCTTCATCCCAACACAGCAGCGTCCTAATCGATCCCAACACAGCAGAATCCATCCCCATCCCAACACAGCAGCATCCGTCACCATCCCAACACAGCAGCATCCTTCCCCTTCCCAACACAACAGCATCCTTCCTTATCCCAACACAGCAGCATCCGTCACCATCCCAACACAGTAGCATCCTTCCCCCTCCAAATACAGCAGCATCCTTCCCCATCCCAACACAGCAGCATCTTTCACCATCCCAACTCAGCAGCACCCTTCCCCATCGCAAGACAGCAGCATCCTGCTCAATCCCAAAACAGCAGCATCCTTTCTCATCCCAGCACAGCAGCTTCCTTCTCCATCCCAACACAGCAGCATCCTTCCACAGCCCAACACAGCACCTTCTGTCCCAATCGCAACACAGCAGCATCCTTTTGCATCCCAACACAGCAGCATCCTTCCCTATCCAAACATAGGAGCCTCCTACCCCATCACAACAAAGCACCTTCTGTCCACATCGCAACACAGCAACATCCTTCCCCATCCCAACACAGCAGCGTCCGTTCCTATCCCAACACAGCAGCATCCTTCCCCATCCCAACAGAGCAGCATCCTTTTCATTCCCAACACAGCAGCATCTTTCCCCATCCCAACACAAGAGCATCCATCCCAATTCCAACACAGCAGCATGCTTCCCCATCCAAACACAGCAGCAACATTCCCCATCCCAACACAGAAGCATGCTTCCCCATCCCAACACAGCAGCATCCTTCTCCATCCCAACACAGCAGCATCCTTTCCCATCCCAACACGGAACATCCTTCCACTTCCCAAAACAGCAGCATCCCTCCCTTGGAGAAACAGCAGCATCCCTCCCCTTCCCAACACAGCAGCATCCTTCCCCATCCCAACACAGCAGCATCCGTCCCATCCCAACACAGCAGCATCTGTCCTCTTCCCAACACAGCAGCATTCTTCTCAATCCCAACACAGCAGCATCCATCCTCATTTAAACACAGTAGCATACTTCCCCATCCCAACACAGCAGCATCCTTTTCCTTCCCAACACAGCAGCATCCTTTCCCATCCCAACACAAGAGCATCCTTCCCCATTCCAACACAGCAGCATGCTTCCGCATCCAAACACAGCAGCAACATTCCCCATCCCAACACAGAAGCATGCTTCCCCATCCCTACACAGCAGCATCCTTCTCCATCCCAACACAGCAGCATCCTTTCCCATCCCAACACGGAACATCCTTCCACTTCCCAAAACAGCAGCATTCCTCCCTTGGAGAAACAGCAGCATCCCTCACCTTCCCAACACAGCAGCATACTTCCCCATCCCAACACAGAAGCATCCGTCCCATCCCAACACAGCAGCATCCGTCCCATCCCAACACAGCGGCATCTGTCCTCTTCCCAACACAGCAGCATCCGTCCTCTTCCCAACACAGCAGCAACCCTACCCTTCCCAACACAGCAGCATCCTTCCCAATCCCAACACAGTAGCATTCTTCCCCATACCAAAACAGAAGCATCCTTCATCATCCCAACACAGCAGCATCCGTCCTCTTCCCAACACAGCAGCAACCCTACCCTTCCCAACACAGCAGCATCCTTCCCAATCCCAACACAGTAGCATTCTTCCCCATACCAAAACAGAAGCATCCTTCATCATCCCAACACAGCAGCGTCCTTCTCCATCCCAACACAGCGGCACCGTTCCCCGTCCCAACAAAGCAGCATCCTTCCCCATCCCAAGACAGCAGCATCCTGCTCAATCCCAAAACAGGAGCATTCTTTCTCATCCCAACACAGCAGCATCCTTCTCCCTCCCAACACGGCAGCAGCATTCTGCATCACAACACAACAGCAAACGTCCCCATCCCAACACAGCAGCATCCTTCACCATCCCAACACAGCAGAAACCCTCCCCTTCCCAACACAGCAGCATCCTTCTCAATCCCAACACAGCAGCATCCTTCCCCATCCCAACACAGCAGCATCCTTCCCCTTCCCAACACAGCAGCATCCTTCCCCATCCCAACACATCAGCATCCTTCCTCATCCCAACACAGAAGCATCTTTTCCCATCCCAACAAGGCAGCATCCTTCCACATCCCAAAGCAGAAGCATTCTTCTCCATCCCAAAACACCGGCATCCTTCCCCATCCCAAGACAGCAGCAGCCTTCTGAATCCCAACACAGCAGCATCATTCTTCATCCCAACACAGCAGCGTCCTAATCGATCCCAACACAGCAGAATCCATCCCCATCCCAACACAGCAGCATCCGTCACCATCCCAACACAGCAGCATCCTTCCCCTTCCCAACACAACAGCATCCTTCCTTATCCCAACACAGCAGCATCCGTCACCATCCCAACACAGTAGCATCCTTCCCCCTCCAAATACAGCAGCATCCTTCCCCATCCCAACACAGCAGCATCTTTCACCATCCCAACTCAGCAGCACCCTTCCCCATCGCAAGACAGCAGCATCCTGCTCAATCCCAAAACAGCAGCATCCTTTCTCATCCCAGCACAGCAGCTTCCTTCTCCATCCCAACACAGCAGCATCCTTCCACAGCCCAACACAGCACCTTCTGTCCCAATCGCAACACAGCAGCATCCTTTTGCATCCCAACACAGCAGCATCCTTCCCTATCCAAACATAGGAGCCTCCTACCCCATCACAACAAAGCACCTTCTGTCCCCATCGCAACACAGCAACATCCTTCCCCATCCCAACATAGCAGCGTCCGTTCCCATCCCAACACAGCAGCATCCTTCCCCATCCCAACAGAGCAGCATCCTTTTCATTCCCAACACAGCAGCATCCTTCCCCATCCCAACATAAGATCAAAGGTCCCCATTCCAACACAGCAGCAACCTTCCCCATCCCAACACAGCACCTTCTCTCCCTATCCCAACACAGCAGCATCCTTCCGCTTCCCAACACAGCAGCATCCTTCTCCATCCCAACACAGCAGCATCCTATCCCATCCCAACACAGCAGCATCCTTCCCCATCCCAACACAGCACCTTCTCACCCTATCCCAATACAGCAGCATCCTTCCGCTTCCCAACACAGCAGCATCCTTCTCCATCCCAACACAGCAGTATCCTTCCCCCACCCAACAGAGCAGCATCCTTCCCCATCTGAACACAGCAGCATCCTTCCCCACCACAACACAGCAGCATACGTCCCCATCCCAACACATCAGCATCATTTCTCTTCCCAACACAGCAGCATCCTTCCCCATCCCAACACAGCAGCAAACTTTCCCTTCTCAACACAGCAGCAACCTTCCTCTTCCCAAAACAGAAGCATCCCTCCCCTTCCCAAAAAACCAGCATCCCTCCCCTTCGCAAAACAGCAGCATCCCTCCCCTTCCCAACACAGCAGCATCCTTCCCCATCCCAAAACAGCAGCATCCGTCCCATCCCAACACAACACCTTCTGTCCCCAACCCAACACAGCAGCATCCTTCTGCATCCCAACACAGCAGCATTCGTCCCCATCCCAAGACAGCAGCATCCTGCTCAATCCCAACACAGCAGCATTCTTTCTCTTCCCAACACAGCAGCATCCTCCTCCATACCAACACGGCAGCAAGCTTCCCCATCCCAACACAACAGCATCCACGTCCCCATCCAAACACAGCAGCATCCTTCACCATCCCAGCACAGTAGTAAAATTCCCCATCCCAACACAGCAACATCCTTCTCCATCCCAACACAGCAGCATCCTTAACCTTTCCAACACAGCAGCATCCTTCTTCATCCCCGCACGGCAGCATCGTTTGCCATCCCAAAACAGCAGCATCCATCCCCATCCCAACACAGCAACAACATTCCCCATCCCAACACAGCACCTTCTGTCCCCATCCCAACACAGCAGCAACCGTCCCCATCCCAACACAGCAACATCCTTCCCCATGCCAACAAAGCAGCATTCCTCCGCTTCCCAACAAAGCAGCATTAATTCCCATTCACAACACAACAGAATCCTTCCCCAATCCAACACAGCAGCATCATTCCTCATGCCAAAACAGCAGCGTCCTTATCCATCACAAAACAACAGCATCCTTCCTTATCCCAACACAGCAGCATCTGTCACCATCCCAAAACAGTAGCATTCTTCCCCGTCCAAATACAGCAGTATCCTTCCCCATCCCAACACAGCTGCATCCTTCACCATCCCAACACAGCAGCATCCTTCCCCATCACAAACAGCAGCATGCTGCACAATCCCAAAACTGCAGCATCATTCCTCATCCCAACACAGCAGCTTCCTTCTCCATCCCAACACAGCAGCATCCTTCCCCATCCCAACATAAGATCAAAGGTCCCCATTCCAACACAGCAGCATCCTGCCCCATCCCAACACAGCAGCAACCTTCCCCATCCCAACACAGCACCTTCTCTCCCTATCCCAACACAGCAGCATCCTTCCGCTTCCCAACACAGCAGCATCCTTCTCCATCCCAACACAGCAGCATCCTATCCCATCCCAACACAGCAGCATCCTTCCCCATCCCAACACAGCACCTTTTCACCCTATCCCAATACAGCAGCATCCTTCCGCTTCCCAACACAGCAGCATCCTTCTCCATCCCAACACAGCAGTATCCTTCCCCCACCCAACAGAGCAGCATCCTTCCCCATCTGAACACAGCAGCATCCTTCCCCACCACAACACAGCAGCATACGTCCCCATCCCAACACATCAGCATCATTTCTCTTCCCAACACAGCAGCATCCTTCCCCATCCCAACACAGCAGCAAACTTTCCCTTCTCAACACAGCAGCAACCTTCCTCTTCCCAAAACAGAAGCATCCCTCCCCTTCCCAAAAAACCAGCATCCCTCCCCTTCGCAAAACAGCAGCATCCCTCCCCTTCCCAACACAGCAGCATCCTTCCCCATCCCAAAACAGCAGCATCCGTCCCATCCCAACACAACACCTTTTGTCCCCAACCCAACACAGCAGCATCCTTCTGCATCCCAACACAGCAGCATTCGTCCCCATCCCAAAGCAGCAGCATCCTTCCCCATCCCAACACAGCACCTTCTGTCCCCATCCCAACACAGCAGCATCCTTCCCCATCCCAAATCAAGAGCATCCTTCCTCATCCCAACACAGCAGCTTCCTTCTCCATCCCAACACAGCAGCATCCTTCCCCAACCCAACACAAGAGCAACAGTCCCTATTCCAACAGAGCAGCATCCTTCCCCATCCCAAAACAGCAGCAACCTACCCCAGCCCAACACAGCACCATCCTTCTCAATCCCAACACAGCAGAAACTTTCCCCATCCCAACACAGCAGCATACTTCTCCATCCCAACACAGCAGCATCCGTCCCCATCCCAACATTACAGCATCCTTCCCAATAGCTACACGGCACCTTCTGTCCCCATTCCAAAACAGCAGCATCCATCCCCATCCCAACACAGCAGGATCCTTTCCCTACACAACAAAGCAGCATCCTTCCCCTTCCCAAAACAGCAAAATCCCTCCCCTTCACAAAACAGTAGCATCCCTCCTCTTGCCAACACAGCAGCATCCGTCCCCATCCCAACACAGCAGCATCCTTCCCCATCCCCACACAGCAGCAAACTTTCCCTTCCCAACACAGCAGCATCCTTACTTTTTCCTAAACAGCAGCATCCCTCCCCTTCCCAAAAAAGCAGCATCCCTACCCTTCCCAACACAGCAGCAGCCTTACCCATCACAACACAGCTGCGTCTGTCCCCATCCCTACTCAGCAGCATCCTTCCACATCCCAACACAGCAGCATCCTTCTCAATCCCAACACAGCAGCATCCATCCTCATTTAAACACAGCAGCATACTTCCCCATCCCAACACAGCAGCATCCTTTTCCTTCCCAACACAGCAGCATCCTTCCCCATCCCAACACAAGAGCATCCGTCCCCATTCCAACACAGCAGCATGCTTCCCCATCCCAACACAGCAGCAACCTTCCCCATCCCAACACAGAAGCATGCTTCCCCATCCCAACATTGCAGCATCCTGCTCAATCCCAACACAGAAGCATCCTTCCCCATCCCAACACAACAGCATCCCTCCCCTTCCCAACACAGCAGCATCCACCCATCCCAACACATCAGCATCCTTCCCCATCCCAACACAGCAGCATCCTTCCCCATTCACACACAGGAGCATACTTCTCCATCCCAACACAGCAGCACCCTTCCCCATCCCAACATTGCAGCATCCTGCTCAATCCCAACACAGCAGCAAGCTTCCTCATGCTAAGACAGCAGCACCCTTCTCCATCCCAACACGGCAGCATCGTTCGCCATCCCGAAACAACAGCATCCATCCCCATACCAACACAGCAACAATCTTCCCCATCCCAACACAGCACCTTCTTTCCCCATCCCAACACAGCAGCATACGACCCCATCCCAACACAGCAACATCCTTCCCCATCCCAACAAAGCAGCAAACTTTCCCTTCCCAACTCAGCAGCATCCTTCCCCTTTCCAAAACAGCAGCATTCCTTCCCTTCCCAAAACAGCAGCATCCCTCCCCTTCCCAACACAGCAGCATTCCTTCCGCATCCAAACACACTAGCATCCTTCCCTATCCCAACAAACACAGCACCTTCTATCCACATCCCAAAACAGCAGCATCCTTCCCCATCCCAACACAGCACCTTCTGTCACCAACCCAGCAGAGCAGAATCCTTCTGCATCCCAACACAGCAGCATTCGTCCCCATCCCAATGCAGCAGCACCCTTCACCATCCCAACACAGCACCTTCAGTCCCCTTCCCAACACAGCAGCATACTTCCCCATCCCAACACAACAGCATCCTTCCTCATCCCAACACAGCAGCATCTTTCCTCTTCCCAACACAGCAGCTTCCTTCCCCATCCCAACATAGCAGCATCCTCCCATTCCCAACACAGCAGCAGCCTTCCCCATCCCAACACAGCAGTATCCATCCCCATCCTAAAACAGCAGCATCCTTCCCCATCCAAACACAGCAGCATCCTTCCACATTCCAACACAGCAGCATCCCTTCCCTTCCCAACACAGCAGCATCCACCCATCCCAACACATCAGCATCCTTCCCCATCCCAACACAGCAGCATCCTTTCCCATTCCCACACAGGAGCATACTTCTCCATCAGAACAATGCGGCATCCTTCCCCATTCCAACACAGCAGCATTCCTCCGCTTCCCAACAAAGCAGCATTCTTTCCCATCGACAACACAACAGCATCCTTCTCCAATCCAACACAGCAGCATCATTCCTCATCCCAACACAGCACTGTCCTTCCCCAACAAAACACAGCAGCATACGTCCCCATCCCAACACATCAGCATCCTTCCTCTTCCCAACACAGCAGCATCATTCCCCATCCCAACACAGCAGCAAACTTTCCCTTCTCAACACAGCAGCAACCTTCCTCTTCCCAAAACAGAAGCATCCCTCCCCTTCCCAAAAAACCAGCATCCCTCCCCTTCGCAAAACAGCAGCATCCCTCCCCTTCCCAACACAGCAGCATCCTTCCCCATCCCAAAACAGCAGCATCCGTCCCATCCCAACACAGCACCTTCTGTCCCCATCCCAACACAGCAGCATCCTTCTGCATCCCAATACAGCAGCATTCGTCCCCATCCCAAAGCAGCAGCATCCTTCCCCATCCCAACACAGCACCTTCTGTCCCCATCCCAACACAGCAGCATCCTTCCCCATCCCAAAACAACAGCATCCTTCCTCATCCCAACACAGCAGCATCCTTCCCCTTCCCAACACAGCAGCATCCTTCCTCATACCAACACAGCAGCGTCCTTCCCCTTACCAATAAACCAGCATCCTTCCCCTTCCCAAAACATCATCCTTCCTCATCCCAACACAGCAGCTTGTAACCCCATCCCAACATTGCAGCATTCTTCCCAATCCCTACACAGCAGCATCCTTTCCTGTCCAACACAGCAGCATCCTTCCCCATCCCAACACAACAGCATCCTGCCTCAAACCAACACAGCAACATCCTTCCCCTTCCCAATACACCAGCATCCTGCCCCTTCCCAACACAACAGCATCCTTCCTAATCCCAACACAGCAGCATGTATCCCCATCCCAACACAGCACCTTCTGTCCCCATCGCAACACAGCAGCATCCTTTTGCATCACAACACAGCAGCATCCTTCCCTATCCAAACATAGAAGCATCCTACCCCTTCACAACAAAGCACCTTCTGTCCCCATCACAAAACAGCAGCATATTTCGGCATCACAACACAGCAGCATCCTTCCCTATCCCAACATAGCACCATCCTTCCCCATCCCTACACAGAATCTTCTGCCCCATCTCAACACAGCCGCATCCGTCCCCATCCCAACACAGCAGCATCCTTCCCCATCCCAACACAGCAGCATCCTTCCCCATTCCCACACAGGTGCATACTTCTCCATCAGAACAATGCGGCATCCTTCCCCATTCCAACACAGCAGCATTCCTCCGCTTCCCAACAAAGCAGCATTCTTTCACATCGACAACACAACAGCATCCTTCTCCAATCCAACACAGCAGCATCATTCCTCATCCCAACACAGCACCGTCCTTCCCCAACAAAACACAGCAGCATACGTCCCCATCCCAACACATCAGCATCCTTCCTCTTCCCAACACAGCAGCATCATTCCCCATCCCAACACAGCAGCAAACTTTCCCTTCTCAACACAGCAGCAACCTTCCTCTTCCGAAAACAGAAGCATCCCTCCCCTTCCCAAAAAACCAGCATCCCTCCCCTTCGCAAAACAGCAGCATCCCTCCCCTTCCCAACACAGCAGCATCCTTCCCCATCCCAAAACAGCAGCATCCATCCCGTCCCAACACAGCACCTTCTGTCCCCATCCCAACACAGCAGCATCCTTCTGCATCCCAACACAGCAGCATTCGTCCCCATCCCAAAGCAGCAGCATCCTTCCCCATCCCAACACAGCACCTTCTGTCCCCATCCCAACACAGCAGCATCCTTCCCCATCCCAAATCAGCAGCATCTTTCCTCATCCCAACACAGCAGCATCCTTCCCCTTCCCAACACAGCAGCATCCTTCCTCATACCAACACAGCAGCGTCCTTCCCCTTACCAATGAACCAGCATCCTTCCCCTTCCCAAAACATCATCCTTCCTCATCCCAACACAGCAGCTTGTAACCCCATCCCAAATTGCAGCATTCTTCCCAATCCCTACACAGCAGCATCCTTTCCTGTCCAACACAGCAGCATCCTTCCCCATCCCAACACAACAGCATCCTTCCTCAAACCAACACAGCAGCATCCTTCCCCTTCCCAAATACACCAGCATCCTTCCCCTTCCCAACACAACAGCATCCTTCCTAATCCCAACACAGCAGCATGTATCCCCATCCCAACACAGCACCTTCTGTCCCCATCGCAACACAGCAGCATCCTTTTGCATCACAACACAGCAGCATCCTTCCCTGTCCAAACATAGAAGCATCCTACCCCATCACAACAAAGCACCTTCTGTCCCCATCACAAAACAGCAGCATATTTTGGCATCCCAACACAGCAGCATCCTTCTCAATCCCAACACAGCAGCATCCATCCTCATTTAAACACAGCAGCATACTTCCCCATCCCAACACAAGAGCAGCAATCCCCATTCCGATACAGCAGCATGCTTCCCCATCGCAACACAACAGCAACCTTCCCCATCCCAACACAGAAGCATGCTTCCCCATCCCAACACAGCAGCATCCTTCTCCATCCCAACACAGCAGCATCCTTTCCCATCCCAACATGGCACATCCTTCCACTTCCCAAAAGAGCAGCATCCCTCCCCTTCGAAAAACAGCAGCATCCCTCCCCTTCACGACACAGCAGCATCCTTCCCCATCCCAACACAGCAGCATCCGTCCCATCCCAACACATCAGCATCGGTCCTCTTCCCAACACAGCAGCAACCCTCCCCTTCCCAACACAGCAGCATACTTCCCAATCCCAACACAGTAGCATCCTTCCCCATACCAACACAGCAGCGTCCTTCTCCATCCCATCACAGCGGCAACGTTCCCCCTCCCAACAAAGCAGCATCCTTTCCCATCCAAACATAGCAGCATCCTACCCCATCACAACAAAGCCCCTTCTGTCCCCATCGCAAAACAGCAGCATACTTCAGCATCCCAACACAGCAGCATCCTTCCCTATCCCAACATAGCACCATCCTTCCCCATCCCTACACAGAATCTTCTGCCCCATCCCAACACAGCCGCATCCGTCCCCATCCCAACACAGCAGCATCCTTCTCCATCCCAACACAGCAGCAAACTTTCCTTTCCCAACACAGCAGCATCCTTCCTCTTTCCAAAGCAGCAGCATCCCTCCCCTTCCCAAAAAAGCAGCATCCTTCTCAATCCCAGCACAGCAGCGTCCATCCCCATCCCAACACAGCAGCATCCTTCCGCATCCCAACACAGCAGCATCCTTCTCAATCCCAAAACAGCAGCATCCATCCTCATTTAAACACAGCAGCATACTTCCCCATCCCAACACAGCAGCATCCTTTTCCTTCCCAACACAGCAGCATCCTTCCCCATCCCAACACAAGGGCAGCAATCCCCATTCCGATACAGCAGCATGCTTCCCCATCGCAACAAAACAGCAACCTTCCCCATCCCAACACAGAAGCATGCTTCCCCATCCCAACACAGCAGCATCCTTCTCCATCCCAACACAGCAGCATCCTTTCCCATCCCAACACGGCACATCCTTCCACTTCCCAAAAGAGCAGCATCCCTCCCCTTCGAAAAACAGCAGCATCCCTCCCCTTCCCAACACAGCAGCATCCTTCCCCATCCCAACACAGCAGCATCTGTCCCATCCCAACACAGCAGCATCGGTCCTCTTCCCAACACATCAGCAACCCTCCCCTTCCCAACACAGCAGCATACTTCCCAATCCCAACACAGTAGCAACCTTCCCCATACCAACACAGCAGCGTCCTTCTCCATCCCATCACAGCGTCAACGTTCCCCCTCCCAACAAAGCAGCATCCTTTCCCATTCCAAACCAGCAGCATCCTGCTCAATCCCAACACAGCAGCATTCTTTCTCATCCCAACACAGCAGTTTCCTTCTCCCTCCCTACACGGCAGAAGCCTTCTGCATCCCAACACAACAGCATCCGTCCCCATCCCAACACAGCAGCATCCATCCCCATCCCAACACAGCAGCAACCCTCCCCTTCCCAACACAGCAGCATCCTTCTCAATCCCAACACAGCAGCATCATTCCTCATCCCAACACAGCAGCGTCCTTATCGGTCCCAACACAGCAGCATCCATCCCCATCCCAACACAGCAGCATCTGTCACCATCCCAACACAGCAGCATCCTTCCCCTTCCCAAAACAACAGCATCCATCCTTATCCCAACACAGCAGCATCCGTCACCATCCCAACACAGCAGCATCCTTCCCCATCCCAACACAGCAGCATCCTTCTCAATCCCAACACAGCAGCATCCATCCTCATTTAAACACAGCAGCATACTTCCCCATCCCAACACAGCAGGATCCTTTTCCTTCCCAACGCAGCAGCATTCTTCCCCTTCCCAACACAAGAGCATCCGTCCCCATTCCAATACAGCAGCATGCTTCCCCATCGCAACACAGCAGCAACCTTCCCCATCCCAACACAGAAGCATGCTTCCCCATCCCAACACAGCAGCATCCTTCTCCATCCCAACACAGCAGCATCCTTTCCCATCCCAACACGGCACATCCTTCCACTTCCCAAAACAGCAGCATCCCTCCCCTTCGAAAAACAGCAGCATCCCTCCCCTTCCCAACACAGCAGCATCCTTCCCCATCCCAACACAGCAGCATCCATCCCATCCCAACACAGCAGCATCGGTCCTCTTCCCAACACAGCAGCAACCCTCCCCTTCACAACACAGCAGCATACTTCCCAATCCCAACACAGTAGCATCCTTCCCCATACCAACACAGCAGCATCCTTCATCATCCCAACACAGCAGCATCCTTCTCCATCCCATCACAGCGGCAAAGTTCCCCGTCCCAACAAAGCAGCATTCTTTCTCATCCCAACGCAGCAGCATCCTTCTCCCTCCCAACACAGCAAAAGACTTCTGCATCCCAACACAACAGCATCCGTCCCCATCCCAACACAGCAGCGTCCATCCCCATCCCAACATAGCAGCAACCCTCCCCTTCCCAACACAGCAGCATCCTTCTCAATCCCAACACAGCAGCATCCTTCCCCATCCCAACACAGCAGCATCCTTCCCCATTCCAACACATCAGCATCCTTCCTCATCCCAACACAGAAGTATCTTTTCCCATCCCAACAATGCAGCATCCTTCCACATCCCAAAGCAGAAGCATCCATCTCCATCCCAACACACCGGCATCCTTCCACATCCCAAGACAGCAGCATCATTCCTCATCCCAACACAGCAGCGTCCTTATCGATCCCAACACAGCAGCATCCATCCCCTTCCCAACACAGCAGCATCCGTCACCATCCCAACACAGCAGCATCCTTCCCCTTCCCAAAACAACAGCATCCTTCTCAATCCCAACACATCAGCATCCATCCTCATTTAAACACAGCAGCATACTTCCCCATCCCAACACAGCAGCATCCTTTTCCTTCCCAACACAGCAGCATCCTTCCCCATCCCAACACAAGAGCAGCAATCCCCATTCCGATACAGCAGCATGCTTCCCCATCGCAACACAGCAGCAACCTTCCCCATCCCAACACAGAAGCATGCTTCCCCATCCCAACACAGCAGCATCCTTCTCCATCCCAACACAGCAGCATCCTTTCCCATCCCAACACGGCACATCCTTCCACTTCCCAAAACAGCAGCATCCCTCCCCTTCGAAAAACAGCAGCATCCCTCCCCTTCCCAACACAGCAGCATCCTTCCCCATCCCAACACAGCAGCATCCGTCCCATCCCAACACAGCAGCATCGGTCCTCTTCCCAACACAGCAGCAACCCTCCCCTTCCCAACACAGCAGCATACTTCCCAATACCAACACAGTAGCATCCTTCCCCATACCAACTCAGCAGCGTCCTTCTCCATCCCATCACAGCGGCAACGTTCCCCCTCCCAACAAAGCAGCATCCTTCCCCATTCCAACACATCAGCATCCTTCCTCATCCCAACACAGAAGTATCTTTTCCCATCCCAACAATGCAGCATCCTTCCACATCCCAAAGCAGAAGCATCCTTCTCCATCCCAACACACCGGCATCCTTCCACATCCCAAGACAGCAGCATCATTCCTCATCCCAACACAGCAGCGTCCTTATCGATCCCAACACAGCAGCATCCATCCCTTTCCCAACACAGCAGCATCCGTCACCATCCCAACACAGCAGCATCCTTCCCCTTCCCAAAACAACAGCATCCTTCTCAATCCCAACACAGCAGCATCCATCCTCATTTAAACACAGCAGCATACTTCCCCATCCCAACACAGCAGCATCCTTTTCCTTCCCAACACAGCAGCATCCTTCCCCATCCCAACACAAGAGCAGCAATCCCCATTCCGATACAGCAGCATGCTTCCCCATCGCAACACAGCAGCATCCTTCCCCATCCCAACACAGAAGCATGCTTCCCCATCCCAACACAGCAGCATCCTTCTCCATCCCAACACAGCAGCATCCTTTCCCATCCCAACACGGCACATCCTTCCACTTCCCAAAACAGCAGCATCCCTCCCCTTCGAAAAACAGCAGCATCCCTCCCTTTCCCAACACAGCAGCATCCTTCCCCATCCCAACACAGCAGCATCCGTCCCATCCCAACACAGCAGCATCGGTCCTCTTCCCAACACAGCAGCAACCCTCCCCTTCCCAACACAGCAGCATACTTCCCAATACCAACACAGTAGCATCCTTCCCCATACCAACACAGCAGCGTCCTTCTCCATCCCATCACAGCGGCAACGTTCCCCCTCCCAACAAAGCAGCATCCTTTCCCATTCCAAGACAGCAGCATTCTGCTCAATCCCAGCACAGCAGCATTCTTTCTCATCCCAACACAGCAGTTTCCTTCTCCCTCCCTACACGGCAGAAGCCTTCTGCATCCCAACACAACAGCATCCGTCCCCATCCCAACACAGCAGCATCCATCCCCATCCCAACACAGCAGCAACCCTCCCCTTCCCAACACAGCAGCATCCTTCTCAATCCCAACACAGCAGCATCATTCCTCATCCCAACACAGCAGCGTCCTTATCGGTCCCAACACAGCAGCATCCATCCCCATCCCAACACAGCAGCATCTGTCACCATCCCAACACAGCAGCATCCTTCCCCTTCCCAAAACAACAGCATCCATCCTTATCCCAACACAGCAGCATCCGTCACCATCCCAACACAGCAGCATCCTTCCCCATCCCAACACAGCAGCATCCTTCTCAATCCCAACACAGCAGCATCCATCCTCATTTAAACACAGCAGCATACTTCCCCATCCCAACACAGCAGGATCCTTTTCCTTCCCAACGCAGCAGCATTCTTCCCCTTCCCAACACAAGAGCATCCGTCCCCATTCCAATACAGCAGCATGCTTCCCCATCGCAACACAGCAGCAACCTTCCCCATCCCAACACAGAAGCATGCTTCCCCATCCCAACACAGCAGCATCCTTCTCCATCCCAACACAGCAGCATCCTTTCCCATCCCAACACGGCACATCCTTCCACTTCCCAAAACAGCAGCATCCCTCCCCTTCGAAAAACAGCAGCATCCCTCCCCTTCCCAACACAGCAGCATCCTTCCCCATCCCAACACAGCAGCATCCATCCCATCCCAACACAGCAGCATCGGTCCTCTTCCCAACACAGCAGCAACCCTCCCCTTCACAACACAGCAGCATACTTCCCAATCCCAACACAGTAGCATCCTTCCCCATACCAACACAGCAGCATCCTTCATCATCCCAACACAGCAGCATCCTTCTCCATCCCATCACAGCGGCAAAGTTCCCCGTCCCAACAAAGCAGCATTCTTTCTCATCCCAACGCAGCAGCATCCTTCTCCCTCCCAACACAGCAAAAGACTTCTGCATCCCAACACAACAGCATCCGTCCCCATCCCAACACAGCAGCGTCCATCCCCATCCCAACATAGCAGCAACCCTCCCCTTCCCAACACAGCAGCATCCTTCTCAATCCCAACACAGCAGCATCCTTCCCCATCCCAACACAGCAGCATCCTTCCCCATTCCAACACATCAGCATCCTTCCTCATCCCAACACAGAAGTATCTTTTCCCATCCCAACAATGCAGCATCCTTCCACATCCCAAAGCAGGAGCATCCATCTCCATCCCAACACACCGGCATCCTTCCACATCCCAAGACAGCAGCATCATTCCTCATCCCAACACAGCAGCGTCCTTATCGATCCCAACACAGCAGCATCCATCCCCTTCCCAACACAGCAGCATCCGTCACCATCCCAACACAGCAGCATCCTTCCCCTTCCCAAAACAACAGCATCCTTCTCAATCCCAACACATCAGCATCCATCCTCATTTAAACACAGCAGCATACTTCCCCATCCCAACACAGCAGCATCCTTTTCCTTCCCAACACAGCAGCATCCTTCCCCATCCCAACACAAGAGCAGCAATCCCCATTCCGATACAGCAGCATGCTTCCCCATCGCAACACAGCAGCAACCTTCCCCATCCCAACACAGAAGCATGCTTCCCCATCCCAACACAGCAGCATCCTTCTCCATCCCAACACAGCAGCATCCTTTCCCATCCCAACACGGCACATCCTTCCACTTCCCAAAACAGCAGCATCCCTCCCCTTCGAAAAACAGCAGCATCCCTCCCCTTCCCAACACAGCAGCATCCTTCCCCATCCCAACACAGCAGCATCCGTCCCATCCCAACACAGCAGCATCGGTCCTCTTCCCAACACAGCAGCAACCCTCCCCTTCCCAACACAGCAGCATACTTCCCAATACCAACACAGTAGCATCCTTCCCCATACCAACTCAGCAGCGTCCTTCTCCATCCCATCACAGCGGCAACGTTCCCCCTCCCAACAAAGCAGCATCCTTCCCCATTCCAACACATCAGCATCCTTCCTCATCCCAACACAGAAGTATCTTTTCCCATCCCAACAATGCAGCATCCTTCCACATCCCAAAGCAGAAGCATCCTTCTCCATCCCAACACACCGGCATCCTTCCACATCCCAAGACAGCAGCATCATTCCTCATCCCAACACAGCAGCGTCCTTATCGATCCCAACACAGCAGCATCCATCCCTTTCCCAACACAGCAGCATCCGTCACCATCCCAACACAGCAGCATCCTTCCCCTTCCCAAAACAACAGCATCCTTCTCAATCCCAACACAGCAGCATCCATCCTCATTTAAACACAGCAGCATACTTCCCCATCCCAACACAGCAGCATCCTTTTCCTTCCCAACACAGCAGCATCCTTCCCCATCCCAACACAAGAGCAGCAATCCCCATTCCGATACAGCAGCATGCTTCCCCATCGCAACACAGCAGCAACCTTCCCCATCCCAACACAGAAGCATGCTTCCCCATCCCAACACAGCAGCATCCTTCTCCATCCCAACACAGCAGCATCCTTTCCCATCCCAACACGGCACATCCTTCCACTTCCCAAAACAGCAGCATCCCTCCCCTTCGAAAAACAGCAGCATCCCTCCCTTTCCCAACACAGCAGCATCCTTCCCCATCCCAACACAGCAGCATCCGTCCCATCCCAACACAGCAGCATCGGTCCTCTTCCCAACACAGCAGCAACCCTCCCCTTCCCAACACAGCAGCATACTTCCCAATACCAACACAGTAGCATCCTTCCCCATACCAACACAGCAGCGTCCTTCTCCATCCCATCACAGCGGCAACGTTCCCCCTCCCAACAAAGCAGCATCCTTTCCCATTCCAAGACAGCAGCATTCTGCTCAATCCCAGCACAGCAGCATTCTTTCTCATCCCAACACAGCAGCATCCTTCTCCCTCCCAACATGGCAGAAGCCTTCTGCATTCCAACACAACAGCATCCGTCCCCATCCCAACACAGCAGCATCCATCCCCATCCCAACACAGCAGCAAGCCTCCCCTTCCCAACACAGCAGCACCCTTCTCAATCCCAACACAGCAGCATCATTCCTCATCCCAACACAGCAGCGTCCTTATCGATCCCAACACAGCAGCATCCATCCCCATCCCAACACAGCAGCATCCTTCCCCTTCCCAAAACAACAGCATCCTTCCTTATCCCAACACAGCAGCATCCGTCACCATCCCAACACAGCAGCATCCTTCCCCATCCCAACACAGCAGCATCCTTCTCAATCCCAACACAGCAGCATCCATCCTCATTTAAACACAGCAGCATACTTCCCCATCCCAACACAGCAGCATCCTTTTCCTTCTCAACACAGCAGCATCCTTCCCCATCCCAACACAAGAGCATCCGTCCCCATTCCAATACAGCAGCATGCTTCCCCATCGCAACACAGCAGCAACCTTCCCCATCCCAACACAGAAGCATGCTTCCCCATCCCAACACAGCAGCATCCTTCTCCATCCCAACACAGCAGCATCCTTCCCCATCTCAACACAGCAGCATCCTTCTCCATCCCAACACAGCAGCATCCTTCGCCATCCCAAGACAGCAGCATCCTGCTCAATCCAAAGACAGCAGCATGCTTCCCCATCCCAACAAGCAACATCCTTCTCCATCCCAACACAGCAGCAACCCTCCCCAGCCCAATACAGAAGCGTCCTTCCCCATCTCAACACAGCAGCATCCTTCTCCATCCCAACACAGCAGCATGTTTCCGCACCCCAACACAGCAGCGTCCGTCCCCATGACAACACAGCACCTTCTATCCCCATCCCAATACAGCAGCATCCTTCCCCATCCCAACACAGCACCCTCTGTCCCCATCCCAACACAGCAGCATCCTTCTGCATCCCAACACAGCAGCATTTGTCCCCATCCCAAAGCAGCAGCATCCTTCCCCATCCCAACATAGCTCCTTCTGTCCCCATCCCAACACAGCAGCATCTTTCCCCTTCCCAACACAGCAGCATCCTTCCCCATCCCAACACAACAGCATCCTTCCTAATACCAACACAGCAGCATCCTTCCCCTTCCCAATAAACCAGCATCCTTCCCCTTCCCAACACAACATCATCCTTCCTCATCCCAACACAGCAGCTTGTAACCCCATCCCAACATTGCAGCATTTTTCCCAATCCCTACACAGCAGCATCCTTTCCTGTCCAACACAGCAGCATCCTTCCCCATCCCAACATAACAGCATCCTTACCCTTCCCAACACAACAGCATCCTTCCTCATCCCAACACAGCAGCTTGTATCCCCATCCCAACACAGCAGCATCCTTCCCCATCCCAACACTGCAGAATCCTTTCCTACCCAACACAGCAGCATCCTTTCCTGTCCAACACAGCAGCGTCCTTCCTTCCCAATACACCAGCATCCTTCCCCTTCCCAAAACAACAGCATCCTTCCTCATCCCAACACAGCAGCTTGTATCCCCATCCCAACACAGCAGCATCCTTCCCCTTCCCAAAACAGCAAAATCCCTCCCCTCCCCAAAACAGCGGCATCCCTCCTGTTCCCAACACAGCAGCATCCTTCCCCAACACAACACAGCAGCATACGTCCCCATCCCAACACATCAGCATCCTTCCTCTTCCCAACACAGCAGCATCCTTCCCCATCACAACACAGCAGCAAACTTTCCCTTCTCAACACAGAAGCATCCTTCCTCTTCCAAAAACAGAAGCATCCCTCCCCTTCCCAAAAAACCAGCATCCCACCCCTTCGCAAAACAGCAGCATCCCTCCTCTTCCCAACACAGCAGCATCCTTCCCCATCCCAAAACAGCAGCATCCGTCCTATCCCAACACAGCAGCATCCTTCCTCTTCCCAACACAGCAGCAACCCTCCCCTTCCCAACACAGCAGCATACTTCCCAATCCCAACACAGTAGCATCCTTCCCCGTCCCAACACAGTAGCATCCTTCCCTATCCCAATACAGCAGCATCCTGCTCAATCCCAGCACATCAGCATTCTTTCTCATCCCAACACAGCAGCTTCATTCTCCATACCAACACTGCAGCATGCTTCCCCATCCCAACACAACAGCATCCTTCCCCATCCCAACACAGCAGCAACATTCCCCATCCCAACACAAAAGCATGCTTCCCCATCCCAACACAGAAACATCCTTCTCCATCCCAACACAGCAGCATCCTTAACCTGTCCAACACTGCAGCATCAATCTTCATCCCAACACAGCAGCATCCTTCCCCATTCCAACGCAGCAGCATCCTTTCCCTTCCCAACACAACAGCATCCTTCCCCATCCCAACACAGCAGCATCCTTTTCCTTCCCAACACAGCAGCATCCTTCCCCATCCCAACACAAGAGCAGCAATCCCCATTCCGATACAGCAGCATGCTTCCCCATCGCAACACAGAAGCATGCTTCCCCATCCCAACACAGCAGCATCCTTCTCCATCCCAACACAGCAGCATCCTTTCCCATCCCAACACGGCACATCCTTCCACTTCCCAAAAGAGCAGCATCCCTCCCCTTCGAAAAACAGCAGCATCCCTCCCCTTCCCAACACAGCAGCATCCTTCCCCATCCCAACACAGCAGCATCCGTCCCATCCCAACACAGCAGCATCAGTCCTCTTCCCAACACAGCAGCAACCCTCCCCTTCCCAACACAGCAGCATACTTCCCAATACCAACACAGTAGCATCCTTCCCCATACCAACTCAGCAGCGTCCTTCTCCATCCCATCACAGCGGCAACGTTCCCCCTCCCAACAAAGCAGCATCCTTCCCCATTCCAACACATCAGCATCCTTCCTCATCCCAACACAGAAGTATCTTTTCCCATCCCAACAATGCAGCATCCTTCCACATCCCAAAGCAGAAGCATCCTTCTCCATCCCAACACACCGGCATCCTTCCACATCCCAAGACAGCAGCATCATTCCTCATCCCAACACAGCAGCGTCCTTATCAATCCCAACACAGCAGCATCCATCCCCTTCCCAACACAGCAGCATCCGTCACCATCCCAACACAGCAGCATCCTTCCCCTTCCCAAAACAACAGCATCCTTCTCAATCCCAACACAGCAGCATCCATCCTCATTTAAACACAGCAGCATACTTCCCCATCCCAACACAGCAGCATCCTTTTCCTTCCCAACACAGCAGCAGCCTTCCCCATCCCAACACAAGAGCAGCAATCCCCATTCCGATACAGCAGCATGCTTCCCCATCGCAACACAGCAGCAACCTTCCCCATCCCAACACAGAAGCATGCTTCCCCATCCCAACACAGCAGCATCCTTCTCCATCCCAACACAGCAGCATCCTTTCCCATCCCAACACGGCACATCCTTCCACTTCCCAAAACAGCAGCATCCCTCCCCTTCGAAAAACAGCAGCATCCCTCCCTTTCCCAACACAGCAGCATCCTTCCCCATCCCAACACAGCAGCATCCGTCCCATCCCAACACAGCAGCATCGGTCCTCTTCCCAACACAGCAGCAACCCTCCCCTTCCCAACACAGCAGCATACTTCCCAATACCAACACAGTAGCATCCTTCCCCATCCCAACACAGCAGCATCCTTCTCCATCCCAACACAGCAGCATCCTTTCCCATCCCAACACGGCACATCCTTCCACTTCCCAAAACAGCAGCATCCCTCCCCTTCGAAAAACAGCAGCATCCCTCCCTTTCCCAACACAGCAGCATCCTTCCCCATCCCAACACAGCAGCATCCGTCCCATCCCAACACAGCAGCATCGGTCCTCTTCCCAACACAGCAGCAACCCTCCCCTTCCCAACACAGTAGCATCCTTCCCCATACCAACACAGCAGCGTCCTTCTCCATCCCATCACAGCGGCAACGTTCCCCCTCCCAACAAAGCAGCATCCTTTCCCATTCCAAGACAGCAGCATCCTGCTCAATCCCAGCACAGCAGCATTCTTTCTCATCCCAACACAGCAGCATCCTTCTCCCTCCCAACATGGCAGAAGCCTTCTGCATCCCAACACAACAGCATCCGTCCCCATCCCAACACAGCAGCATCCATCCCCATCCCAACACAACAGCAAGCCTCCCCTTCCCAACACAGCAGCACCCTTCTCAATCCCAACACAGCAGCATCATTCCTCATCCCAACACAGCAGCGTCCTTATCGATCCCAACACAGCAGCATCCATCCCCATCCCAACACAGCAGCATCCTTCCCCTTCCCAAAACAACAGCATCCTTCCTTATCCCAACACAGCAGCATCCGTCACCATCCCAACACAGCAGCATCCTTCCCCATCCCAACACAGCAGCATCCTTCTCAATCCCAACACAGCAGCATCCATCCTCATTTAAACACAGCAGCATACTTCCCCATCCCAACACAGCAGCATCCTTTTCCTTCTCAACACAGCAGCATCCTTCCCCATCCCAACACAAGAGCATCCGTCCCCATTCCAATACAGCAGCATGCTTCCCCATCGCAACACAGCAGCAACCTTCCCCATCCCAACACAGAAGCATGCTTCCCCATCCCAACACAGCAGCATCCTTCTCCATCCCAACACAGCAGCATCCTTCCCCATCTCAACACAGCAGCATCCTTCTCCATCCCAACACAGCAGCATCCTTCGCCATCCCAGGACAGCAGCATCCTGCTCAATCCAAAGACAGCAGCATGCTTCCCCATCCCAACACAGCAACATCCTTCTCCATCCCAACACAGCAGCAACCCTCCCCAGCCCAATACAGAAGCGTCCTTCCCCATCTCAACACAGCAGCATCCTTCTCCATCCCAACACAGCAGCATGTTTCCGCACCCCAACACAGCAGCATCCGTCCCCATGACAACACAGCACCTTCTATCCCCATCCCAATACAGCAGCATCCTTCCCCATCCCAACACAGCACCCTCTGTCCCCATCCCAACACAGCAGCATCCTTCTGCATCCCAACACAGCAGCATTTGTCCCCATCCCAAAGCAGCAGCATCATTCCCCATCCCAACATAGCTCCTTCTGTCCCCATCCCAACACAGCAGCATCTTTCCCCTTCCCAACACAGCAGCATCCTTCCCCATCCCAACACAACAGCATCCTTCCTAATACCAACACAGCAGCATCCTTCCCCTTCCCAATAAACCAGCATCCTTCCCCTTCCCAACACAACATCATCCTTCCTCATCCCAACACAGCAGCTTGTAACCCCATCCCAACATTGCAGCATTTTTCCCAATCCCTACACAGCAGCATCCTTTCCTGTCCAACACAGCAGCATCCTTCCCCATCCCAACACAACAGCATCCTTACCCTTCCCAACACAACAGCATCCTTCCTCATCCCAACACAGCAGCTTGTATCCCCATCCCAACACAGCAGCATCCTTCCCCATCCCAACACTGCAGAATCCTTTCCTACCCAACACAGCAGCATCCTTTCCTGTCCAACACAGCAGCGTCCTTCCTTCCCAATACACCAGCATCCTTCCCCTTCCCAAAACAACAGCATCCTTCCTCATCCCAACACAGCAGCTTGTATCCCCATCCCAACACAGCAGCATCCTTCCCCTTCCCAAAACAGCAAAATCCCTCCCCTCCCCAAAACAGCGGCATCCCTCCTGTTCCCAACACAGCAGCATCCTTCCCCAACACAACACAGCAGCATACGTCCCCATCCCAACACATCAGCATCCTTCCTCTTCCCAACACAGCAGCATCCTTCCCCATCACAACACAGCAGCAAACTTTCCCTTCTCAACACAGAAGCATCCTTCCTCTTCCAAAAACAGAAGCATCCCTCCCCTTCCCAAAAAACCAGCATCCCACCCCTTCGCAAAACAGCAGCATCCCTCCTCTTCCCAACACAGCAGCATCCTTCCCCATCCCAAAACAGCAGCATCCGTCCTATCCCAACACAGCAGCATCCTTCCTCTTCCCAACACAGCAGCAACCCTCCCCTTCCCAACACAGCAGCATACTTCCCAATCCCAACACAGTAGCATCCTTCCCCGTCCCAACACAGTAGCATCCTTCCCTATCCCAATACAGCAGCATCCTGCTCAATCCCAGCACATCAGCATTCTTTCTCATCCCAACACAGCAGCTTCATTCTCCATACCAACACTGCAGCATGCTTCCCCATCCCAACACAACAGCATCCTTCCCCATCCCAACACAGCAGCAACATTCCCCATCCCAACACAAAAGCATGCTTCCCCATCCCAACACAGTAACATCCTTCTCCATCCCAACACAGCAGCATCCTTAACCTGTCCAACACTGCAGCATCAATCTTCATCCCAACACAGCAGCATCCTTCCCCATTCCAACGCAGCAGCATCCTTTCCCTTCCCAACACAACAGCATCCTTCCCCATCCCAACACAGCAGCAACATTCCCCATCCCAACACAAAAGCATGCATCCCCATCCCAACACAGTAACATCCTTCTCCATCCCAACACAGCAGCATCCTTAACCTGTCCAACACTGCAGCATCGATCTTCATCCCAACACAGCAGCATCCTTCCCCATTCCAACGCAGCAGCATCCTTTACCTTCCCAACACATCAGCATCCTTCACCATCCCAACACAGCGGCATCGTTCACCATCCCAACACAGCAGCATCCTTCCCCATCCCAACACAGCACCTTCTGTCCCCATCGCAACACAGCAGCATCCTTCTGCATCCCAACACAGCAGCATCCTTCCCTATCCAAACACAGCAGCATCCTACCCCATCACAACAATAACCTTCTGTCCCAATCGCAACACAGCAGCATCCTTCTGCATCACAACGCAGCAGCATCCTTCCCTATCCCAACATAGCACCATCCTTCCACATCCCTACACAGAATCTTCTGTCCCCATCCCAACACAGCAGCATCCGTCCCCATCCCAACACAGCGGCATCTTTCCCCATCCCAACAGAGCAGCAAACTTTCCCTTCCCAAAACAGCAGCATCCTTCCACTTTCCAAAACAGCAGCATCCCTCCCCTTCCTAAAAAAACAGCATCCCTACCCTTCCCAACACAGCAGCATCCTTCCCCATCCCAACACAGCAGCGTCCGTCCCCATCCCAACACAGCAGCATCCTTCCACATCCCAACACAGCAGCATCCTTCTCAATCCCAACACAGCAGCATCCATCCTCATTTAAACACAGCAGTATACTTCCCCATCCCAAGACAGCAGCAACCTTTTCCTTCCCAACACAGCAGCATCCTTCCCCATCCCAACACAAGAGCATCCGTCCCCATTCCAACACAGCAGCATGCTTCCCCATCCCAACACAGCAGCATCCTTCCCCATCCCAACACAGAATCATGCTTCCCCATCCCAACACAGCAGCATCCTTTTCCATCCCAACACAGCAGCATCCTTTCCCATCCCAACATGGCACATCCTTCCAATTCCCAAAACAGCAGCATCCCTCCCCTTCGAAAAACGGCAGCATCCCTCCCCTTCCCAACACAGCAGCATCCTTCTCCATCCCAACACAGCAGCATCCTTCCCCATCACAAGACAGCAGCATACTGCTCAATCCCAACACAGCAGCAAGCTTCCTCATGCCAACACAGCAGCATGCTTCTCCATCCCAACACGGCAGCATCGTTCGCCATCCCAAAACAACGGTATCCATCCCCATCCCAACACAGCAACAACCTTCCCCATCCCAACACAGCACCTTGCATCCCCATCCCAACACAGCAGCATCCTTCCCCATCCCAACACAGCACCTTCTGTCCCCATCACAACACAGCAGCATCCTTCTGCATCCCAACACAGCAGCATCCTTCCCTATCCAAACATAGCAGCATCCTACCCCATCACAACAATAACCTTCTGTCCCAATCGCAACACAGCAGCATCCTTCTGCATCACAACACAGCAGCATCCTTCCCTATCCCAACATAGCACCATCCTTCCTCATCCCTACACAGAATCTTCTGTCCCCATCCCAACACAGCAGCATCCTTCCCCATCCCAACACAGCAGCATCCTTCCAAATCCCAACACAGCAGCAACCCCATCTTTCCCAACACAGCAGCATCCTTCTCAATCCCAACACAGCAGCATCCTTCCCCTTCCCAACACAGCAGCATACTTCCCCAACCAAACATAGCAGCATCCTTCCCATTCGAACACAGCAGCATCCTTCTCCATCTCAACACAGCGACATCCTTCCCCATCATATAACTGCAGCATTCCTCCCCTTCCCAACAAAGCAGCATCCTTCCCCACCCCAACACTGCAGCATCCTTCCCCATTCCAACACAGCAGCATCCTTCCTCAACCCAACACAGCAGCATCCGTCACCATCCCAACACAGCAGCGTACTTCCCCAACCCAACACAGCACCTTCTGTCCCCATCGCAACACAGCAGCCTCCTTCTTCATCCCAACACAGCAGCATCCATCCCTATACAAACATAGCAGCATCCTACCCCATCACAACAAAGCATCTTCTGTCCCCATCGCAACACAGCAGCATCCTTCTTCATCCCAACACAGCAGCTTCCTTCTCCATCCCAACACGGCAGCATGCTTCCCCATCCCAACACAACAGCAGACTTCCACATCCCAACACAGCAGCAACATTCCCAATCCCAACACAGAAGCATGCTTCCCCATCCCAGCACAGCAACATTCTTCTCCATCCCAACACAGCAGCATCCTTCCCCATCCCAACGCAGCAGCATCCCTTCCCTTCCCAACACATCAGCATCCTTCTCCATCCCAACACAGCAGCATCCTTTCCCATCCCAGCACGGCACATCCTTCTACTTCCCAAAACAGCAGCATCCCTCCCCTTTGAAAAACAGCAGCATCCTTCCCCTTCCCAACACAGCAGCATACTTCCCCAACCAAACATAGCAGCATCCTTCCCATTCGAACACAGCAGCATCCTTCTCCATCTCAACAAAGCGACATCCTTCCCCATCATATAACTGCAGCATTCCTCCCCTTCCCAACAAAGCAGCATCCTTCCCCACCCCAACACTGCAGCATCCTTCCCCATTCCAACACAGCAGCATCCTTCCTCAATCCAACACAGCAGCATCCGTCACCATCCCAACACAGCAGCGTCCTTCCCCAACCCAACACAGCACCATCTGTCCCTATCGCAACACAGCAGCCTCCTTCTTCATCCCAACACAGCAGCATCCATCCCTATACAAACATAGCAGCATCCTACCCCATCACAACAAAGCATCTTCTGTCCCCATCGCAACACAGCAGCATCCTTCTTCATCCCAACACAGCAGCATTCTTCCCCATCCCAACACAACAGCAGACTTCCACATCCCAACACAGCAGCAACATTCCCAATCCCAACACAGAAGCATGCTTCCCCATCCCAGCACAGCAACATTCTTCTCCATCCCAACACAGCAGCATCCTTCCCCATCCCAACGCAGCAGCATCCCTTCCCTTCCCAACACATCAGCATCCTTCTCCATCCCAACACAGCAGCATCCTTTCCCATCCCAGCACGGCACATCCTTCTACTTCCCAAAACAGCAGCATCCCTCCCCTTCGAAAAACAGCAGCATCCCTCCCCTTCCCAAAACAGCAGCATCCTTCCCCATCCCAACACAGCAGCATCCGTCCCATCCCAACAAAGCAGCATCCGTCCTCTTCCCAACACAGCAGCAACCCTCCCCTTCCCAACACAGCAGCATCATTCCCAATCCCAACACAGTAGCATCCTTCCCCATACCAACACAGCAGCATCCTTCATCATCCCAACACAGCAGCGTCCTTCTCCATCCCATCACAGTGGCATCGTTCCCCGTCCCAGCAAAGCAGCATCTTTCCCCATCCCAAGAACGCAGAATCCTGCTCAATCCCAACACAGCAGCATTCTTTCTCATCCCAACACAGCAGCATCCTTCTCCCTCCCAACACGGCATCATCCTTCTGCATCCCAACACAACAGCATCCTTCCCCATCCCAACACAGCAGCAACCCCATCTTTCCCAACACAGCAGCATCCTTCTCAATCCCAACACAGCAGCATCCTTCCCCATCCAAGCATAGCAGCACCCTTCCCATTCGAACACAGCAGCATCCTTCTCCATCTCAACACAGTGACATCCTTCCCCATCATATAACTGCAGCATTCCTCCCCTTCCCAACAATGCAGCATCCTTCCCCACCCCAACACTGCAGCATCCTTCCCCATTCCAACACAGCAGCATCCTTCCTCAACACAACACAGCAGCATCCGTACCATCCCAACAAAGCAGCATCCGTCCTCTTCCCAACACAGCAGCAACCCTCCCCTTCCAAACACAGTAGCATCCTTCCCAATCCCAACAAAGTAGCATCCTTCCCCATACCAACACAGCAGCATCCTTCATCATCCCAACACAGCAGCGTCCATCTCCATCTCATCACAGCGGCAACGTTCCCCGTCCCAGCAAAGCAGCATCTTTCCCCATCCCAAGAAAGCAGCATCCTGCTCAATCCCAGCACAGCAGCATTCATTCTCATCCGAACACAGCAGCATCCTTCTCCCTCCCAACACGGCAGCATCCTTCTGCATCCCAACACAACAGCATCCGTCCCCATCCCAACACAGCAGCATCCTTCCCCATCCCAACACAGCAGCAACCCCATCTTTCGCAACACAGCAGCATCCTTCTCAATCCCAACACAGCACCATCCTTCCCCTTCCCAACACAGCAGCATCCTTCCCCATCCAAACATAGCAGCATCCTTCCCATTCGAACACAGCAGCATCGTTCTCCATCTCAACACAGCGACATCCTTCCCCATCATATAACTGCAGCATTCCTCCCCTTCCCAACAATGCAGCATCCTTCCCCACCCCAACACTGCAGCATCCTTCCCCATTCCAACACAGCAGCATCCTTCCTCAACCCAACACAGCAGCATCCGTCACCATCCCAACACAGCAGCATCCTTCCCCAACCCAACATAGCACCTTCTGTCCCCATCGCAGCACAGCAGCATCCTTCTTCATCCCAACGCAGCAGCATCCTTCCCTATCCCAACATAGCACCATCCTTCCCCATCCCTGCACAGAATCTTCTGTCCCCATCCCAACACAGCAGCATCCGTCCCCCTCCCAACACAGCAGCATCCTTCCCCATCCCAACACAGCAGCAAACCTTCCCTTCTCAACACAGCAGCATCCTTCCTCTTCCCAAAACAGCATCATCCCTCCCCTTCCCAATACAGCAGCATCCTTCCCCAACCCAAAACAGCAGCATCCGTCCCATCCCAACACAGAAGCATCCTTCCTCTTCCCAACACAGCAGCAACCCTCCCCTTCCCAACACAGCAGCGTACTTCCCAATCCCAACACAGTAGCATCCTTCCCCATCCCAACACAGCAGCATCCTTCATCATCCCAACACAGCAGCGTCCTTCTACATCCCAAAACAGCGGCAACGTTCCCCGTCCCAACACAGTATCATCCTTCCCCATCCCAATACAGCAGCATCCTGCTCAATCCCAACACATCAGCATTCTTTCTCATCCCAACACAGCAGCTTCTTTCTCCATCCCAACACGGCAGCATGCTTCCCCATCCCAACACAACAGCAGCCTTCCCCATCCCAACACAGCAGCAACATTCCCCATCCCAACACAGAAGCATGCTTCCCCATCCCAGCACAGCAACATCCTTCTCCATCACAACACAGCAGCATCCTTCCCCATCCCAAAGCAGCAGCATCCTTTCCCATCCCAACACATCAGCATCCTTCTCCATCCCAACACAGCAGCATCGTTCCCCATCCCAATACAGCAGCATCCTTCTGCATCCCAACACAGCAGCATCCTTCCCTATCCAAACATAGCAGCATCCTACCCCATCACAACAAAGCACCTTCTGTCCCCATCCCAACGCAGCAGCATCCGTCCCCCTCCCAACACAGCAGCATCCTTCCCCATCCCAACACAGCAGCAAACTTTCCCTTCCCAACACAGCAGCATCCTTCCTCATTCCAAAAGAGGGGCATCCCTCCCCTTCCCAAAAAAGCAGCATCCCTACCCTTCCCTACACAGCAGCATCCTTCCCCTTCCCAACACAGCAGCATCCTTCTCAATCCCAACACAGCAGCATTCATCCTCATTTAAACACAGCAGCATACTTCCCCATCCCAACACAGCAGCATCCTTTTCCTTCACAACACATCAGCATCCTTCCCCATCCCAACACAAGAGCATCCGTCCCCATTCCAACACAGCACCATGCTTCCCAATCCCAACACAGCAGCAACCTTCTACATCCCAACACAGAATCATGCTTCCTCATCCCAACACAGCAGCATCCTTCTCCATCCCAACACAGCAGCATCCTTTCCCATCCCAACACGGCACATCCTTCCACTTCCCAAAACAGCAGCATCCCTCCACTTCGAAAAACAGCAGCATCCCTCCCCTTCCCAACACAGCAGCATCCTTCCCCATCCAAACAAAGCAGCATCCGTCCTATCCCAACAAAGCAGCATCTGTCCTCTTCCCAACACAGCAGCAACCCTCCCCTTCCCAGCACAGCAGCATCCTTCCCAATCCCAACACAGTAGCATCCTTCCACATACCAACACAGCAGCATCCTTCATCATCCCAACACAGCAGCGTCCTTCTCCATCCCATCACAGCGGCAATGTTCCCCCTCCCAACAAAGCAGCATCTTTCCCCATCCCAAGAAAGCAGCATCCTGCTCAATCCCAACACAGCAGCATTCTTTCTCATCCCAACACAGCAGCATCCTTCTCCCTCCCAACACGGCAGAATCCTTCTGCATCCCAACACAACAGCATCCGTCCCCATCCCAACACAGCAGCATCCTTCCCCATCACAACAAAGCAGCAACCCCATCTTTCCCAACACAGCAGCATCCTTCTCAATCCCAACACAGCAGCATCCTTCCCCTTCCCAACACAGCAGCATCCTTCCCATTCGAACACAGCAGCATCCTTCTCCATCTCAACACAGCGACATCCTTCCCCATCATATAACTGCAGCATTCCTCCCCTTCCCAACAAACCAGCATCCTTCCCCACCCCAACACTGCAGCATCCTTCCCCATTCCAACACAGCAGCATCCTTCCTCAATGCAACACAGCAGCATCCGTCACCATCCCAACACAGCAGCGTCCTTCCCCAACCAAACACACCACCTTCTGTTCCTATCGCAACACAGCAGCATCCTTCTGCATCGTAACACAGCAGCATCCTTCCCTATACAAACATAGCAGCATCCTACCCCATCACAACAAAGCACCTTCTGTCCCCATCGCAACACAGCAGCATCCTTCTTCATCCCAACACTGCAGCTTCCTTCTCCATCCCAACACGGCAGCATGCTTGCTCATCCCAACACAACAGCAGCCTGCCCCATCCCAACACAGCAGCAACATTCCCCATCCCAACACAGAAGCATGCTTCCCCATCCCAGCACAGCAACATCCTTCTCCATCCCAACACAGCAGCATCCTTCCCCAAACCCAACGCAGCAGCATCCTTTCCCTTCCCAACACATCAGCATCCTTCTGCATCCCAACACAGCAGCATCCTTCCCTATCCAATCATAGCAGCATCCTACCCCATCACAACAAAGCACCTTCTGTCCCCATCGCAACACAGTAGCATCCTTCTTCATCCCAACGCAGCAGCATCCTTCCCTATCTCAACATAGCACCATCCTTCCCCATCCCTGCACAGAATCTTCTGTCCCCATCCCAACACAGCAGCATGCGTCCCCCTCCCAACACAGCAGCAACCTTCCCCATCCCAACACAACAGCAAACTTTCCCTTCCCAACACAGCAGCATCCTTCCCCATCACAACACAGCAGCGTCCGTCCCCATCCCAACACAGCAGCATCCTTCCCCATACCAACACAGCAGCATCCTTCTCAATCCCAACACAGCAGCATTCATCCTCATTTAAACACAGCAGCATACTTCCCCATCCCAACACAGCAGCATCCTTTTCCTTCCCAAAACATCAGCATCCTTCCCCATCCCAACACAAGAGCATCCGTCCCCATTCCAACACAGAAGCATGCTTCCCCACCCCAACACAGCAGCAAACTTCTACATCCCAACACAGAATCATGCTTCCCCATCCCAACACAGCAGCATTCTTCTCCATCCCAACACAGCAGCATCCTTTCCCATCCCAGCACGGCACATCCTTCTACTTCCCAAAACAGCAGCATCCCTCCCCTTCGAAAAACAGCAGCATCCCTCCCCTTCCCAAAACAGCAGCATCCTTCCACATCCCAACACAGCAGCATCCGTCCCATCCCAACAAAGCAGCATCCGTCCTCTTCCCAACACAGCAGCAACCATCCCCTTCCAAACACAGCAGCATCCTTCCCAATCCCAACACAGTAGCATCCTTCCCCATACCAACACAGCAGCATCCTTCATCATCCCAACACAGCAGCGTCCTTCTCCATCCCATTACAGCGGCAACGTTCCCCGTCCCAGCAAATCAGCATCTTTCCCCATCCCAAGAAAGCAGCATTCTGCTCAATCCCAACACAGCAGCATTCTTTTTCATCCCAACACAGCAGCATCCTTCTCCCTCCCAACACGGCAGCATCCTTCTGCATCCCAACACAACAGCATCCGTCCCCATCCCAACACAGCAGCATCCTTCCCCATCCCAACACAGCAGCAACCCCATCATTCCCAACACAGCAGCATCCCTCTCAATCCCAACACAGCAGCATCCTTCCCCTTCCCAACACAGCAGCATCCTTCCCCATCCAAACATAGCAGCATCCTTCCCATTCGAACACAGCAGCATCCTTCTCCATCTCAACACAGCGACATCCTTCCCCATCATATAACTGCAGCATTCCTCCCCTTCCCAACAATGCAGCATCCTTCCCCACCCCAACACTGCAGCATCCTTCCCCATTCCAACACAGCAGCATCCTTCCTCAACCCAACACAGCAGCATCCGTCCCATCCCAACAAAGCAGCATCCGTCCTCTTCCCAACACAGCAGCAACCCTCCCCTTCCCAACACAGCAGCATCCTTCCCAATCCCAACACAGTAGCATCCTTCCCCATACCAACACAGCAGCATCCTTCATCATCCCAACACAGCAGCGTCCTTCTCCATCCCATCACAACGGCAACGTTCCCCGTCCCAGCAAAGCAGCATCTTTCCCCATCCCAAGAAAGCAGCATCCTGCTCAATCCCAACACAGCAGCATTCATTCTCATCCGAACACAGCAGCATCCTTCTCCCTCCCAACACGGCAGCATCCATCTGCATCCCAACACAACAGCATCCGTCCCCATCCCAACACAGCAGCATCCTTCCCCATCCCAACACAGCAGCAACCCCATCTTTCCCAACACAGCAGCATCCTTCTCAATCCCAACACAGCAGCATCCTTCCCCTTCCCAACACAGCAGCATCCTTCCCCATTCAAACATAGCAGCATCCTTCCCATTCGAACACAGCAGCAACCTTCTCCATCTCAACACAGCGACATCCTTCCCCATCATATAACTGCAGCATTCCTCCCCTTCCCAACAATGCAGCATCCTTCCCCACCCCAACACTGCAGCATCCTTCCCCATTCCAACACAGCAGCATCCTTCCTCAACCCAACACAGCAGCATCCGTCACCATCCCAACACTGCAGCATCCTTCCCCAACCCAACACAGCACCTTCTGTCCCCATCGCAGCACAGCAGCATCCTTCTTCATCCCAACGCAGCAGCATCCTTCCCTATCCCAACATAGAACCATCCTTCCCCATCCCTGCACAGAATCTTCTGTCCCCATCCCAACACAGCAGCATCCGTCCCCTTCCCAACACAGCAGCATCCTTCCCCATCCCAACACAGCAGCAAACTTTCCCTTCTCAACATAGCAGCATCCTTCCTCTTCCCAAAACAGCATCATCCCTCCCCTTCCCAATACAGCAGCATCCTTCCCCAACCCAAAACAGCAGACTCCGTCCCATCCCAACACAGAAGCATCCTTCCTCTTCCCAACACAGCAGCAACCCTCCCCTTCCCAACACAGCAGCGTACTTCCCAATCCCAACACAGTAGCATCCTTCCCCATCCCAACACAGCAGCATCCTGCTCAATCCCAACACATCAGCATGCTTTCTCATCCCAACACAGCAGCTTCTTTCTCCATCCCAACATGGCAGCATGCTTCCCAATCCCAACACAACAGCAGCCTTCCCCATCCCAACACAGCAGCAACATTCCCCATCCCAACACAGAAGCATGCTTCCCCATCCCAGCACAGCAACATCCTTCTCCATCCCAACACAGCAGCATCCTTCCCCATCCCAACGCAGCAGCATCCTTTCCCTTCCCAACACATCAGCATCCTTCTCCATCCCAACACAGCAGCATCGTTCCCCATCCCAATACAGCAGCATCCTTCTGCATCCCAACACAGCAGCATCCTTCCCTATCCAAACATAGCAGCATCCTACCCCATCACAACAAAGCACCTTCTGTCCCCATCGCAACACAGCTACATCCTTCTTCATCCCAACGCTGCAGCATCCTTCCCCATCCCAACATAGCACCATCCTTCCCCATCCCTGCACAGAATCTTCTGTCCCCATCCCAACACAGCAGCATCCGTCCCCCTCCCAACACAGCAGCATCCTTCCCCATCCCAACACAGCAGCAAACTTTCCCTTCCCAACACAGCAGCATACTTCCTCTTTCCAAAACAGGGGCATCCCTCCCCTTCCCAAAAAAGCAGCATCCCTACCCTTCCCAGCACAGCAGCATCCTTCCCCATCCCAACACAGCAGTATCCTTCTCAATCCCAACACAGCAGCATTCATCCTCATTTAAACACAGCAGCACACTTCCCCATCCCAACACAGCAGCATCCTTTTCCTTCCCAACACATCAGCATCCTTCCCCATCCCAACACAAGAGCATCCGTCCCCATTCCAACACAGCAGCATGCTTCCCCATCCCAACACAGCAGCATCCTTTTCCTTCACAACACATCAGCATCCTTCCCCATCCAAACACAAGAGCATCCGTCCCTATTCCAACACAGCACCATGCTTCCCCATCCCAACACAGCAGCATCCTTTTCCTTCACAACACATCAGCATCCTTCCCCATCCAAACACAAGAGCATCCGTCCCCATTCCAACACAGCACCATGCTTCCCCATCACAACACAGCAGCAACCATCTACATCAAAACACAGAATCATGCTTCCTCATCCCAACACAGCAGCATCCTTCTCCATCCCAACACAGCAGCATCCTTTCCCATCCCAACACGGCAGCATCCTTCCAGTTCCCAAAACAGCAGCATCCCTCCACTTCGAAAAACAGCAGCATCCCTCCCCTTCCCAACACAGCAGCATCCTTCCCCATCCCAACACAGCAGCATCCGTCCCATCTCAACAAAGCAGCATCTGTCCTCTTCCCAACACAGCAGCAACCCTCCCCTTCCCAACAAAGCAGCATCCTTCCCAATCCCAACAAAGCAGCAACCCCATCTTTCCCAACACAGCAGCATCCTTCTCAATCCCAACACAGCAGCATCCTTCCCCTTCCCAACACAGCAGCATCCTTCCCCATCCAAACATAGCAGCATCCTTCCCATTCGAACACAGCAGCATCCTTCTCCATCTCAACACAGCGACATCCTTCCCCATCATATAACTGCAGCATTCCTCCCCTTCCCAACAAACCAGCATCCTTCCCCACCCCAACACTGCAGCATCCTTCCCCATTCCAACACAGCAGCATCCTTCCTCAACGCAACACAGCAGCATCCGTCACCATCCCAACACAGCAGCGTCCTTCCCCAACCAAACACACCACCTTCTGTTCCTATCGCAACACAGCAGCATCCTTCTGCATCGCAACACAGCAGCATCCTTCCCTATACAAACATAGCAGCATCCTACCCCATCAAAACAAAGCACCTTCTGTCCCCATCGTAACACAGCAGCATCCTTCTTCATCCCAACACAGCAGCTTTCTTCTCCATCCCAACACGGCAGCATGCTTCCACATCCCAACACAACAGCAGCCTGCCCCATCCCAACACAGCAGCAACATTCCCCATCCCAACACAGAAGCATGCTTCCCCATCCCAGCACAGCAACATCCTTCTCCATCCCAACACAGCAGCATCCTTCCCCATCCCAACGCAGCAGCATCCTTTCCCTTCCCAACACATCAGCATCCTTCTCCATCCCAACACAGCAGCATCGTTCCCCATCCCAATACAGTAGCATCCTTCTGCATCCCAACACAGCAGCATCCTTCTCTATCCAATCATAGCAGCATCCTACCCCATCACAACAAAGCACCTTCTGTCCCCATCGCAACACAGCAGCATCCTTCTTCATCCCAGTGCAGCAGCATCCTTCCCTATCTCAACATAGCACCATCCTTCCCCATCCCTGCACAGAATCTTCTGTCCCCATCCCAACACAGCAGCATCCGTCCCCCTCCCAACACAGCAGCAACCTTCCCCTTCCCAACACAGCAGCAAACTTTCCCTTCCCAACACAGCAGCATCCTTCCCCATCCCAACACAGCAGCGTCCGTCCCCATTCCAACACAGCAGCATCCTTCCCCATACCAACACAGCAGCATCCTTCTCAATCCCAACACAGCAGCATTCATCCTCATTTAAACACAGCAGCATACTTCCCCATCCCAACACAGCAGCATCCTTTTCCTTCCCAACACATCAGCATCCTTCCCCATCCCAACACAAGAGCATCCGTCGCCATTCCAACACAGCAGCATGCTTCCCCATCCCAACACAGCAGCAACCTTCTACATCCCAACACAGAATCATGCTTCCTCATCCCAACACAGCAGCATCCTTCTCCATCCCAACACAGCAGCATCCTTCTCCATCCCAACACGGCACATCCTTCCACTTCCCAAAACAGCAGCATCCCTCCCCTTCGAAAAACAGCAGCATCCCTCCCCTTCCCAACACAGCAGCATCCTTCCCCATCCCAACAAAGCAGCATCCGTCCTCTTCCCAACACAGCAGCATCCTTCCCAATCCCAACACAGTAGCATCCTTCCCCATACCAACACAGCAGCATCCTTCATCATCCCAACACAGCAGCGTCCTTCTCCATCCCATCACAGCGGCAACGTTCCCCGTCCCAACAAAGCAGCATCTTTCCCCATCCCAAGAAAGCAGCATCCTGCTCAATCCCAACACAGCAGCATTCATTCTCATCCCAAAACAGCAGCGTCCTTCTCCCTCCCAACACGGCAGCATCCTTCTGCATCCCAACACAAAGGCATCAGTCCCCATCCCAACACAGCAGCATCCTTCCCAATCCCAACACAGCAGCAACCCCATCTTTCCCAACACAGCAGCATCCTTCTCAATCCCAACACAGCAGCATCCTTCCCCTTCCCAACACAGCAGCATCCTTCCCCATCCCAACACAGCAGCAACCCCATCTTTCCCAACACAGCAGCATCCTTCTCAATCCCAACACAGCAGCATCCTTCCCCTTCCCAACACAGCAGCATACTTCCCCATCCAAACATAGCAGCATCCTTCCCATTCGAACACAGCAGCATCCTTCTCCATCTCAACACAGCGACATCCTTCCCCATCATATAATTGCAGCATTCCTCCCCTTCCCAACAAAGCAGCATCCTTCCCCACCCCAACACTGCAGCATCCTTCCCCCTTGCAACACAGCAGCATCCTTCCTCAACCCAACACAGCAGCATCCGTCACCATCCCAACACAGCAGCATCCTTCCCCAACCCAACACAGCACCTTCTGTCCCCATCGCAGCACAGCAGCATCCTTCTTCATCCCAACGCAGCAGCATCATTCCCTATCCCAACATAGCACCATCCTTCCCCATTCCTGCACAGAATCATCTGTCCCCATCCCAACACAGCAGCATCCTTCCCCATCCCAACACAGAAGCAAACTTTGCCTTCTCAACACAGCAGCATCCTTCCTCTTCCCAAAACAAAAGCATCCCTCCCCTTCCCAAAAAACCAGCATCCCTCCCCTTCGCAAAACAGCAGCATCCCTCCCCTTCCCAATACAGCAGCATCCTTCCCCATCCCAAAACAGCAGCATCCGTCCCATTCCCACACAGCAGCATCCTTCCTCTTCCCAACACAGCAGCAACCCTCCCCTTCCCAACAAAGCAGCATACTTCCCAATCCCAACAGAGTAGCATCCTTCCCCAACGCAACACAGCAGCATCCTTCATCATCCCAACACAGCAGCGTCATTCTCCATCCCAACACAGCGGCAACGTTCCCCGTCCCAACACAGTAGCATCCTTCCCCATCCCAATACAGCAGAATCCTGCTCAATCCCAACACATCAGCATTCTTTCTCATCCCAACACAGCATCTTCCTTCTCCATCCCAACACGGCAGCATGCTTCCCCATCCCAACACAACAGCAGCCTTCCCCATCCCAACACAGCAGCAACATTCCCCATCCCAACACAGAAGAATGCTTCCCCATTCCAGCACAGCAACATCCTTCTCCATCCCAACACAGCAGCATCCATCCCCATCTCAACGCAGCAGCATCTTTTCCCTTCCCAACACATCAGCATCCTTCTCCATCCCAACACAGCAGCATCGTTCCCCATCCCAATACAGCAGCATCCTCCTGCATCCCAACACAGCAGCATCCTTCCCTATCCAAACATAGCAGCATCCTACCCCATCACAACAAAGCACCTTCTGTCCCCATCGCAACACAGCAGCATCCTTCTTCATCCCAACGCAGCAGCATCCTTCCCTATCCCAACATAGCACCAACCTTCCCCATCCCTGCACAGAATCTTATGTCCCCATCCCAACAGAGCAGCATCCGTCCCCCTCCCAGCACAGCAGCTTCCTTCCCCATCCCAACACAGCAGCAAACTTTCCCTTCCCAACACAGCAGCATCCTTCCTCTTTCCAAAACAGCAGCATCCCTCCCCTTCCCACAAAAGCAGCATCCCTACCCTTCCCACCACAGCAGCATCCTTCCCCATACCAACACAGCAGCATCCTTCTCAATCCCAACACAGCAGCATTCATCCTCATTTAAACACAGCAGCATACTTCCCCATCCCAACAAAGCAGAATCCTTTTCCTTCCCAACAAATCAGCATCCTTCCCCATCCAAACACAAGAGCATCCGTCCCCATTGCAACACAGCAGCATGCTTCCCCATCCCAAAACAGCAGCAACCTTCTACATCCCAACACAGAATCATGCTTCCCTATCCCAACACAGCAGCATCCTTCTCCATCCCAACACAGCAGCATCCGTCCCATCCCAACAAAGCAGCATCCGTCCTCTTCCCAACACAGCAGCAACCCTCCCCTTCCCAACACAGCAGCATCCTTCCCAATCCCAACACAGTAGCATCCTTCCCCATACCAACACAGCAGCATCCTTCATCATCCCAAAACAGCAGCATCCCTCCCCTTCGAAAAACAGCAGCATCCCTCCACTTCCCAACACAGCAGCATCCTTCCCCATCCCAACACAGCAGCATCCGTCCCATCCCAACAAAGCAGCATCCGTCCTCTTCCCAACACAGCAGCAACCCTCCCCTTCCCAACACAGCAGCATCCTTCCCAATCCCAACACAGTAGCATCCTTCCCCATACCAACACAGCAGCATCCTTCATCATCCCAACACAGCAGGATCCTTCTCCATCCCATCACAGCGGCAACGTTCCCCGTCCAAACAAAACAGCATCTTTCCCCATCCCAAGAAAGCAGCATCCTGCTCAATCCCAACACAGCAGCATTCTTTCTCATCCCAACACAGCAGCATCCTTCTCCCTCCCAACACGGCAGCATCCTTCTGCATCCCAACACAACAACATCCGTCCCCATCCCAACACAGCAGCATCCTTCCCCATCCCAACACAGCAGCAACCCCATCTTTCCCAACACAGCAGCATCCTTCTCAATCCCAACACAGCAGCATCCTTCCCCTTCCCAACACAGCAGCATCCTTCCCCATCCAAACATAGCAGCATCCTTCCCATTCGAACACAGCAGCATCCTTCTCCATCTCAACACAGCGACATCCTTCCCCATCATTTAACTGCAGCATTCCTCCCCTTCCCAACAAAGCAGCATCCTTCCCCACCGCAACACTGCAGCATCCTTCCCCATTCCAACACAGTAGCATCCTTCCCCAACCCAACACAGCAGCTTCCTTCATCATCCCAACACAGCAGCGTCATTCTCCATCCCTACACAGCGGCAACGTTCCCCGTCCCAACACAGTAGCATCCTTCCCCATCCCAATACAGCAGCATCATGCTCAATCCCAACACATCAGCATTCTTTCTCATCCCAACACAGCATCTTCCTTCTCCATCCCAACACGGCAGCATGCTTCCCCATCCCAACACAACAGCAGCCTTCCCCATCCCAACACAGCAGCAACATTCCCCATCCAAACACAGAAGCATGCTTCCCCATTCCAGCACAGCAACGTCCTTCTCCATCCCAACACAGCAGCATCCATCCCAATCCCAACGCAGGAGCATCCTTTCCCTTCCCAACACATCAGCATCCTTCTCCATCCCAACACAGCAGCATCGTTCCCCATCCCAATACAGCAGCATCCTTCTGCATCCCAACACAGCAGCATCCTTCCCTATGCAAACATAGCAGAATCCTACCCCATCACAACAAAGCACCTTCTGTCCCCATCGCAACACAGCAGCATCCTTCTTCATCCCAACGCAGCAGCATCCTTCCCTATCCCAACATAGCACCAACCTTCCCCATCCCTGCACAGAATCTTATGTCCCCATCCCAACAGAGTAGCATCCGTCCCCCTCCCAACACAGCAGCTTCCTTCCCCATCCCAACACAGCAGCAAACTTTCCCTTCCCAACAGAGCAGCATCCTTCCTCTTTCCAAAACAGCAGCATCCCTCCACTTCCCAAAAAAGCAGCATCCCTACCCTTCCCAAAACAGCAGCATCCTTCCCCATCCCAACTCAGCAGCGCCCGTCCCCATCCCAACACAGCAGCATACTTCCCCATACCAACACAGCAGCATCCTTCTCAATCCCAACACAGCAGCATTCATCCTCATTTAAACACAGCAGCATACTTCCCCATCCCAACACAGCAGAATCCTTTTCCTTCCCAACAAATCAGCATCCTTCCCCATCCAAACACAAGAGCATCCGTCCCCATTCCAACACAGCAGCATGCTTCCCCATCCCAAAACAGCAGCAACCTTCTACATCCCAACACAGAATCATGCTTCCCCATACCAACACAGCAGCATCCTTCTCCATCCCAACACAGCAGCATCCTCTCCCATCACAACACGGCACATCCTTTCACTTCCCAAAACAGCAGCATCCCTCCCCTTCGAAAAACAGCAGCATCCCTCCACTTCCCAACACAGCAGCATCCTTCCCCATCCCAACACAGCAGCATCCGTCCCATCCCAACAAAGCAGCATCCGTCCTCTTCCCAACACAGCAGCAACCCTCCCCTTCCCAACACAGCAGCATCCTTCCCAATCCCAACACAGTAGCATCCTTCCCCATACCAACACAGCAGCATCCTTCATCATCCCAACACAGCAGCATCCTTCTCCATCCCATCACAGCGGCAACGTTCCCCGTCCAAACAAAACAGCATCTTTCCCCATCCCAAGAAAGCAGCATCCTGCTCAATCCCAACACAGCAGCAAACTTTCCCTTCCCAACAGAGCAGCATCCTTCCTCTTTCCAAAACAGCAGCATCCCTCCCCTTCCCAAAAAAGCAGCATCCCTACCCTTCCCAAAACAGCAGCATCCTTCCCCATCCCAACTCAGCAGCGCCCGTCCCCATCCCAACACAGCAGCATACTTCCCCATACCAACACAGCAGCATCCTTCTCAATCCCAACACAGCAGCATTCATCCTCATTTAAACACAGCAGCATACTTCCCCATCCCAACACAGCAGAATCCTTTTCCTTCCCAACAAATCAGCATCCTTCCCCACCCAAACACAAGAGCATCCGTCCCCATTCCAACACAGCAGCATGCTTCCCCATCCCAAAACAGCAGCAACCTTCTACATCCCAACACAGAATCATGCTTCCCCATACCAACACAGCAGCATCCTTCTCCATCCCAACACAGCAGCATCCTCTCCCATCCCAACACGGCACATCCTTCCACTTCCCAAAACAGCAGCATCCCTCCCCTTCGAAAAACAGCAGCATCCCTCCACTTCCCAACACAGCAGCATCCTTCCCCATCCCAACACAGCAGCATCCGTCCCATCCCAACAAAGCAGCGTCCGTCCTCTTCCCAACACAGCAGCAACCCTCCCCTTCCCAACACAGCAGCATCCTTCCCAATCCCAACACAGTAGCATCCTTCCCCATACCAACACAGCAGCATCCTTCATCATCCCAACACAGCAGCATCCTTCTCCATCCCATCACAGCGGCAACGTTCCCCGTCCAAACAAAACAGCATCTTTCCCCATCCCAAGAAAGCAGCATCCTGCTCAATCCCAACACAGCAGCATTCTTTCTCATCCCAACACAGCAGCATCCTTCTCCCTCCCAACACGGCAGCATCCTTCTGCATCCCAACACAACAGCATCCGTCCCCATCCCAACACAGCAGCATCCTTCCCCATCCCAACACAGCAGCAACCCCATCTTTCCCAACACAGCAGCATCCTTCTCAATCCCAACACAGCAGCATCCTTCCCCTTCCCAACACAGCAGCATCCTTCCCCATCCAAACATAGCAGCATCCTTCCCATTCGCACACAGCAGCATCCTTCTCCATCTCAACACAGCGACATCCTTCCCCATCATTTAACTGCAGCATTCCTCCCCTTCCCAACAAAGCAGCATCCTTCCCCACCGCAACACTGCAGCATCCTTCCCCATTCGAACACAGCAGCATCCTTCCTCAACCCAACACAGCAGCATCTGTCACCATCCCAACACAGCAGCGTCCTTCCCCAACCCAACACAGCACCTTCTGTCCCCATCGCAACACAGCAGCATCCTTCTGCATCCCAACACAACAGCATCCTTCCCTATCCAAACATAGCAGCATCCTACACCATCACAACAAAGCACCTTCTGTCCCCATCGCAACACAGCAGCATCCTTCTTCATCCCAACGCAGCAGCATCCTTCCCTATCCCAACATAGCACCATCCTTCCCCATCCCTGCACAGAAACTTCTGTCCCCATCCCAACACAGCAGCATCCGTCCCCCTCCCAACACAGCAGCATCCTTCCCCATCCCAACACAGCAGCAAACTTTCCCTTCCCAACACAGCAGCATCCTTCCTCTTTCCAAAACAGCAGCATCCCTCCCCTTCCCAAAAAAGCAGCATCCCTACCCTTCCCAACACAGCAGCATCCTTCCCCATCTCAACACAGCAGCGTCCGTCCCCATCCCAACACAGCAGCATGCTTCCCCATACCAACACAGCAGCATCCTTCTCAATCCCAACACAGCAGCATTCATCCTCATTTAAACACAGCAGCATACTTCCCCATCCCAACACAGCAGCATCCTTCCCCATCCCAACACAGCAACATCCGTCCCATCGCAACAAAGCAGCATCCGTCCTCTTCCCAACACAGCAGCAACCCTCCCCTTCCCAACACAGCAGCATCCTTCCCAATCCCAACACAGTAGCATCCTTCCCCATACCAACACAGCAGCATCCTTCATCATCCCAACACAGCAGCGTCCTTCTCCATCCCATCACAGCGGCAACGTTCCCCGTCCAAACAAAGCAGCATCTTTCCCCATCCCAAGAAAGCAGCATCCTGCTCAATCCCAACACAGCAGCATTCATTCTCATCCCAAGACTGCAGCATCCTTCTCCCTCCCAACACGGCAGCATCCATCTGCATCCCAACAAAACAGCATCCGTACCCATCCCAACACAGCAGCATCCTTCCCAATCCCAACACAGCAGCAACCCCATCTTTTCCAACACAAAAGCATCCTTCTCAATCCCAACACAGCACCATCCTTCCCCTTCCCAACACAGCAGCATACTTCCCTATCCAAACATAGCAGCATCCTTCCCATTCGAACACAGCAGCATCCTTCCCCATCCCAAAACAGCAGCATCCGTCCACATCCTAACACAGCAGCAGCCTTCCCCATCCCAACGCAGTAGCATCCTTCCCCATCCCAACACAGCAGCAACCCTCCCCTTCACAACACAGCAGCATCCTTCTCCATCTCAACACAGCGACATCCATCCCCATCCCAAAACTGCAGCACTCCTCCCCTTCCCAACAAAGAAGCATCCTTCCCCACCCCAACACAGCAGCATCCTTCCCCAAACCAACACAGCAGCATCCTTCCTCAACACAACACAGCAGCATCCGTCACCATCCCAACACAGCAGCATCCTTCCCCTTCCCAAAACAACAGCATTCTTCCTTATCCCAACACAGCAGCATCCTTCCCCATCCCAAATCAGCAGCAACCCTCCCATTCCCAACACAGCAGCAGCCTTCCCCATCCCAACACAGCAGCATCCATCCCCATCCTAAAACAGCAGCATCCTTCCCCATTCCAACACAGCAGCATGCTTCCCTATCCCAACACAGCAGCAACTTTCTACATCCCAACACAGAATCATGCTTCCCCATACCAACACAGCAGCATCCTTCTCCATCCCAACACAGCAGCATCCTTTCCCATCCCAACACAGCAGCATCCCTCCCCTTCCCAACACAGCAGCATCCAACCATCCCAACACATCAGCATCCTTCCCCATCCCAAAACAGCAGCATCCTTCTCCATTCCCACACAGGGGCATACTTCTCCATCGGAACAATGCGGCATCCTTCCCCATTCCAACACAGCAGCATTCCTCTGCTTCCGAACAAAGCAGCATTCTTTCAAATCCACAACACAACAGCATCCTTCCCCAATCCAAAACAGCAGCATCCTTATCCATCGCAAAACATCAGCATCCTTCCTTATCCCAACACAGCAGCATCCTTCCCCATCCCAACACAGCAGCAACCCTCCACTTCCCAACACAGCAGCATCCTTCTCCATCTCAACACAGCGACATATTTCCTCATCATAAAACTGCAGCATTCCTCCCCTTCCCAACAAAGCAGCATCCTTCCCCACCCCAACACTGCAGCATCCTTCCCCATTCCAACACTGCAGCATCCTTCCTCAACCCAACACATCAGCATCCGTCACCATCCCAACACAGCAGCATCCATCCCCTTCCCAAAACAACAGCATTCTTCCTTCTCCCAACACAGCAGCATCCGTCCCCATCCCAACAAAGCAGCATCCTTCCCACTCCAAACACAGCAGCATCCTTCCCCATCCCAACACAGCAGCATCCTTCTCCATCCAAACAGAGCAGCATCTTTCCGCATCCCAACACAGCAGCATCCTGCTCAATGCCAACACAGCTGCATTTGTTCCATTCCCAACACAGCAGCATCCTTCCCCATCCCAACAAAACAGCATCCTCATCCCCATCCCAACACAGCAGCATCCCTCCCCATCCCAACACAGCAGCAAACTTCCCCATCCCAACACAGAAGCATGCTTCCCCATCACAACACAGCAACATCCTTCTCCATCCCAACACAGCAGCATCCTTAACCTTCCCAACACAGCACAATCCTTCTTCATCCCAACACAGCAGCATCCTTCCCCATCCCAACGCAGCAGCATCCTTCCCCTTCCCAACACATCAGCATCCTTCTCCATCCCAACACAGCAGCATCCTTCTCCATCCCAACACAGCACCTTCTGTCCCCATCGCAACACAGCACAATCCTTCCACATCCCAACGCAGCAGCATCCTTCCCCACCCCAACACTGCAGCATCCTTCCCCATTCCAACACAGCAGCTTCCTTCCTCAAACCAACACAGCAGCATCCATCCCCTTCCCAAAACAACAGCATTCTTCCATCTCCCAACACAGCAGCATCCGTCCCCATCCCAACAAAGCAGCATCCTTCCCACTCCAAACACAGCAGCATCCTTCCCCATCCCAACACAGCAGCATCCTTCTCCATCCCAACACAGCAGCATCTTTCCACATCCCAACACAGCAGCATCCTGCTCAATGCCAACACAGCTGCATTTGTTCCATTCCCAACACAGCAGCATCCTTCCCCATCCCAACATAACAGCATCTTCATCCCCATCCCAACACAGCAGCATCCCTCCCCATCCCAACACAGCAGCAACCTTCCCCATCCCAACACAGAAGCATGCTTCCCCATCCCAACACAGCAACATCCTTCTCCATCCCAACACAGCAGCATCCTTAACCTTCCCAACACAGCACAATCCTTCTTCATCCCAACACAGCAGCATCCTTCACCAAACCAACACAGCAGCATCCTTCCTCAACACAACACAGCAGCATCCGTCACCATCCCAACACAGCAGCATCGTTGCCCATCCAAACACAGCAGCATCCTTCCCCATCCCAACACAGCACCTTGTATCCCCATCCCAACACAGCAGCATCCTTCTCCATCCCAACACAGCACCTTCTGTCCCCATCGCAACACAGCACAATCCTTCCACATCCCAACGCAGCAGCATCCTTCCCCTTCCCAACACATCAGCATCCTTCTCCATCCCAACACAGCAGCATCGTTCCCCATCCAAACACAGCAGCATCCTTCCCCATCCCAACACAGCACCTTGTATCCCCATCCCAACACAGCAGCATCCTTCCCCATCACAACACAGCACCTTCTGTCCCCATCGCAACAAAGCATCATCCTTCTGCATCCCAACACAGCAGCATCCGTCCCTATCCCAACATATCAGCATCCTTCCCCATCACAACACAGCACCTTCTGTCCCCATCCCAACACAGCAGCATCCTTCCCCATCCCAGCACAGCAGCAAACTTACCCTTCCCAACACAGCAGCATCCTCCCTCTTCCCAAAACAGCAGCATCCCTCCCCTTCCCAAAAAACCAGCATCCCTCCCCTTCCCAACACAGCAGCATCCTTACTCTTCCCAACACAGCAGCATCCCTCCCATTCCCAACACAGCAGCATCTTTCCCTATCCCAACACAGTAGCATCCTTTTCCATCCCAAGACTGCAGCATCCTTCCCCATCCCAACACAGCAGCATCCATCCTCATTTAAAGACAGCAGCATCCTTCCCCATCCCAACACAGCAGCATCCTTTTCCTTGCCAACACAGCAGCAACCTTCCCCATCCCAACACAAGAGCATCCGTCCCCATCCCAACACAGCAGCATCCTTCCCCTTCCCAAGACAGCAGCATCCTTCCCCATCCAAACATAGCAGCATCCTTCCCATTCGAACACAGCAGCATCCTTCCGCATCCCAAAACAGCAGCATCCGTCCACATCCTAACACAGCAGCAGCCTTCCCCATCCCAACGCAGTAGCATCCTTTCCCATCCCAACACAGCCGCAACCCTCCCCTTCACAACACAGCAGCATCCTTCTCCATCTCAACACAGCGACATCAATCACCATCCCAAAACTGCAGCATTCCTCCCCTTCCCAACAAAGAAGCATCCTTCCCCACCCCAACACAGCAGCATCCTTCCCCAAACCAACACAGCAGCATCCTTCCTCAACACAACACAGCAGCATCCGTCACCATCCCAACACAGCAGCATCCTTCCCCTTCCCAAAACAACAGCATTCTTCCTTATCCCAACACAGCAGCATCCTTCCCCATTCCAACACAGCAGCAACACTCCCATTCCCAACACAGCAGCAGCCTTCCCCATCCCAACACAGCAGCATCCATCCCCATCCTAAAACAGCAGCATCCTCCCCATCCCAACACAGCAGCATCCTTCCCAATCCCAACACAGCAGCATCCCTCCCCTTCCCAACACAGCAGCATCCACCCATCCCAACAATTCAGCATCCTTCCCCATCCCAACAGAACAGCATCCTTCTCCATTCCCACACAGGAGCATACTTCTCCATCAGAACAATGCGGCATCCTTCCCCATTCCAACACAGCAGCATCCCTCCCCTTCCCAACACAGCAGCATCCAACCATCCCAACACATCAGCATCCTTCCCCAACCCAAAACAGCAGCATCCTTCTCCATTCCCACACAGGGGCATACTTCTCCATCAGAACAATGCGGCATCCTTCCACATTCCAACACAGCAGCATTCCTCTGCTTCCGAACAAAGCAGCATTCTTTCAAATCCACAACACAACAGCATCCTTCCCCAATCCAAAACAGCAGCATCCTTATCCATCGCAAAACATCAGCATCCTTCCTTATCCCAACACAGCAGCATCCTTCCCCATCCCAACACAGCAGCAACCCTCCCCTTCCCAACACAGCAGCATCCTTCTCCATCTCAACACAGCGACATATTTCCCCATCATAAAACTGCAGCATTCCTCCCCTTCCCAACAAAGCAGCATCCTTCCCCACCCCAACACTGCAGCATCCTTCCCCATTCCAACACTGCAACATCCTTCCTCAACCCAACACAGCAGCATCCGTCACCATCCCAACACAGCAGCATCCATCCCCTTCCCAAAACAACAGCATTCTTCCTTCTCCCAACACAGCAGCATCCGTCCCCATCCCAACAAAGCAGCATCCTTCCCACTCCAAACACAGCAGCATCCTTCCCCATCCCAACACAGCAGCATCCTTCTCCATCCCAACACAGAAGCATCTTTCCGCATCCCAACACAGCAGCATCCTGCTCAATGCCAACACAGCTGCATTTGTTCCCATCCCAACACAGCAGCATCCTTCCCCATCCCAACAAAACAGCATCCTCATCCCCATCCCAACACAGCAGCAACCTTCCCCATCCCAACACAGAAGAATGCTTCCCCATCCCAACACAGCAACATCCTTCTCCATCCCAACACAGCAGCATCCTTAACCTTCCCAACACAGCACAATCATTCTTCATCCCAACACAGCAGCATCCTTCCCCATCCCAACGCAGCAGCATCCTTCCCCTTCCCAACACATCAGCATCCATCTCCATCCCAACACAGCAGCATCGTTGCCCATCCAAACACAGCAGCATCCTTCCCCATCCCAACACAGCACCTTGTATCCCCATCCCAACACAGCAGCATCCTTCTCCATCCCAACACAGCACCTTCTGTCCCCATCGCAACACAGCACAATCCTTCCACATCCCAACGCAGCAGCATCCTTCCCCTTCCCAACACATCAGCATCCTTCTCCATCCCAACACAGCAGCATCCTTCCCCATCCCAACACAGCACCTTGTATCCCCATCCCAACACAGCAGCATCGTTCCCCATCCCAACACAACACCTTCTGTCCCCATCGCAACAAAGCATCATCCTTCTGCATCCCAACACAGCAGCATCCTTCCCTATCCCAACATATCAGCATCCTTCCCCATCACAACAGAGCACCTTCTGTCCCCATCCCAACACAGCAGCATCCCTCCCCATCCCAGCACAGCAGCAAACTTACCCTTCCCAACACAGCAGCATCCTCCCTCTTCCCAAAACAGCAGCATCCCTCCCCTTCCCAAAAAATCAACATCACTCCCCTTCCCAACACAGCAGCATCCTTACTCTTCCCAACACAGCAGCATCCCTCCCATTCTCAACACAGCAGCATCCTTCTCAATCCCAACACAGCAGCATCCATTCTCATTTAAACACAGCAGCATCCTTCCCAATCCAAACACAAGAGCATCCATCCCCATCCCAACACAGCAGCAACCTTCCCCATCCCAAGACAGAAGCATGCGTCCCCAGCCCAACACAGCAGTATCCTTCTCCAACCCAACGCAGCAGCATCCTTTCCATTCCCAACACGGCACATCGTTCCCCGTCCCAAAACAGCAGCATCACTCCCCTTCCCAACACAGCAGCATCCTTCCCCATCCCAACACAGCAGCATCCATCCCATCCCAACACACCAGCATCCTTCCTGTTCCCAACACAGCAGCAATCCTCCCCTTCCCAACACAGAAGCATATTTCGCAATCCCAACACAGTAGCATCCTTCCCCATCCCAACACAGCAGCATCCTTCCCCATCCCAAAAAGCAGCAAAATTACCCTTCCCAACACAGCAGCATCCTTCCTCTTCCCAAAACAGCAGCATCCCTCCCCTTCCCAAAAAACCAGCATCCCTCCCCATCCCAACACAGCAGCATCATTCCTCTTCCCAACAAAGCAGCATCCCTCCCTTTCCCTACACAGCAGCATCTTTCCATATCCCAACACAGTAGTATCCTTTTCCATCCCAAGACTGCAGCAACCTTCCCCACCCCAAGACAGCAGCATCCTTCTCAATCCCAACACAGCAGCATCCATCCTCATTTAAAGACAGCAGCATCCTTCCCCATCCCAACACAGCAGCATCCTTTTCCTTCCCAACACAGCAGCTACCTACTCCATCCCAACAAAAGAGCATCCGTCCCCGTCCCAACACAGCAGCATCCTTCCCCATCCCAACACAGCAGCAAACTTTCCCTTCCCAGCACAGCAGCATAATTCCCCATCCCAACACAGCAGCAAACATTCCCTTCCCAACACAGCAGCATCCTTCCTCTTCCCAAAACAACAACATCCCTCCCCTTCCCAACACAGCAGCATCCTTCCCCATCCCAGCACAGCAGCGTCCTTCCTCTTCCCAACACAGCAGCATCCATCACATTCCCAACACAGCAGCATCTTTCCCTATCCCAACACAGTAGAATCCTTCTCCATCCCAAGACTGCAGCATCCTTCCCCATCCCAAGACAGCAGCTTACTTCTCAATCCAAGTTCAGCAGCATCCATTCTCATTTAAACACAGCAGCATCCTTCCCCATCCCAACACAAGAGCATCCGTCCCCATCCCAACACAGCAGCATACTTCCCCATCCCAACACAGCAGCAACCTTCCCCATCCCAACACAGGAGCATGCATCCCCAGCCCAACACAGCAGCATCCTTCTCCATTCCAACACAGCAGCATCCTTTCCCTTCCCAACACGGCACATACTTCCCCTTCCCAAAACAGCAGCATCCCTCCCCTTTGCAAAACAGCAACATCCCCCCCCTTCCCAACACAGCAGCATCCTTCCCCATCCCAACACAGCAGCATCCGTCCCATCACAACAGACCAGCATGCTTCCTCTTCCCAACACAGCAGCAATCCTCCCCTTCCCAACACAGAAGCATAGTTCCCAAACCCAACACTGTAGCATCCTTCCCCAGCCCAACACAGCAGCATCCTTCTCATCCCAACACAGCAGCATCCTTCTCCATCCCAACACAGAAGCATCTTTCCGCATCCCAACACAGCAGCATCCTGCTCAATGCCAACACAGCTGCATTTGTTCCCATCCCAACACAGCAGCATCCTTCCCCATCCCAACAAAACAGCATCCTCATCCCCATCCCAACACAGCAGCAAACTTCCCCATCCCAACACAGAAGAATGCTTCCCCATCCCAACACAGCAACATCCTTCTCCATCCCAACACAGCAGCATCCTTAACCTTCCCAACACAGCACAATCGTTCTTCATCCCAACACAGCAGCATCCTTCCCCATCCCAACGCAGCAGCATCCTTCCCCTTCCCAACACATCAGCATCCATCTCCATCCCAACACAGCAGCATCGTTGCCCATCCAAACACAGCAGCATCCTTCCCCATCCCAACACAGCACCTTGTATCCCCATCCCAACACAGCAGCATCCTTCTCCATCCCAACACAGCACCTTCTGTCCCCATCGCAACACAGCACAATCCTTCCACATCCCAACGCAGCAGCATCCTTCCCCTTCCCAACACATCAGCATCCTTCTCCATCCCAACACAGCAGCATCCTTCCCCATCCCAACACAGCACCTTGTATCCCCATCCCAACACAGCAGCATCGTTCCCCATCCCAACACAACACCTTCTGTCCCCATCGCAACAAAGCATCATCCTTCTGCATCCCAACACAGCAGCATCCTTCCCTATCCCAACATATCAGCATCCTTCCCCATCACAACAGAGCACCTTCTGTCCCCATCCCAACACAGCAGCATCCCTCCCCATCCCAGCACAGCAGCAAACTTACCCTTCCCAACACAGCAGCATCCTCCCTCTTCCCAAAACAGCAGCATCCCTCCCCTTCCCAAAAAATCAACATCACTCCCCTTCCCAACACAGCAGCATCCTTACTCTTCCCAACACAGCAGCATCCCTCCCATTCTCAACACAGCAGCATCCTTCTCAATCCCAACACAGCAGCATCCATTCTCATTTAAACACAGCAGCATCCTTCCCAATCCAAACACAAGAGCATCCATCCCCATCCCAACACAGCAGCAACCTTCCCCATCCCAAGACAGAAGCATGCGTCCCCAGCCCAACACAGCAGTATCCTTCTCCAACCCAACGCAGCAGCATCCTTTCCATTCCCAACACGGCACATCGTTCCCCGTCCCAAAACAGCAGCATCACTCCCCTTCCCAACACAGCAGCATCCTTCCCCATCCCAACACAGCAGCATCCATCCCATCCCAACACACCAGCATCCTTCCTGTTCCCAACACAGCAGCAATCCTCCCCTTCCCAACACAGAAGCATATTTCGCAATCCCAACACAGTAGCATCCTTCCCCATCCCAACACAGCAGCATCCTTCCCCATCCCAAAAAGCAGCAAAATTTCCCTTCCCAACACAGCAGCATCCTTCCTCTTCCCAAAACAGCAGCATCCCTCCCCTTCCCAAAAAACCAGCATCCCTCCCCATCCCAACACAGCAGCAACATTCCTCTTCCCAACAAAGCAGCATCCCTCCCTTTCCCAACACAGCAGCATCTTTCCATATCCCAACACAGTAGTATTCTTTTCCATCCCAAGACTGCAGCAACCTTCCCCACCCCAAGACAGCAGCATCCTTCTCAATCCCAACACAGCAGCATCCATCCTCATTTAAAGACAGCAGCATCCTTCCCCATCCCAACACAGCAGCATCCTTTTCCTTCCCAACACAGCAGCTACCTACTCCATCCCAACAAAAGAGCATCCGTCCCCGTCCCAACACAGCAGCATCCTTCCCCATCCCAACACAGCAGCAAACTTTCCCTTCCCAACACAGCAGCATAATTCCCCATCCCAACACAGCAGCAAACATTCCCTTCCCAACACAGCAGCATCCTTCCTCTTCCCAAAACAACAGCATCCCTCCCCTTCCCAACACAGCAGCATCCTTCCCCATCCCAGCACAGCAGCGTCCTTCCTCTTCCCAACACAGCAGCATCCATCCCATTCCCAACACAGCAGCATCTTTCCCTATCCCAACACAGTAGAATCCTTCTCCATCCCAAGACTGCAGCATCCTTCCCCATCCCAAGACAGCAGCTTACTTCTCAATCCAAATTCAGCAGCATCCATTCTCATTTAAACACAGCAGCATCCTTCCCCATCCCAACACAAGAGCATCCGTCCCCATCCCAACACAGCAGCATACTTCCCCATCCCAACACAGCAGCAACCTTCCCCATCCCAACACAGGAGCATGCATCCCCAGCCCAACACAGCAGCATCCTTCTCCATTCCAACACAGCAGCATCCTTTCCCTTCCCAACACGGCACATACTTCCCCTTCCCAAAACAGCAGCATCCCTCCCCTTTGCAAAACAGCAACATCCCCCCCCTTCCCAACACAGCAGCATCCTTCCCCATCCCAACACAGCAGCATCGGTCCCATCACAACAGACCAGCATGCTTCCTCTTCCCAACACAGCAGCAATCCTCCCCTTCCCAACACAGAAGCATAGTTCCCAAACCCAACACTGTAGCATCCTTCCCCAGCCCAACACAGCAGCATCCTTCTCATCCCAACACAGCAGCGTCCTTCCCCATCCCAACACAGCAGCAACCCTCCCCTTCCCAACACAGCAGCAACCTTCTCCATCTCAACACAGCGACATCCTTCCCCATCATAAAACTGCAGCATTCCTCCCCTTCCCAACAAAGGAGCATCCTTCCCCACCCCAACACTGCAGCATCCTTCCCTCTCCAAACATAGCAGCATCCTACCCCATCACAACAAAGCACTTTCTGACCCCATCGCAACACAGCAGCGTCCTTCTTCATCCCAACGCAGCAGCATCCTTCCCTATCCCAACATAGCACCATCCTTCCCCATCCCTACACAGAATCTTCTGTCCCCATCCCAACACAGCAGCATCAGTCCCCATCCCAACACAGCAGCATCCTTCCCCATCCCAACACAGCAGCATCCTTCCCCATCCCAACACAGCAGCAAACTTTCCCTTCCCAACACAGCAGCATCCTTCCTCTTTCCAAAACAGCAGCATCCCTCCCCTTCCCAAAAAAGCAGCATCCCTACCCTTCCCAACACAGCAGCATCCTTCCCCATCCCAACACAGCAGCGTCCGTCCCCATCCCAACACAGCAGCATCCTTCCCCATCCCAACACAGCAGCATCCTTTTCCTTCCCAACACATCAGCATCCTTCCCCATCCCAACACAAGAGCATCCGTCCCCATTCCAACACATCAGCATGCTTCCCCGTCCCAACACAGCAGCACCCTTCTACATCCCAACACAGAATCATGCTTCCCCATCCCAACACAGCAGCATCCTTCTCCATCCCAACACAGCAGCATCCTTTCCCATCCCAACACGGCACATCCTTCCACTTCCCAAAACAGCAGCATCCCTCCTCTTCGAAAAACAGCAGCATCCTTCCCCATCCCAACACAGCAGCATCCATCCCATTGCAACAAAGCAGCATCCGTCCTCTTCCCAACACAGCAGCAACCCTCCCCTTCCCAACACAGCAGCATCCTTCCCAATCCCAACACAGTAGCATCCTTCCCCATACCAACACAGCAGCATCCTTCATCATCCCGACAAAGCAGCGACCTTCTCCATCCCATCACAGCGGCAACGCACCCCGTCCCAACAAAGCAGCATCTTTCCCCATCCCAAGAAAGCAGCATCCTTCTCCTTCCCAACACGGCAGCATCCTTCTGCATCCCAACACAACAGCATCCGTCCCCATCCCAACACAGCAGCATCCTTCCCCATCCCAACACAGCAGCAAACCCATCTTTCCCAACACAGCAGCATCCTTCTCAATCCCAACACAGCAGCATCCTTCCCCTTCCCAACACAGCAGCATCCTTCCCCATCCAAACATAGCAGCATCCTTCCCATTCGAACATAGCAGCATCCTTCCCCATCCCAACGCAGTAGCATCCTTCCCCATCCAAACAAAGCAGCAACCCTCCCCTTCACAACACAGCAGCATCCTTCTCCATCTCAACACAGTGACATCCATCCCCATCCCAAAACTGCAGCATTCCTCCCCATCCCAACAAAGAAGCATCCTTCCCCACACCAACACAGCAGCGTCCTTCCCCATTCCAACAAAGCAGCATCTTTCTTCAAACCAACACAGCAGCATCCGTCACCATCCCAAAACAGCAGCATCCTTGCTCCTTCCCAAAACAACAGCATTCTTCCTTATCCCAACACAGCAGCATCCTTCCCCATCCCAACACAGCAGCAACCCTCCCCTTCCCAACACAGCAGCATCCTTCTCCATCTCAACACAGCGACATCCTTCCCCATCATAAAACTGTAGCATTCCTCCCCTTCCCAACAAAGCAGCATCCTTCCCCACCCCAACACTGCAGCATCCTTCCCCATTCCAACACAGAAGCATCCTTCCTCAACCCAACACAGCAGCATCCGTCACCATCCCAACACAGCAGCATCCTTCCCCTTCCCAAAACAACAGCATTCTTCCATCTCCCAACACAGCAGCATCCGTCCCCATCCCAACAAAGCAGCATCCTTCCCACTCCAAACACAGCAGCATCCTTCCCCATCCCAACACAGCAGCATCCTTCTCCATCCCAACACAGCAGCATCTTTCCGCATCTCAACACAGCAGCATCCTGCTCAATGCCAACACAGCAGCATTATTTCCCATCCCAACACAGCAGCAAACTTCCCCATCCCAACACAGAAGCATGCTTCCCCATCACAACACAGCAACATCCTTCTCCATCCCAACACAGCAGCATCCTTAACCTTCCCAACACAGCACAATCCTTCTTCATCCCAACACATCAGCATGCTTCCCCATCCCAACACAGCAGCATCGTTCCCCATCCCAACACAGCACCTTCTGTCCCCATCGCAACACAGCACAATCCTTCTTCATCCCAACACAGCAGCACCCTTCCCCATCCCAACGCAGCAGCATCCTTCACCTTACCAACACATCAGCATCCTTCTCCATCCCAACACAGCAGCATCCTTCCCTATCCCAACATATCAGCATCCTTCCCCATCACAACACAGCACCTTCTGTCCCGAATCCCAACACAGCAGCAACCTTACCCTTCCCAACACAGCAGCATCCTTCCTCTTCACAAAACAGCAGCCTCCCTCCCATTCCCAAAAAACCAGCATCCCTCCCCTTCCCAACACAGCAGCATCCTTACTCTTCCCAACACAGCAGCATCCCTCCCATTCCCAACACAGCAGCATCTTTCCCTATCCCAACACAGTAGCATCCTTTTCCATCCCAGGACTGCAGCATCCTTCCCCATCCCAAGACAGCAGCAGCCTTCTCAATCCCAACACAGCAGCATCCATCACCATCCCAACACAGCAGCAAACTTCCCCATCCCAACACAGAAGCATGCTTCCCCAACCCAACACAGCAGCATCATTCTCCATCCCAACACAGCAGCATCCTTTCCCTTCCCAACACGGCACATCCTTCCCCTTCCCAAAACAGCAGCATCCCTCCCCTTTGCAAAAAAGCAGCAACCCTCCCCTTCCCAACACAGCAGCATCCTACCCCATCCCAACACTGCAGCATCCGTCCCATCCCAACATAGCAGCATCCTTCCTCTTCACAACACAGCAGCAACCCTACCCTTCCCAACACAGAAGCATAATTCCCCATCCCAACACAGCAGCAAACTTTCCCTTCCCAACACAGCAGCATCCTTCCTTTTCCCAAAACAGCAGCATCCCTCCCCTTCCAAACACAGCAGCATCCTTCCCCATCCCAACACAGCAGCGTCCGTCCCCATCCCAGCACAGCAGCGTCATTCCTCTTCCCAACACAGCAGCATCCATCCCATTCCCAACACAGCAGCATCTTTCCCTATCCCAACGCAGTAGAATCCTTCTCCATCCCAAGACTGCAGCATCCTTCCCCATCCCAAGACAGCAGCTTCCTTCTCAATCCAAATTCAGCAGCATCCATTCTCATTTAAACACAGCAGCATCCTTCCCCATCCAAACACAAGAGCATCTGTCCCCATTCCAACACAGCAGCATACTTCCCCATCCCAACACACAAGCAACCTTCCCCATCCCAACACAGAAGCATGCATCCCCAGCGCAACACAGCAGCATCCTTCTCCATCGCAACGCAGCAGCATCCTTACCCGTCCCAACACGGCACATCCTTCCCCTTCCCAAAACAGCAGCATCCCTCCCCATCGCAAAACAGCAGCATCCCTCCCCTTCTCAACACAGCAGCATCCTTCCCCATCCCAACACAGCAGCATCCTTCCCATCCCAACACACCAGCATCCTTCCCCGTCCCAACACAGCAGCAATCCTCCCCTTCCCAACACAGAAGCATAGTTCCCAATCCCAAAACAGTAGCATCCTTCCCCATCCCAACACAGCAGCATCATTCCCCATCCCAACACAGCAGCAAACTTACCCTTCCCAACACAGCAGCATCCTTCCTCTTCCCAAAACAGCATCATCCATCCCCTTCCCAAAAAACCAGCATCCCTCCCCTTCCCAACACAGCAGCATCCTTCCTCTTCCCAACACAGAAGCATCCCTCCCATTCCCAACACAGCAGCATCTTTCCCTATCCCAACAAGGTAGTATCCTTTTCCATCACAAGACAGCAGCATCCTTCTCAATCCCAACACAGCAGCATCCATCCTCATTTAAAGACAGCAGCATCCTTCCCCTTCCCAACACAGCAGCATCCTTTTCCTTCCCAACACAGCAGCAACCGTCCCCATCCCAACACAAGAGCATCCGTCCCCATCCCAACACAGCAGCATCCTTCCCCATCCCAACACAGCAGCAAACTTCCCCATCCCAACACAGAAGCATGCTTCCCCATCCCAACAAGGCAGCATCATTCTCCATCCCAACACAGCAGCATCCTTTCCCTTCCCAACACGGCACATCCTTCCCCTTCCCAAAACAGCAGCATCCCTCCCCTTTGCAAAAAAGCAGCAACCCTCCTTTTCCCAACACAGCAGCATCCTTCCCCATCCCAACACAGCAGCGTCCGTCCCCATCCCAACACAGCAGCCTCCTTCCTCTTCCCAACACAGCAGCATCCCTCCCATTCCCAACACAGCAGCATCTTTCCCTATCCCAACACAGCAGCATCCTTCTCCATCCCAACACAGCAGCATCCTTTTCCTTCCCAACACAGCAGCTACCTTCGCCATCCCAACACAAGAGCATCCGTCCCCATCCCAACACAGCAGCATCCTTCCTCATCCCAACACAGCAGCAAACTTCCCCAACCCAACACAGAAGCATGCTTCCCCATCCCAACACAGCAGCATCATTCTCCATCCCCATAGCAGCATCCTTTCCCTTCCCAACATGGCACATCCTTCCCCTTCCCAAAACAGCAGCATCCCTCCCCTTTGCAAATAAGCAGCACCCCTCCCCTTCCCAACACAGCAGCATCCTTCCCAATCCCAACACTGCAGCATCCGCCCCATCCCAACATAGCAGCATCCTTCCTCTTCACAACAAAACAGCAACCCTATCCTTCCCAACACAGCAGCATAATTCCCCATCCCAACACAGCAGCAAACTTTCCCTTCCCAACACAGTAGCATCCTTCCTCTTCCCAAAACAGCAGCATCCCTCCCATTCCCAACACAGCAGCATCCTTCCCCATCACAACACAGCAGCGTCCGTCCCCATCCCAGCACAGCAGCGTCCTTCCTCTTCCCAACACAGCTGCATCCATCCCATTCCCAACACAGCAGCATCTTTCCCTATCCCAACACAGTAGAATCCTTCTCCATCCCAAGACTGCAGCATCCTTCCCCATCCCAAGACAGCAGCTTCCTTCTCAATCCAAATTCAGCAGCATCCATTCTCAGTTAAACACAGCAGCATCCTTCCCCATCCAAACACAAGAGCATCCGTCCACATCCCAACACAGCTGCATACTTCCCCATCCCAACACACCAGCAACCTTCCCCATTCCAACACAGAAGCATGCATCCCCAGCCCAACACAGCAGCATCCTTCTCCATCCCAACACAGCAGCAGCCTTTCCCTTCCCAACACGGCACATACTTCCCCTTCCCAAAACAGCAGCATCCCTCGCCTTCACAAAACAGGAGCATCCTTCCCCTTCCCAACACAGCAGCATCGTTTTCCTTCCCAACACAGCAGCAAACTTCCCCATCCCAACACAAGAGCATGCGTCCCCATCCCAACACAGCAGCATCCTTCCCCATCCCAACACAGTAGCATCGTTCCGTCCAAACACAGCAGCATCCTTCCCCATCCCAACACAGCACCGTGTATCCCCATCCCAACACAGCAGCATCCTTCCCCATCCCAACACAGAACCTTCTGTCCCCATCGCAACACAGCATCATCCTTCTGCATACCAACACAGCAGCATCCTTCCCTATCCCAACATATCAGCATCCTTCCCCATCACAACACAGCACCTTCTGTCCCCATCCCAACACAGCAGCAACCTTACCCTTCCCAACACAGCAGCATCCTTCCTCTTCACAAAACAGCAGCCTCCCTCCCATTCCCAAAAAACCAGCATCCCTCCCCTTCCCAACACAGCAGCATCCTTACTCTTCCCAACACAGCAGCATCCCTCCCATTCCCAACACAGCAGCATCTTTCCCTATCCCAACACAGTAGCATCCTTTTCCATCCCAGGACTGCAGCATCCTTCCCCATCCCAAGACAGCAGCAGCCTTCTCAATCCCAACACAGCAGCATCCATCCTCATTTAAAGACAGCAGCATCCTTCCCCTTTCCAACACAGCAGCATCCTTTTCCTTCCCAACACAGCAGCAACCTTCCCCGTCCCAACACAAGAGCATCCGTCCCCATCCCAACACAGCAGCATCCTTCACCATCCCAACACAGCAGCAAACTTCCCCATCCCAACACAGAAGCATGCTTCCCCAACCCAACACAGCAGCATCATTCTCCATCCCAACACAGCAGCATCCTTTCCCTTCCCAACACGGCACATCCTTCCCCTTCCCAAAACAGCAGCATCCCTCCCCTTTGCAAAAAAGCAGCAACCCTCCCCTTCCCAACACAGCAGCATCCTACCCCATCCCAACACTGCAGCATCCGTCCCATCCCAACATAGCAGCATCCTTCCTCTTCACAACACAGCAGCAACCCTACCCTTCCCAACACAGAAGCATAATTCCCCATCCCAACACAGCAGCAAACTTTCCCTTCCCAACACAGCAGCATCCTTCCTTTTCCCAAAACAGCAGCATCCCTCCCCTTCCAAACACAGCAGCATCCTTCCCCATCCCAACACAGCAGCGTCCGTCCCCATCCCAGCACAGCAGCGTCATTCCTCTTCCCAACACAGCAGCATCCATCCCATTCCCAACACAGCAGCATCTTTCCCTATCCCAACGCAGTAGAATCCTTCTCCATCCCAAGACTGCAGCATCCTTCCCCATCCCAAGACAGCAGCTTCCTTCTCAATCCAAATTCAGCAGCATCCATTCTCATTTAAACACAGCAGCATCCTTCCCCATCCAAACACAAGAGCATCTGTCCCCATTCCAACACAGCAGCATACTTCCCCATCCCAACACACAAGCAACCTTCCCCATCCCAACACAGAAGCATGCATCCCCAGCGCAACACAGCAGCATCCTTCTCCATCGCAACGCAGCAGCATCCTTACCCGTCCCAACACGGCACATCCTTCCCCTTCCCAAAACAGCAGCATCCCTCCCCATCGCAAAACAGCAGCATCCCTCCCCTTCTCAACACAGCAGCATCCTTCCCCATCCCAACACAGCAGCATCCTTCCCATCCCAACACACCAGCATCCTTCCCCGTCCCAACACAGCAGCAATCCTCCCCTTCCCAACACAGAAGCATAGTTCCCAATCCCAAAACAGTAGCATCCTTCCCCATCCCAACACAGCAGCATCATTCCCCATCCCAACACAGCAGCAAACTTACCCTTCCCAACACAGCAGCATCCTTCCTCTTCCCAAAACAGCATCATCCATCCCCTTCCCAAAAAACCAGCATCCCTCCCCTTCCCAACACAGCAGCATCCTTCCTCTTCCCAACACAGAAGCATCCCTCCCATTCCCAACACAGCAGCATCTTTCCCTATCCCAACAAGGTAGTATCCTTTTCCATCACAAGACAGCAGCATCCTTCTCAATCCCAACACAGCAGCATCCATCCTCATTTAAAGACAGCAGCATCCTTTCCCTTCCCAACACAGCAGCATCCTTTTCCTTCCCAACACAGCAGCAACCGTCCCCATCCCAACACAAGAGCATCCGTCCCCATCCCAACACAGCAGCATCCTTCCCCATCCCAACACAGCAGCAAACTTCCCCATCCCAACACAGAAGCATGCTTCCCCATCCCAACAAGGCAGCATCATTCTCCATCCCAACACAGCAGCATCCTTTCCCTTCCCAACACGGCACATCCTTCCCCTTCCCAAAACAGCAGCATCCCTCCCCTTTGCAAAAAAGCAGCAACCCTCCTTTTCCCAACACAGCAGCATCCTTCCCCATCCCAACACAGCAGCGTCCGTCCCCATCCCAACACAGCAGGCTCCTTCCTCTTCCCAACACAGCAGCATCCCTCCCATTCCCAACACAGCAGCATCTTTCCCTATCCCAACACAGCAGCATCCTTCTCCATCCCAACACAGCAGCATCCTTTTCCTTCCCAACACAGCAGCTACCTTCGCCATCCCAACACAAGAGCATCCGTCCCCATCCCAACACAGCAGCATCCTTCCTCATCCCAACACAGCAGCAAACTTCCCCAACCCAACACAGAAGCATGCTTCCCCATCCCAACACAGCAGCATCATTCTCCATCCCCATAGCAGCATCCTTTCCCTTCCCAACATGGCACATCCTTCCCCTTCCCAAAACAGCAGCATCCCTCCCCTTTGCAAATAAGCAGCACCCCTCCCCTTCCCAACACAGCAGCATCCTTCCCAATCCCAACACTGCAGCATCCGCCCCATCCCAACATAGCAGCATCCTTCCTCTTCACAACAAAACAGCAACCCTATCCTTCCCAACACAGCAGCATAATTCCCCATCCCAACACAGCAGCAAACTTTCCCTTCCCAACACAGTAGCATCCTTCCTCTTCCCAAAACAGCAGCATCCCTCCCATTCCCAACACAGCAGCATCCTTCCCCATCACAACACAGCAGCGTCCGTCCCCATCCCAGCACAGCAGCGTCCTTCCTCTTCCCAACACAGCTGCATCCATCCCATTCCCAACACAGCAGCATCTTTCCCTATCCCAACACAGTAGAATCCTTCTCCATCCCAAGACTGCAGCATCCTTCCCCATCCCAAGACAGCAGCTTCCTTCTCAATCCAAATTCAGCAGCATCCATTCTCAGTTAAACACAGCAGCATCCTTCCCCATCCAAACACAAGAGCATCCGTCCACATCCCAACACAGCTGCATACTTCCCCATCCCAACACACCAGCAACCTTCCCCATTCCAACACAGAAGCATGCATCCCCAGCCCAACACAGCAGCATCCTTCTCCATCCCAACACAGCAGCAGCCTTTCCCTTCCCAACACGGCACATACTTCCCCTTCCCAAAACAGCAGCATCCCTCGCCTTCACAAAACAGGAGCATCCTTCCCCTTCCCAACACAGCAGCATCGTTTTCCTTCCCAACACAGCAGCAAACTTCCCCATCCCAACACAAGAGCATGCGTCCCCATCCCAACACAGCAGCATCCTTCCCCATCCCTACACAGCAGCAAACTTCCCCATCCCAACACAGAAGCATGCTTCCCCATCACAACACAGCAACATCCTTCTCCATCCCAACACAGCAGCATCCTTAACCTTCCCAACACAGCACAATCCTTCTTCATCCCAACACAGCACCTTCTGTCCCCATCGCAACACAGCACAATCCTTCTTCATCCCAACACAGCAGCATCCTTCCCCATCCCAACGCAGCAGCATCCTTCACCTTACCAACACATCAGCATCCTTCTCCATCCCAACACAGTAGCATCGTTCCGTCCAAACACAGCAGCATCCTTCCCCATCCCAACACAGCACCGTGTATCCCCATCCCAACACAGCAGCATCCTTCCCCATCCCAACACAGAACCTTCTGTCCCCATCGCAACACAGCATCATCCTTCTGCATACCAACACAGCAGCATCCTTCCCTATCCCAACATATCAGCATCCTTCCCCATCACAACACAGCACCTTCTGTCCCCATCCCAACACAGCAGCAACCTTACCCTTCCCAACACAGCAGCATCCTTCCTCTTCACAAAACAGCAGCATCCCTCCCATTCCCAAAAAACCAGCATCCCTCCCCTTCCCAACACAGCAGCATCCTTACTCTTCCCAACACAGCAGCATCCCTCCCATTCCCAACACAGCAGCATCTTTCCCTATCCCAACACAGTAGCATCCTTTTCCATCCCAAGACTGCAGCATCCTTCCCCATCCCAAGACAGCAGCAGCCTTCTCAATCCCAACACAGCAGCATCCATCCTCATTTAAAGTAAGCAGCATCCTTCCCCTTTCCAACACAGCAGCATCCTTTTCCTTCCCAACACAGCAGCAACCTTCCCCGTCCCAACACAAGAGCATCCGTCCCCATCCCAACACAGCAGCATCCTTCACCATCCCAACACAGCAGCAAACTTCCCCATCCCAACACAGAAGCATGCTTCCCCAACCCAACACAGCAGCATCATTCTCCATCCCAACACAGCAGCATCCTTTCCCTTCCCAACACGGCACATCCTTCCCCTTCCCAAAACAGCAGCATCCCTCCCCTTTGCAAAAAAGCAGCAACCCTCCCCTTCCCAACACAGCAGCATCCTACCCCATCCCAACACTGCAGCATCCGTCCCATCCCAACATAGCAGCATCCTTCCTATTCACAACACAGCAGCAACCCTACTCTTCCCAACACAGCAGCATAATTCCCCATCCCAACACAGCAGCAAACTTTCCCTTCCCAACACAGCAGCATCCTTCCTCTTCCCAAAACAGCAGCATCCCTCCCCTTCCAAACACAGCAGCATCCTTCCCCATCCCAACACAGCAGCGTCCGTCCCCATCCCAGCACAGCAGCGTCATTCCTCTTCCCAACACAGCAGCATCCATCCCATTCCCAACACAGCAGCATCTTTCCCTATCCCAACGCATTAGAATCCTTCTCCATCCCAAGACTGCAGCATCCTTCCCCATCCCAAGACAGCAGCTTCCTTCTCAATCCAAATTCAGCAGCATCCATTCTCATTTAAACACAGCAGCATCCTTCCCCATCCAAACACAAGAGCATCTGTCCCCATTCCAACACAGCAGCATACTTCCCCATCCCAACACACAAGCAACCTTCCCCATCCCAACACAGAAGCATGCATCCCCAGCGCAACACAGCAGCATCCTTCTCCATCGCAACGCAGCAGCATCCTTACCCGTCCCAACACGGCACATCCTTCCCCTTCCCAAAACAGCAGCATCCCTCCCCATCGCAAAACAGCAGCATCCCTCCCCTTCTCAACACAGCAGCATCCTTCCCCATCCCAACACAGCAGCATCCTTCCCATCCCAACACACCAGCATCCTTCCCCGTCCCAACACAGCAGCAATCCTCCCCTTCCCAACACAGAAGCATAGTTCCCAATCCCAAAACAGTAGCATCCTTCCCCATCCCAACACAGCAGCATCATTCCCCATCCCAACACAGCAGCAAACTTACCCTTCCCAACACAGCAGCATCCTTCCTCTTCCCAAAACAGCATCATCCCTCCCCTTCCCAAAAAACCAGCATCCCTCCCCTTCCCAACACAGCAGCATCCTTCCTCTTCCCAACACAGAAGCATCCCTCCCATTCCCAACACAGCAGCATCTTTCCCTATCCCAACAAGGTAGTATCCTTTTCCATCACAAGACAGCAGCATCCTTCTCAATCCCAACACAGCAGCATCCATCCTCATTTAAAGACAGCAGCATCCTTCCCCTTCCCAACACAGCAGCATCCTTTTCCTTCCCAACACAGCAGCAACCGTCCCCATCCCAACACAAGAGCATCCGTCCCCATCCCAACACAGCAGCATCCTTCCCCATCCCAACACAGCAGCAAACTTCCCCATCCCAACACAGAAGCATGCTTCCCCATCCCAACAAGGCAGCATCATTCTCCATCCCAACACAGCAGCATCCTTTCCCTTCCCAACACGGCACATCCTTCCCCTTCCCAAAACAGCAGCATCCCTCCCCTTTGCAAAAAAGCAGCAACCCTCCTTTTCCCAACACAGCAGCATCCTTCCCCATCCCAACACAGCAGCGTCCGTCCCCATCCCAACACAGCAGCCTCCTTCCTCTTCCCAACACAGCAGCATCCCTCCCATTCCCAACACAGCAGCATCTTTCCCTATCCCAACACAGCAGCATCCTTCTCCATCCCAACACAGCAGCATCCTTTTCTTTCCCAACACAGCAGCTACCTTCGCCATCCCAACACAAGAGCATCCGTCCCCATCCCAACACAGCAGCATCCTTCCTCATCCCAACACAGCAGCAAACTTCCCCATCCCAACACAAAAGCATGCTTCCCCATCCCAACACAGCAGCATCATTCTCCATCCCCATAGCAGCATCCTTTCCCTTCCCAACATGGCACATCCTTCCCCTTCCCAAAACAGCAGCATCCCTCCCCTTTGCAAATAAGCAGCAACCCTCCCCTTCCCAACACAGCAGCATCCTTCCCAATCCCAACACTGCAGCATCCGTCCCATCCCAACATAGCAGCATCCTTCCTCTTCACAACAAAACAGCAACCCTATCCTTCCCAACACAGCAGCATAATTCCCCATCCCAACACAGCAGCAAACTTTCCCTTCCCAACACAGTAGCATCCTTCCTCTTCCCAAAACAGCAGCATCCCTCCCATTCCCAACACAGCAGCATCCTTCCCCATCACAACACAGCAGCGTCCGTCCCCATCCCAGCACAGCAGCGTCCTTCCTCTTCCCAACACAGCTGCATCCATCCCATTCCCAACACAGCAGCATCTTTCCCTATCCCAACATAGTAGAATCCTTCTCCATCCCAAGACTGCAGCATCCTTCCCCATCCCAAGACAGCAGCTTCCTTCTCAATCCAAATTCAGCAGCATCCATTCTCATTTAAACACAGCAGCATCCTTCCCCATCCAAACACAAGAGCATCCATCCACATCCCAACACAGCTGCATACTTCCCCATCCCAACACACCAGCAACCTTCCCCATTCCAACACAGAAGCATGCATCCCCAGCCCAACACAGCAGCATCCTTCTCCATCCCAACACAGCAGCAGCCTTTCCCTTCCCAACACGGCACATACTTCCCCTTCCCAAAACAGCAGCATCCCTCGCCTTCACAAAACAGGAGCATCCCTCCCCTTCCCAACACAGCAGAATCCTTCCCCATCCCAAAACAGCAGCATCCGTCCCATCCCAACACACCAGCATCCTTCCTCTTCCCAACACAGCAGCAATCCTCCCCTTCCCAACACAGAAGCATAGTTCCCAATCCCAACACAGTAGCATCCTTCCCCAGCCCAACACAGCAGCATCCTTCATCATCCCAACACAGCAGCGTCCTTCCCCATCCCAACACAGCAGCAACCCTCCCCTTCCCAACACAGCAGCATCCTTCTCCATCTCAACACAGCGACATCCTTCCCCATCATAAAACTGCAGCATTCCTCCCCTTCCCGACAAAGCAGCATCCTTCCCCACCCCAACACTGCAGCATCCTTCCCCATTCCAACACAGCAGCATCCTTCCTCAACCCAACACAGCAGCATCCGTCACGATCCCAACACAGCAGCATCCTTCAACAACCCAACACAGCAGCGTCGGTCCCCATCCCAACACAGCAGCATACTTCCCCATACCAACACAGCAGCATCCTTCTCAATCCCCACACAGCAGCATTCATCCTCATTTAAACACAGCAGCATACTTCCACATCCCAACACAGCAGCATCCTTTTCCTTCCCAACAAATCAGCATCCTTCCCCATCCCAACACAAGAGCATCCGTCCCCATTCCAACACAGCAGCATCCTTCCCCATCCCAACACAGCAGCAAACTTCCCCATCCTAACACAGAAGCATGCTTCCCCATCCCAACAAGGCAGCATCATTCTCCATCCCAACACAGCAGCATCCTTTCCCTTCCCAACACTGCACATCCTTCCCCTTCCCAAAACAGCAGCATCCCTCCCCTTTGCAAAAAAGCAGCAACCCTCCTTTTCCCAACACAGCAGCATCCTTCCCCATCCCAACACAGCAGCGTCCGTCCCCATCCCAACACAGCAGCCTCCTTCCTCTTCCCAACACAGCAGCATCCCTCCCATTCCCAACACAGCAGCATCTTTCCCTATCCCAACACAGCAGCATCCTTCTCCATCCCAACACAGCAGCATCCTTTTCCTTCCCAACACAGCAGCTACCTTCGCCATCCCAACACAAGAGCATCCGTCCCCATCCCAACACAGCAGCATCCTTCCTCATCCCAACACAGCAGCAAACTTCCCCATCCCAACACAGAAGCATGCTTCCCCATCCCAACACAGCAGCATCATTCTCCATCCCCATAGCAGCATCCTTTCCCTTCCCAACATGGCACATCCTTCCCCTTCCCAAAACAGCAGCATCCCTCCCCTTTGCAAATAAGCAGCACCCCTCCCCTTCCCAACACAGCTGCATCCTTCCCAATCCCAACATTGCAGCATCCGTCCCATCCCAACATAGCAGCATCCTTCCTCTTCACAACAAAACAGCAACCCTATCCTTCCCAACACAGCAGCATAATTCCCCATCCCAACACAGCAGCAAACTTTCCCTTCCCAACACAGTAGCATCCTTCCTCTTCCCAAAACAGCAGCATCCCTCCCATTCCCAACACAGCAGCATCCTTCCCCATCACAACACAGCAGCGTCCGTCCCCATCCCAGCACAGCAGCGTCCTTCCTCTTCCCAACACAGCTGCATCCATCCCATTCCCAACACAGCAGCATCTTTCCCTATCCCAACATAGTAGAATCCTTCTCCATCCCAAGACTGCAGCATCTTTCCCCATCCCAAGACAGCAGCTTCCTTCTCAATCCAAATTCAGCAGCATCCATTCTCATTTAAACACAGCAGCATCCTTCCCCATCCAAACACAAGAGCATCCGTCCACATCCCAACACAGCTGCATACTTCCTCATCCCAACACACCAGCAACCTTCCCCATTCCAACACAGAAGCATGCATCCCCAGCCCAACACAGCAGCATCCTTCTCCATCCCAACACAGCAGCAGCCTTTCCCTTCCCAACACGGCACATACTTCCCCTTCCCAAAACAGCAGCATCCCTCGCCTTCACAAAACAGGAGCATCCCTCCCCTTCCCAACACTGCAGAATCCTTCCCCATCCCAACACAGCAGCATCCGTCCCATCCCAACACACCAGCATCCTTCCTCTTCCCAACACAGCAGCAATCCTCCCCTTCCCAACACAGAAGCATAGTTCCCAATCCCAACACAGTAGCATCCTTCCCCAGCCCAACACAGCAGCATCCTTCATCATCCCAACACAGCAGCGTCCTTCCCCATCCCAACACAGCAGCAACCCTCCCCTTCCCAACACAGCAGCATCCTTCTCCATCTCAACACAGCGACATCCTTCCCCATCATAAAACTGCAGCATTCCTCCCCTTCCCGACAAAGCAGCATCCTTCCCACTCCAAACACAGCAGCATCCTTCCCCATCCCAACACAGCAGCATCCTGCTCAATGCCAACACAGCAGCATTCTTTCCCATCCCAACACAGCAGCATCCATCCCCATCCCAACACAACAGCATCCACTCCCCATCCCAACACAGCAGCATCCTTCCCCATCCCAACACAGCAGCATCCTTAACCTTCCCAACACAGCACAATCCTTCTTCATCCCAACACAGCAGCATCCTTCCCCATCCCAACGCAGCAGCATCCTTCCCCTTCCCAACACATCAGCATCCTTCCCCATCCCAACACAGCACCTTGTATCCCCATCCCAACACAGCAGCATCCTTCTCCATCGCAACACAGCAGCATCCTTCTCCATCCCAACACATCAGCATTCTTCTCCAACCCAACACAGCAGCATCCTTCCGCTTCCCAACACAGCAGCATCATTCCCCATCCCAACGCAGCAGCATCCTTCCCCTTCCCAACACAGCAGCATCCTTCTCCATCCCAACACAGCAGCATCGTTCCCCATCCAAACACAGCAGCATCCTTCCCCATCCCAACACAGCACCTTGTATCCCCACCCTAACACAGCAGCATCCTTCCCCATCCCAACACAGCACCTTCTGTCCCCATCGCAACACAGCATTATCCTTCCGCGTCCCAACACAGCAGCATCCTTCCCTATCCCAACATATCAGCATCCTTCCCCATCACAACACAGCACCTTCTGTCCCCATCCCAACACAGCAGCATCCTTCCCCATCCCAACACAGCAGCAAACTTATCCTTCCCAACACAGCAGCATCCTTCCTCTTCCCAAAACAGCAGCATCCCTCTCCTTACCAAAAAAGTAACATCCCTCCCCATCCCAGCACAGCAGCATCCTTCCCCATCCCAACACAGCAGCGCCGTCCTCATCCCAACACAGCAGCATCCTTCGCCATCCCAACACAGCAGCGTCCGTCCCCATCCCAGCACAGCAGCGTCCTTCCTCTTCCCAGAACAGCAGCATCTCCCCCCTTCCCAAAAATCCAGCATCCCTCCCCTTCCCAACACAGCAGCATCCTTCCTCTTCCCAAAACAGCAGCATCCCACCCCTTACCAAAAAACCAACATCCCTCCCCTTCCCAACACAGCAGCATCCTTCCCCATCCCAACACAGCAGCGTCCGTCCCCATCCCAGCACAGCAGCGTCCTTCCTCTTCCCAGAACAGCAGCATCTCCCCCCTTCCCAAAAATCCAGCATCCCTCCCCTTCCCAACACAGCAGCATCCTTCCTCTTCCCAACACAGCAGCATCCCTCCCATTCCCAACACAGCAGCATCTTTCCCTATCCCAACACTGTAGCATCCTTTTACAAACCCAAGAGTGCAGCATCCTTCCCCATCCCAAGACTGCAGCATCCTTCTCAATCCCAACACAGCAGCATCCATCCTCATTTAAAGACAGCAGCATCCTTCCCCTTTCCAACACAGCAGCGTTTTCCTTCCCAACACAGAAGCAAGCTTCCCCATCACAATACAACAGCATCCGTCCCCATCCCAACACAGAAGCATGCTTCCCCATCCCAACACAGCAGCATCATTCTCCATCCCAACACAGCAGCATCCTTTCCCTTCCCAACACGGCACATCCTTCCCCTTCCCAAAACAGCAACATCCCTCCCCTTTGCAAAAAAGCAGCAACCCTCCCCTTCCCAACACAGCAGCATCCTTCCCCATCCCAACACTGCAGCATCCGTCCCATCCCAACATAGCAGCATCCTTCCTTTTCACAACACAGCAGCAACCCTACACTTACCAACACAGCAGCATAAATCCCCATCACAACACAGCAGCAAAATTTCCCTTCCCAACACAGCAGCATCCTTCCTCTTCCCAAAACAGCAGTATCCCTCTCCTTACCAAAAAAAAACATCCCTCCCCTTCCCAACACAGCAGCATCCTTCGCCATCCCAACACAGCAGCGTCCATCCCCATCCCAACAAAGCAGCATCCTTCCCCATCCCAACACAGCAGCGTCCATCCCCATCCAAGCGCAGCAGCGTCCTTCCTCTTCCCAACACAGCAGCATCCCTCCCATTCCCAACACAGCAGCATCCTTCCCCATCCCAACACAAGATAATCTGTCCACATCCCAACACAGCAGCATACTTCCCCATCCCAACACACCAGCAACCTTCCCCATCCCAACACAGTAGGATGCATCCCCAGCCCAACACAGCAGCATCCTTCTCCATCCCAACACAGCAGCATCCTTTCCCTTCCCAACACGGCACATCCTTCCCCTTCCCAAAACAGCAGCATCCCTCCCCTTCGCTAAACAGCAGCATCCCTCCACTTCCCAAAACAGCAGCATCCTTCCCCATCCCAACACAGCAGCATCCGTCCCATCCCAACACACCAGCATCCTTCCTCTTCCCAACACAGCAGCAATCCTCCCCTTCCCAACACAGAAGCATAGTTCCCATTCCCAACACAGTAGCATCCTTCCCCAGCCCAACACAGCAGCATCCTTCATCATCCCAACACAGCAGCGTCCTTCTCCATCCCAACACAGCGGCTACGTTCCCCGTCCCAACACAGCAGCATCCTTTGCCATGCCAACACAGCAGCCTCCTTCCCCATCCCAAGACAGCAGCATCCTGCTCAATCCCAATACAGCAGCATCCTTCTCCATCCCAACACGGCAGCATGCTTCCCCATCCCAACACAACAGCATCCGCATCCCCATCCAAACATAGCAGCATCCTTCCCCATCCCAACACAGCAGCAAACTTCCCCATCCCAACACAGAAGCATGCTTCCCCATCCCAACACAGCAGCATCCTTCCCCGTCCCAACACAGCACCTTGCATCCCCATCCCAACACAGCAGCATCCTTCCCCATCCCAACACAGCAGCGGCCGTCCCCATCCCAGCACAGCAGCGTGCTTCCTCTTCCCAACACAGCAGCATCCATCCCATTCCCAACACAGCAGCATCTTTTCCTATCCCAACATAGTAGAATCATTCTCCATCACAAGACTGCAGCATCGATCCCCGTCCAAACACAGCAGCATCCTTCCTCTTCCCAATACAGCAGCAATCCTCCCCTTCCTTCTCAATCCAAATTCAGCAGCATCCATTCTCTTTTAAACTCAGCAGCATCCTTCCCCATCCCAACACAAGAGCATCTGTCCCCATCCCAACACAGCAGCATACTTCCCCATCCCAACACACCAGCAACCTTCCCCATCCCAACACAGTAGGATGCACCGCAGCCCAACAAAGCAGCATCCTTCTCCATCCCAACACAGCAGCATCCTTTCCCTTCCCAACACGGCACATCCTTCCCCTTCCCAAAACAGCAGCATCCCTCCCCTTCGCAAAACAGCAGCATCCCTCCCCTTCCCAACACAGCAGCATCCTTCCCCATCCCAACACAGCAGCATCCTTCCCCATCCCAAAACAGCAGCAAATTTTCCCTTCCCAACACAGCAGCATCCTTCCTCTTCCCAAAACAGCAGCATCCCTCTCCTTACCAAAAAAAAACATCCCTCCCCTTCCCAACACAGCAGCATCCTTCGCCATCCCAACACAGCAGCATCCATCCCCATCCCAACACAGCAGCATCCTTCCCCATGCCAACACAGCAGCGTCCGTCCCCATCCCAGCGCAGCAGCGTCCATCCTCTTCCCAAGACAGCAGCATCCCTCCCATTCCCAACACAGCAGCATTTTTCCCTATCCCAACACCGTAGAATCCTTCCCCATCCCAAGACAGCATCTTCCTTCTCAATCCAAATTCAGCAGCATCCATTCTCATTTAAACACAGCAGCATCCTTCCCCATCCCAACACAAGAGCATCCGTCCCCATCCCAACACAGCAGCATACTTCCCCATCCCAACACACCAGCAACATTCCCCATCCCAACACAGGAGCATGCATCCCCAGCCCAACACAGCAGCATTCTTCTCCATCCCAACACAGCAGCATCCTTTCCCTTCCCAACACGGCACATCCTTCCACTTCCCAAAACAGCAGCATTCCTCCCCTTCACAAAACAGCAGCATCCCTCCCCTTCCAAACACAGCAGCATCCTTCCCCATCCCAACACAGCAGCATCCGTCCCATCCCAATATACCAGCATCCTTCCTCTTCCCAACACAGCAGCAATCCTCCCCTTCGCAACACAGAAGCATAATTACCAATCCAAACACATTAGCATCCTTCCACAGCCCAACACAGCAGCATTCTTTTTCATCCCAACACAGCAGCGTCCTTCTCCATCACAACACAGCGGCAACGTTCTCCATCCCAACGCAGCAGCATCCTTTGCCATGCCAACACAGCAGCCTCCTTTCCCATCCCAAGACAGCAGCATCCTGCTCAATCCCAACACAGCAGCATTCTTTCTCATGCCAACACAGCAGCATCCTTCTCCATCCCAACACGGCAGCATGCTTCCCCATCCCAACACAACAGCATCCGCGTCCCCATCCAAACATAGCAGCATCCTTCCCCATCCCAACACAGCAGCAACCTTCCACATCCCAACACAGAAGCAGGCTTCCCCATCCCAACACAGCAGCATCCTTCCCTTCCCAACACAGCACCTTGCATCCCCATCCCAACACAGCAGCATCATTCCCCATCCCAACACAGCACCTGCTGTCCCCATCGCAACACAGCAGCATCCTTCAGGATTCCAACACAGCAGCATTCTTCCCTATCCCAACAGAGCAGAATTCTTCCCCATCACAACACAGCACCTTCTGTCCACATCGCAACGCAGCAGCATCCTTCTGCATCTCAACAGAGCAGCATCCGTCCCACCAAACACACCAGCATCCTAAATCTTCCCAACACAGCAGCAATCCACCCCTTCCCAACACAGAAGCATAGTTCCCAATGCCGACACAGCAGCATCGTTCCCCATCCAAACACAGCAGCATCCTTCCCCGTCCCAACAGAGCACCTTGTATCCCCATCCCAACACAGCAGCATCCTTCCCCATCCCAACACAGCACCTTCTGTCCCCATCGCAACACAGCATCATCCTTCTGCATCCCAACACAGCAGCATCCGCGTCCCCATCCAAACATAGCAGCATCCTTCCCCATCCCAAAACAGCAGCAACCTTCCCCATCCCAACACAGAAGCAGGCTTCCCCATCCCAACACAGCAGCATCCTTCCCTTCCCAACACAGCACCTTGCATCCCCATCCCAACAAAGCAGCATCCTTCCCCATCCCAACACAGCACCTTCTGTCCCCATCGCAACACAGCATCATCCTTCAGCATCCCAACACAGCAGCATTCTTCCCTATCCCAACAGAGCAGAATTCTTCCCCATCACAACACAGCACCTTCTGTCCACATCGCAACACAGCAGCATACTTCTGCATCTCAACACAGCAGCATCCGCCCCACCCAACACACCAGCATCCTTCCTCTTCCCAACACACCAGCAATCCTCCCCTTCCCAACACAGAAGCATAGTTCCCAATCCCAACACAGCAGCGTCCTTCATCATCCCAACACAGCAGCGTCCGTCTCCATCCAAATGCAGCGGCTACGTTCCCCGTCCCAACACAGCAGCATCCTTTGCCATGCCAACACAGCAGCCTCCTTCCCCATCCCAAGACAGCAGCATCCTGCTCAATCCCAACACAGCAGCATTCTTTCTCATCCCAACACAGCAGCATTCTTTATCATCCCATCACGGCAGCATGCTTCCCCATCCCAACACAACAGCATCCGCATCCCCATGCAAACATAGCAGCATCCTTCCCCATCCCGACACAGCAGCAAACCTGCCCATCCCAACACAGAAGCATGCTTCCCCATCCCAACACAGCAGCACCCTTCCCCGTCCCAACACAGCACCTTGCATCCCCATCCCAACACAGCAGCATCCTTCCCCATCCCAACACAGCACCTTCTGTCCCCATCGCAACACAGCAAAATCCTTCTTCATCCCAACACAGCGGCATCTCTCCCCATCCCAACGCAGCAGCATCCTTCCGCTACCCAACACATCAGCATCTTTCTCCATCCCAACACAGCAGCATCGTTCCGCATCCAAACACAGCAACATCCTTCCCCGTCCCAACACAGCACCTTGTATCCCCATCCAAACACAGCAACATCCTTCCCCATCCCAACATAGCACCTTGTATCCCCATCCCAACACAGCAACATCCTTCCCCATCCCAACACAGCACCTTGTATCCCCATCCCAACACAGCAGCATCCTTCCCCATCCCAACACAGCACCTTTGTCCCCATCGCAACACAGCATCATTCTTCTGCATCCCAACACAGCAGCATCCTTCCCTATCCCAATATAGCAGCATCCTTCCCCATCACAACACAGCACCTTCTGTCCCCATCCCAACACAGCAGCATCCTTTTGCATCCCAACACAGCAGCATCCTTCCCTAACCATACATGGCACCATCCTTCCCCTTCCCTACTCAGAATCTTCTGTCCCCATCACAACAAAGCAGCATCCATCCTGATCCCAACACAGCAGCATCCTTCCCCAACCCAACACAGCAGCAAACTTACCCTTCCCAACACAGCAGCATCCTTCCTCTTCCCAACACAGCAGCATCCCTCCCATTCCCAACACAGCAGCATCTTTCCCTATCCCAACACAGTAGCATCCTTTTCCATCCCAAGACTGCAGCATCCTTCCCCATCCCAAGACAGCAGCATGCTTCTCAATCCCAACACAGCAGCATCCATCCTCAATTAAAGACAGCAGCATCCTTCCCCTTCCCAACACAGCAGCATCCTTTTCCTTCCCAACACAGCAGCAACCTTCCCCATCCCAACACAAGAGCATCCGTCCCCATCCCAACGCAGCAGCATACTTCCCCATCCCAACACACCAGCAACCTTCCCCATCCCAATACAGCAGCATCCTTCCCCATCCCAGCACAGCAGCGGCCGTCCCCAACCCAGCACAGCAGCGTCCTTCCTCTTCCCAACACAGCAGCATCCATCCCATTCCCAACACAGCAGCATCTTTCCCTATCCCAACATAGTAGAGTCCTTCTCCATCCCAAGACTGCAGCATCCTTCCCCATCCCAAGACAGCAGCTTCCTTCTCAATCCAAATTCAGCAGCATCCATTCTCGTTTAAACACAGCAGCATCCTTCCCCATCCCAACACAAGATAATCCGTCCACATCCCAACACAGCAGCATACTTCCCCATCCCAACACAGTAGGATGCATCCCCAGCCCAACACAGCAGCATCCTTCTCCATCCCAATACAGCAGCATCCTTTCCCTTCCCAACACGGCACATCCTTCCCCTTCCCAAAACAGCAGCATCCCTCCCCTTCGCTAAACAGCAGCATCCCTCCCCTTCCCAAAACAGTAGCATCCTTCCCCATCCCAACACAGCAGCATCCGTCCCATCCCAACACACCAGCATCCTTCCTCTTCCCAACACAGCAGCAATCCTCCCCTTCCCAACACAGAAGCATAGTTACCAATCCCAACACAGTAGCATCCTTCCCCAGCCCAACACAGCAGCATCCTTCATCATCCCAACACAGCAGCGTGCTTCTCCATCCCAACACAGCGGCTATGTTCCCCGTCCCAACACAGCAGCATCCGTTGCCATGCCAACACAGCAGCCTCCTTCCCCATCCCAAGACAGCAGCATCCTGCTCAATCCCAACACAGCAGCATTCTTTCTCAACCCAACACAGCAGCATCCTTCTCCATCCCAGCACGGCAGCATGCTTCCCCATCCCGACACAACAGCATCCGCATCCCCATCCAAACATAGCAGCATCCTTCCACATACCAACACAGCAGCAAACTTCCCCATCCCAACACAGAAGCATGCTTCCCCATCCCAACACAGCAGCATCTTTCCCCATCCCAACACAGCACCTTTCATCCCCATCCCAACACAGCAGCATCCTTCCCCATCCCAACACAGAACCTTCTGTCCCCATCGCAACACAGCACAATCCTTCTTCATCCCAACACAGCGGCATCTTTCCCCATCCCAACGCAGCAGCATCTTTCCGCTTCCCAACACATCAGCATCCTTCTCCATCCCAACACAGCAGCATCGTTCCCCGTCCCAACACAGCACCTTGTATCCCCATCCCAACACAGCAGCCTCCTTCCCCATCCCAAGACAGCAGCATCCTGCTCAATCCCAACACAGCAGCATTCTTTCTATGCCAACACAGCAGCATCCTTCTCCATCCCAACACGGCAGCATGCATCCCCATCCCAACACAACAGCATCCGCGTGCCCATCCAAACATAGCAGCATCCTTCCCCATCCCAACACAGCAGCAACCTTCCCCATCCCAACACAGAAGCAGGCTTCCCCATCCCAACACAGCAGCATCCTTCCCTTCCCAACACAGCACCTTGCATCCCCATCCCAACAAAGCAGCATCCTTCCCCATCCCAACACAGCACCTTCTGTCCCCATCGCAACACAGCAGCATCCTTCAGCATCCCAACACAGCAGCATTCTTCCCTATCCCAACAGAGCAGAATTCTTCCCCATCACAACACAGCACCTTCTGTCCACATCGCAAAACAGCAGCATCCTTCTGCATCTCAACACAGCAGCATCCGTCCCACCCAACACACCAGCATCCTTCCTCTTCCCAACAGACCAGCAAACCTCCCCTTCCCAACACAGAAGCATAGTTCCCAATCCCAACACAGTAGCATCCTTCCCCAGCCCAACACAGCAGCATCCTTTATCATCCCAACACAGCAGCGTCCTTCTCCATCCCAACACAGCGGCTATGTTCCCCGTCCCAACACAGCAGCATCCTTTGCCATGCCAACACAGCAGCCTCCTTCCCCATCCCAAGACAGCAGCATCCTGCTCAATCCCAACACAGCAGCATTCTTTCTCATCCCAACACAGCAGCATTATTTATCATCCCATCACGGCAGCATGCTTCCCCATCCCAACACAACAGCATCCGCATCCCCATGCAAACAAAGCAGCATCCTTCCCCATCCCGACACAGCAGCAAACTTCCCCATCCCAACACAGAAGCATGCTTCCCCATGCCAACACAGCAGCACCCTTCCCCGTCCCAACACAGCACCTTGCATCCCCATCCCAACACAGCAGAATCCTTCCCCATCCCAACACAGCACCTTCTGTCCCCATCGCAACACAGCAAAATCCTTCTTCATCCCAACACAGTGGCATCTCTCCCCATCCCAACGCAGCAGCATCCTTCCGCTACCCAACACATCAGCATCCTTCTCCATCCCAACACAGCAGCATCGTTCCCCATCCAAACACAGCAACATCCTTCCCCGTCCCAACACAGCACCTTGTATCCCCATCCCAACACAGCAGCATCCTTCCCCATCCCAACACAGCACCTTCTGTCCCCATCGCAACAAAGCATCATCCTTCTGCATCCCAACACAGCAGCATCCTTCCCTATCCCAATATAGCAGCATCCTTCCCCATCACAACACAGCACCTTCTGTCCCCATCCCAACACATCCTTTTGCATCCCAACACAGCAGCATCCTTCCCTATCCATACATAGCACCATCCTTCCCCTTCCCTACTCAGAATCTTCTGTCCCCATCACAACAAAGCAGCATCCATCCTGATCCCAACACAGCAGCATCCTTCCCCATCCCAACACAGCAGCAAACTTACCCTTCCCAACACAGCAGCATCCTTCCTCTTCCCAACACAGCAGCATCCCTCCCATTCCCAACACAGCAGCATCTTTCCCTATCCCAACACAGTAGCATCCTTTTACATCCCAAGACTGCAGCATCCTTCCCCATCCCAAGACAGCAGCATGCTTCTCAATCCCAACACAGCAGCATCCATCCTCAATTAAAGACAGCAGCATCCTTCCCCTTCCCAACACAGCAGCATCCTTTTCCTTCCCAACACAGCAGCAACCTTCCCCATCACAACACAAGAGCATCCGTCCCCATCCCAACGCAGCAGCATACTTCCCCGTCCCAACACACCAGCAACCTTCCCCATCCCAATACAGCAGCATCCATCCCCATCCCAGCACAGCAGCGGCCGTCCCCAACCCAGCACAGCAGCGTCCTTCCTCTTCCCAACACAGCAGCATCCATCCCATTCCCAACACAGCAGCATCTTTCCCTATCCCAACATAGTAGAGTCCTTCTCCATCCCAAGACTGCAGCATCCTTCCCCATCCCAAGACAGCAGCTTCCTTCTCAATCCAAATTCAGCAGCACCCATTCTCTTTTAAACACAGCAGCATCCTTCCCCATCCCAACACAAGATAATCCGTCCACATCCCAACACAGCAGCATACTTCCCCATCCCAACACACCAGCAACATTCCCCATCCCAACACAGTAGGATGCATCCCCAGCCCAACGCAGCAGCATCCTTCTCCATCCCAATACAGCAGCATCCTTTCCCTTCCCAACACGGCACATCCTTCCCCTTCCCAAAACAGCAGCATCCCTCCCCTTCGCTAAACAGTAGCATCCCTCCCCTTCCCAAAACAGTAGCATCCTTCCCCATCCCAACACAGCAGCATCCGTCCCATCCCAACACACCAGCATCCTTCCTCTTCCCAACAGGGCAGCAATCCTCCCCTTCCCAACACAGAAGCATAGTTACCAATCCCAACACAGTAGCATCCTTACCCAGCCCAACACAGGAGCATCCTTCATCATCCCAACACAGCAGCGTGCTTCTCCATCCCAACACAGCGGCTACGTTCCCCGTAACAACACAGCAGCATCCTTTGCCATGCCAACACAGCAGCCTCCTTCCCCATCCCAAGACAGCAGCATCCTGCTCAATCCCAACACAGCAGCATTCTTTCTCAACCCAACACAGCAGCATCCTTCTCCATCCCAGCACGGCAGCATGCTTCCCCATCCCGACACAACAGCATCCGCATCCCCATCCAAACATAGCAGCATCCTTCCACATACCAACACAGCAGCAAACTTCCCCATCCCAACACAGAAGCATGCTTCCCCATCCCAACACAGCAGCATCCTTCCCCGGCCCAACACAGCACCTTTCATCCCCATCCCAACACAGCAGCATCCTTCCCCATCCCAACACAGCACCTTCTGTCCCCATCGCAACACAGCACAATCCTTCTTCATCCCAACACAGCGGCATCTTTCCCCATCCCAACGCAGCAGCATCCTTCCGCTTCGCAACACATCAGCATCCTTCTCCATCCCAACACAGCAGCATCGTTCCCCATCCAAACACAGCAGCATCCTTCCCCGTCCCAACACAGCACCTTGTATCCCCATCCCAACACAGCAGCATCCTTCTCCATCCCAACACAACACCTTCTGTCCCCATCGCAACACAGCATCATCCTTCTGCATCCCAACACAGCAGCATCCTTCCCTATCACAACATAGCAGCATCCTTCCCCATCACAACACAGCACCTTCTGTCCCCATCCCAACACAGCAGCATCCTTTTGCATCCCAACACAGCAGCATCCTTCCCTATCCATACATAGCACCATGCTTCCCCTTCCCTACTCAGAATCTTCTGTCCCCATCACAACAAAGCAGCATCCATCCCGATCCCAACACAGCAGCATCTTTCCCATCCCAACACAGCAGCAAACTTATCCTTCCCAACACAGCAGCATCCTTCCTCTTCCCAAAACAGCAGCATCCCTCCCCTTCCCAAAACACAAGCATCCATCCCCTTCCCAACACAGCAGCATCCTTACTCTTCCCAACACAGCAGCATCCCTCCCATTCCCAACACAGCAGCATCTTTCCCTATCCCAACACAGTAGCATCCTTTTCCATCCCAATACTGCAGCATCCTTCCCCATTCCAAGACAGCAGCATCCTTCTCCATCCCAACACAGCAGCATCGTTCCCCATCCAAACACAGCAGCATCCTTCCCCGTCCCAACACAGCACCTTGTATCCCCATCCCAACACAGCAGCATCCTTCTCCATCCCAACACAACACCTTCTGTCCCAATCGCAACACAGCATCATCCTTCTGCATCCCAACACAGCAGCATCCTTCCCTATCACAACATAGCAGCATCCTTCCCCATCACAACACAGCACCTTCTGTCCCCATCCCAACACAGCAGCATCCTTTTGCATCCCAACACAGCAGCATCCTTCCCTATCCATACATAGCACCATGCTTCCCCTTCCCTACTCAGAATCTTCTGTCCCCATCACAACAAAGCAGCATCCATCCCGATCCCAACACAGCAGCATCTTTCCCATCCCAACACAGCAGCAAACTTATCCTTCCCAACACAGCAGCATCCTTCCTCTTCCCAAAACAGCAGCATCCCTCCCCTTCCCAAAACACAAGCATCCATCCCCTTCCCAACACAGCAGCATCCTTACTCTTCCCAACACAGCAGCATCCCTCCCATTCCCAACACAGCAGCATCTTTCCCTATCCCAACACAGTAGCATCCTTTTCCATCCCAATACTGCAGCATCCTTCCCCATTCCAAGACAGCAGCATCCTTCTCAATCCCAACACAGCAGCATGAATCCTCAATTAAAGACAGCAGCATCCTTCCCCTTCCCAACACAGCAGCATCCTTTTCCTTCCCAACACAGCAGCAAACTTCCCCATCCCAACACAAGAGCATGAGTCCCCATTCCAACACAGCAGCATCCTTCCCCATCCCTACACAGCAGCAAACTTCCCCATCCCAACACAGAAGCATGCTTCCCCATCCCAACACAGCAGCATCATTCTCCATCCCAACAAAGCAGCATCCTTTCCCTTCCCAACACGGCACATCCTTCCCCTTCCCAAAACAGCAGCATCCCTCCCCTTTGCAAAAAAGCAGCAACCCTCCCCTTCCCAACAGAGCAGCATCCTTCCCCATCCCAACACAGCAGCGGCCGTCCCCATCCCAGCACAGCAGCGTCCTTCCTCTTCCCAACACAGCAGCATCCATCCCATTCCCAACACAGCAGCATCTATCCCTATCCCAACATAGTAGAATCCTTCTCCATCACAAGACTGCAGCATCGTTCCCCATCCAAACACAGCAGCATCCTTCCTCTTCCCAACACAGCAGCAATCCTCCCCTTCCTTCTCAATCCAAATTCAGCAGCATCCATTCTCTTTTAAACTCAGCAGCATCCTTCCCCATCCCAACCCAAGAGCATCTGTCCCCATCCCAACACAGCAGCATACTTCCCCATCCCAACACACCAGCAAACTTCCCCATCCCAACACAGCAGCATGCACCCCAGCCCAACAAAGCAGCATCCTTCTCCATCCCAACACAGCAGCATCCTTTCCCTTCCCAACACGGCACATCCTTCCCCTTCCCAAAACAGCAGCATCCCTCCCCTTCGCAAAACAGCAGCATCCCTCCCCTTCCCAACACAGCAGCATCCTTCCCCATCCCAACACAGCAGCATCCGTCCCATCCCAACACACCAGCATCCTTCCTCTTCCCAACACACCAGCAATCCTCCCCTTCCCAACACAGAAGCATAGTTCCCAATCCCAACACAGTAGCATCCTTCCCCAGCACAACACAGCAGCATCCTTCATCATCCCAACACAGCAGCCTCCTTCCCCATCCAAAGACAGCAGCATCCTGCTCAATCCCAACACAGCAGCATTCTTTCTCATCCCAACACAGCAGCATCCTTCTCCATCCCAACACGGCAGCATGCTTCCCCATCCCAACACAACAGCATCCGCGTCCCCATCCAAACATAGCAGCATCCATCCCCATTCCAACACAGCAGCAACCTTCCCCTTCCCAACACAGAAGCATGCTTCCCCATTCCAACACAGCAGCATCATTCCCCGTCCCAACAGCGCACCTTGCATCCCCCTCCCAACAAAGCAGCATCCTTCCCCATCCCAACACAGCACCTTCTGTCCACATCGCAACACAGCAGCATCCTTCTGCATCCCAACACAGCAGCATTCTTCCCTATCCCAACATAGCACCATCCTTCCCCATCCCTACACAGAATCTTCTGTCCCCATCCCAACACAGCAGCATCCGTCCCCATCCCAACACAGCAGCATCCTTCCCCATCCCAACACAGCAGCAAACTTTCCCGTCCCAACACAGCAGCATCCTTCCTCTTCCCAACACAGCAGCATCCATCCCATTCCCAACACAGCAGCATCTTTTCCTATTCCAACAGAGTAGAATCCTTCTCCATCACAAGACTGCAGCATCCTTCCCCATCCCAAGACAGCAGCATTCTTCCTCTTCCCAACACAGCAGCATCCATCCCATTCCCAACACAGCAGCATCTTTCCCCATTCCAACATAATAAAATCCTTCCCATCACAAGACAGCAGCATCCGTCCCCATCCCAAGACAGCAGCATCCTTCCTCTTCCCAACACACCAGCAATCCTCCCCTTCCCAACACAGAAGCATAGTTCCCAATCCCAACACAGTAGCATCCTTCCCCAGCACAACACAGCAGCATCCTTCATCATCCCAACACCGCAGCCTCCTTCCCCATCCCAAGACAGCAGCATCCTGCTCAATCCCAACACAGCAGCATTCTTTCTCATGCCAACACAGCAGCATCCTTCTCCATCCCAACACGGCAGCATGCTTCCCCATCCCAACACAACAGCATCCGCGTCCCCATCCAAACATAGCAGCATCCTTCCCCATCCCAACACAGCAGCAACCTTCCCCTTCCCAACACAGAAGCATGCTTCCCCATTCCAACACAGCAGCATCCTTCCCCGTCCCAACACAGCACCTTGAATCCCCATCCCAACAAAGCAGCATCCTTCCCCATCCCAACACAGCACCTTCTGTCCCCATCGCAACACAGCAGCATCCTTCTGCATCCCAACACAGCAGCATTCTTCCCTATCCCAACATAGCACAATCCTTCCCCATCACTACACAGAATCTTCTGTCCCCATCCCAACACAGCAGCATCCATCCCCGTCCCAACACAGCAGCATCCTTCCCCATCCCAAAACAGCAGCAAACTTTCCCTTCCCAACACAGCAGCATCCTTCCTCTTCCCAAAACAGCAGCATCCCTCTCCTTACCAAAAAAAAAACATCCCTCCCCTTCCCAAAACAGCAGCATCCTTCGCCATCCCAAAAAAGCAGCGTCCATCCCCATCCCAACACAGCAGCATCCTTCCCCATGCCAACACAGCAGCGTCCGTCCCCATCCCAGCGCAGCAGCGTCCTTCCTCTTCCCAACACAGCAGCATCCCTCCCATTCCCAACACAGCAGCATCTTTCCCTATCCCAACATAGTAGAATCCTTCTCCATCACAAGACTGCAGCATCGTTCCCCATCCAAACACAGCAGCATACTTCCTCTTCCCAACACAGCAGCAATCCTCCCCTTCCTTCTCAATCCAGATTCAGCAGCATCCATTCTCTTTTAAACTCAGCAGCATCCTTCCCCATCCCAACACAAGAGCATCTGTCCCCATCCCAACACAGCAGCATACTTCCCCATCCCAACACACCAGCAACCTTCCCCATCCCAACACAGCAGCATGCACCCCAGCCCAACAAAGCAGCATCCTTCTCCATCCCAACACAGCAGCATCCTTTCCCTTCCCAACACGGCACATCCTTCCCCTTCCCAAAACAGCAGCATCCCTCCCCTTCGCAAAACAGCAGCATCCCTCCCCTTCCCAACACAGCAGCATCCTTCCCCATCCCAACACAGCAGCATCCGTCCCATCCCAACACACCAGCATCCTTCCTCTTCCCAACACACCAGCAATCCTCCCCTTCCCAACACAGAAGCATAGTTCCCAATCCCAACACAGTAGCATCCTTCCCCAGCACAACATAGCAGCATCCTTCATCATCCCAACACAGCAGCCTCCTTCCCCATCCCAAGACAGCAGCATCCTGCTCAATCCCAACACAGCAGCATTCTTTCTCATCCCAACACAGCAGCATCCTTCTCCATCCCAACACGGCAGCATGCTTCCCCATCCCAACACAACAGCATCCGCGTCCCCATCCAAACATAGCAGCATCCTTCCCCATTCCAACACAGCAGCAACCTTCCCCTTCCCAACACAGAAGCATGCTTCCCCATTCCAACACAGCAGCATCATTCCCCGTCCCAACAGCGCACCTTGCATCCCCCTCCCAACAAAGCAGCATCCTTCCCCATCACAACACAGCACCTTCTGTCCCCATCGCAACACAGCAGCATCCTTCTGCATCCCAACACAGCAGCATTCTTCCCTATCCCAACATAGCACCATCCTACCCCATCCCTACACAGAATCTTCTGTCCCCATCCCAACACAGCAGCATCCGTCCCCATCCCAACACAGCAGCATCCTTCCCCATCCCAACAAAGCAGCAAAATTTCCCGTCTCAACACAGCAGCATCCTTCCTCTTCCCAACACAGCAGCATCCATCCCATTCCCAACACAGCAGCATCTTTTCCTATTCCAACAGAGTAGAATCCTTCCCCTTCACAAGACTGCAGCATCCTTCCCCATCCCAAGACAGCAGCATCCTTCCTCTTCCCAACACAGCAGCATCCATCCCATTCCCAACACAGCAGCATCTTTCCCTATTCCAACATAATAGAATCCTTCTCCATCACAAGACAGCAGCATCCGTCCCCATCCCAAGACAGCAGCATCCTTCCTCTTCCCAACACACCAGCAATCCTCCCCTTCCCAACACAGAAGCATAGTTCCCAATCCCAACACAGTAGCATCCTTCCCCAGCACAACACAGCAGCATCCTTCATCATCCCAACACAGCAGCCTCCATCCCCATCCCAAGACAGCAGCATCCTGCTCAATCCCAACACAGCAGCATTCTTTCTCATCCCAACACAGCATCATCCTTCTCCATCCCAACACGGCAGCATGCTTCCCCATCCCAACACAACAGCATCCGCGTCCCCATCCAAACATAGCAGCATCCTTCCCCATCCCAACACAGCAGCAACCTTCCCCTTCCCAACACAGAAGCATGCTTCCCCATTCCAACACAGCAGCATCCTTCCCCGTCCCAACACAGCACCTTGCATCCCCATCCCAACAAAGCAGCATCCTTCCCCATCCCAACACAGCACCTTCTGTACCCATCGCAACACAGCAGCATCCTTCTGCATCCCAACACAGCAGCATTCTTCCCTATCCCAACATAGCACCATCCTTCCCCATCCCTACACAGAATCTTCTGTCCCCATCCCAACACAGCAGCATCCATCCCCATCCCAACACAGCAGCATCCTTCCCCATCCCAAAACAGCAGCAAACTTTCCCTTCCCAACACAGCAGCATCCTTCCTCTTCCCAAAACAGCAGCATCCCTCTCCTTACCAAAAAAAAACATCCCTCCCCTTCCCAACACAGCAGCATCCTTCGCCATCCCAACACAGCAGCGTCCATCCCCATCCCAACACAGCAGCATCCTTCCCCATGCCAACACAGCAGCGTCCGTCCCCATCCCAGCGCAGCAGCGTCCTACCTCTTCCCAACACAGCAGCATCCCTCCCATTCCCAACACAGCAGCATCTTTCCCTATCCCAACACCGTAGAATCCTTCCCCAGCCCAAGACAGCATCTTCCTTCTCAATCCAAATTCAGCAGCATCCATTCTCATTTAAACACAGCAGCATCCTTCCCCATCCCAACAAAAGAGCATCCGTCCCCATCCCAACACAGCAGCATACTTCCCCATCCCAACACACCAGCAACATTCCCCATCCCAACACAGGAGCATGCATCCCCAGCCCAACACAGCAGCATTCTTCTCCATCCCAACACAGCAGCATCCTTTCCCTTCCCAACACGGCACATCCTTCCCCTTCCAAAAACAGCAGCATCCCTCCCCTTCACAAAACAGCAGCATCCCTCCCCTTCCCAACACAGCAGCATCCTTCCCCATCCCAACACAGCAGCATCCGTCCCATCCCAATACACCAGCATCCTTCCTCTTCCCAACACAGCAGCAATCCTCCCCTTCGCAACACAGAAGCATAATTACCAATCCCAACACATTAGCATCCTTTCCCAGCCCAACACAGCAGCATTCTTTATCATCCCAACACAGCAGCGTCCTTCTCCATCCCAACACAGCGGCAACGTTGCCCATCCCAACACAGCAGCATCCTTTGCCATGCCAACACAGCAGCCTCCTTCCCCATCCCAAGACAGCAGCATCCTGCTCAATCCCAACACAGCAGCATTCTTTCTCATGCCAACACAGCAGCATCCTTCTCCATCCCAACACAGCAGCATGCTTCCCTTCCCAACACAGCACCTTGCATCCCCATCGCAACACAGCAGCATCATTCCCCATCCCAACACAGCACCTTCTGTCCCCATCGCAACACAGCAGCATCCTTCAGGATTCCAACACAGCAGCATTCTTCCCTATCCCAACAGAGCAGAATTCTTCCCCATCACAACACAGCACCTTCTGTCCACATCGCAACGCAGCAGCATCCTTCTGCATCTCAACACAGCAGCATCCGTCCCACCAAACACACCAGCATCCTTACTCTTCCCAACACAGCAGCAATCCTCCCCTTCCCAACACAGAAGCATAGTTCCCAATCCCAACACAGCAGCATCGTTCCCCATCCAAACACAGCAGCATCCTTCCCCATCCCAACACAGCACCTTGTATCCCCATCCCAACACAGCAGCATCCTTCCCCATCCCAACACAGCACCTTCTGTCCCCATCGCAACACAGCATCATCTTTCTGCATCCCAACACAGCAGCATCCTTCCCTATCCCAACATAGCAGCATCCTTCCCCATCACAACACAGCACCTTCTGTCCCCATCCCAACACAGCAGCATCCTTTTGCATCCCAACACAGCAGCATCCTTCCTATCCATACATAGCACCATCATTCCCCTTCCCTACTCAGAATCTTCTGTCCCCATCACAACAAAGCAGCATCCATCCCGATCCCAACACAGCAGCATCCTTCCCCATCACAACACAGCAGCAAACTTATCCTTCCCAACACAGCAGCATCCTTCCTCTTCCCAAAACAGCAGCATCCCTCCCCTTCCCAAAAAACAAGCATCCATCCCCTTCCCAACACAGCAGCATCCTTCCTCTTCCCAACACAGCAGCATCCCTCCCATTCCCAACACAGCAGCATCTTTCCCTATCCCAACACAGTAGCATCCTTTTCCATCCCAATACTGCAGCATCCTTCCCCATTCCAAGACAGCAGCATCCTTCTCAATCCCAACACAGCAGCATGAATCCTCAATTAAAGACAGCAGCATCCTTCCCCTTCCCAACAAAGCAGCATCCTTTTCCTTCCCAACACAGCAGCAACCTTCCCCATCCCAACACAAGAGCATGAGTCCCCATCCCAACACAGCAGCATCCTTCCCCAACCCTACACAGCAGCAAACTTCCCCATCCCAACACAGAAGCATGCTTCCCCATCCCAACACAGCAGCATCATTCTCCATCCCAACACAGCAGAATCCTTTCCCTTCCGCACACGGCACATCCTTCCCCTTCCCAAAACAGCAGCATCCCTCCCCTTTGCAAAAAAGCAGCAACCCTCCCCTTCCCAACACATCAGCATCCTTCCCCATCCCAACACAGCAGCATCCTTCCCCATCCCAACACAGCAGCGGCCGTCCCCATCCCAGCACAGCAGCGTCCTTCCTCTTCCCAACACAGCAGCATCCATCCCATTCCCAACACAACAGCATCTTTCCCTATCCCAACATAGTAGAATCATTCTCCATCACAAGACTGCAGGATCCTTCCCCATCCCAAGACAGCAGCATCCTTCCTCTTCCCAACACAGCAGCAATCCTCCCCTTCCTTCTCAATCCAAATTCAGCAGCATCCATTCTCTTTTGAACACAGCAGCATCCTTCCCCATCCCAACACAAGAGCATCTGTCCCCATCCCAACACAGCAGCATACTTCCCCATCCCGACACACCAGCAACATTCCCCATCCCAACACAGGAGCATGCATCCCCAGCCCAACACAGCAGCATTCTTCTCCATCCCAACACAGCAGCATCCTTTCCCTTCCCAACACGGCACATCCTTCCCCTTCCCAAAACAGCAGCATCCCTCCCCTTCGCAAAACAGCAGCATCCCTCCCCTTCCCAACACAGCCGCATCCTTCCCCATCCCAACACAGCAGCATCCGTCCCATCCCAATACACCAGCATCCTTCCTCTACCCAACACAGCAGCAATCCTCCCCTTCGCAACACAGAAGCATAATGACCAATCCCAACACATTAGCATCCTTCCCCAGCCCAACACAGCAGCATCCTTTATCATCCCAACACAGCAGCGTCCTTCTCCATCCCAACACAGCGGCAACGTTCCCCATCCCAACACAGCAGCATCCTTTGCCATGCCAACACAGCAGCCCCCTTCCCCATCCCAAGACAGCAGCATCCTGCTCAATCCCAACACTGCAGCATTCTTTCTCATGCCAACACAGCAGCATCCTTCTCCATCCCAACACGGCAGCATGCTTACCCATCCCAACACAACAGCATCCGCGTCCCGATCCAAACATAGCCGCATCCTTCCCCATCCCAACAGAGCAGCAACCTTCCCCATCCCAACACAGAAGCAGGCTTCCCCATCCCAACACAGCAGCATCCGTCCCACCAAACACACCAGCAAACTTCCTCTTCCCAACACAGCAGCAATCCTCCCCTTCCCAACACAGAAGCATAGTTCCCAGTCCCAACACAGCAGCATCGTTCCCCATCCAAACACAGCAGCATCCTTCCCCGTCCCAACACAGCACCTTGTATCCCCATCCCAACACAGCAGCATCCTTCCCCATCCCAACACAGCACCTTCTGTCCCCATCGCAACACAGCATCATCCTTCTGCATCCCAACACAGCAGCATCCTTCCCTATCCCAACATAGCAGCATCCTTCCCCATCACAACACAGCACCTTCTGTCCCCATCCCAACACAGCAGCATCCTTTTGCATCCCAACACAGCAGCATCCTTCCCTATCCATACATAGCACCATCCTCCCCTTCCCTACTCAGAATCTTCTGTCCCCATCACAACAAAGCAGCATCCATCCCGATCCCAACACAGCAGCATCCTTCCCCATCACAACACAGCAGCAAACTTATCCTTCCCAACACAGCAGCATCCTTCCTCTTCCCAAAACAGCAGCATCCCTCCCCTTCCCAAAAAACAAGCATCCATCCCCTTCCCAACACAGCAGCATCCTTCCTCTTCCCAACACAGCAGCATCCCTCCCATTCCCAACACAGCAGCATCTTTCCCTATCCAAACACAGTAGCATCCTTTTCCATTCCAATACTGCAGCATCCTTCCCCATCCCAACACAGCAGCATCCTTCTCAATCCCAACACAGCAGCATGAATCCTCAATTAAAGACATCAGCATCCTTCCCCTTCCCAACACAGCAGCATCCTTTTCCTTCCCAACACAGCAGCAACCTTCCCCATCCCAACACAAGAGCATCCGTCCACATCCCAACACAGCAGCATCCTTCCCCATCCCTACACAGCAGCAAACTTCCCCATCCCAACACAGAAGCATGCTTCCCCATCCCAACACAGCAGCATCATTCTCCATCCCAACACAGCAGCATCCTTTCCCTTCCCAACACGGCACATCCTTCCGCTTCCCAAAACAGCAGCATCCCTCCCCTTTGCAAAAAAGCAGCAACCCTCCCCTTCCCAACACAGCAGCATCCTTCATCATCCTAACACAGCAGCGTCCTTCTCCATCCCAACACAGCGGCAACGTTCCCCATCCCAACACAGCAGCATCCTTTGCCATGCCAACACAGCAGCCCCCTTCCCCATCCCAAGACAGCAGCATCCTGCTCAATCCCAACACTGCAGCATTCTTTCTCATGCCAACACAGCAGCATCCTTCTCCATCCCAACACGGCAGCATCCTTCCCCATCCCAACACAGCAGCATCCTTCCCCATCCCAACACAGCAGCGGCCGTCCCCATCCCAGCACAGCAGCGTCCTTCCTCTTCCCAACACAGCAGCATCCATCCCATTCCCAACACAGCAGCATCTTTCCCTATCCCAACATAGTAGAATCCTTCTCCATCACAAGACTGCAGCATCGTTCCCCATCCCAAGACAGCAGCATCCTTCCTCTTCCCAACACAGCAGCAATCCTCCCCTTCCCAACCAAGAAGCATAGTTCCCAATCCCAACACAGTAGCATCCTTCCCCAGCACAACACAGCAGCATCCTTCATCATCCCAACACAGTAGCATCCTTCTCCATCCCAACACGGCAGCATGCTTCCCCATCCCAACACAACAGCATCCGCATCCCCATCCAAACATAGCAGCATCCTTCCCCATTCCAACACAGCAGCAACCTTCCCCTTCCCAACACAGAAGCATGCTTCCCCATTCTAACACAGCAGCATCATTCCCCGTCCCAACACAGCACCTTGCATCCCCCTCCCAACAAAGCAGCATCCTTCCCCATCCCAACACAGCACCTTCTGTCCCCATCGCAACACAGCAGCATCCTTCTGCATCCCAACACAGCAGCATTCTTCCCTATCCCAACATAGCACCATCCTTCACCATCCCTACACAGAATCTTCTGTCCCCATCCCAAAACAGCAGCATCCGTCCCCATCCCAACACAGCAGCATCCTTCCCCATCCCAACACAGCAGCAAACTTTCCCGTCCCAACATAGCAGCATCCTTCGTCTTCCCAACACAGCAGCATCCATCCCATTCCCAACACAGCAGCATCTTTCCCTATTCCAACATGGTAGAATCCTTCTCCATCACAAGACTGCAGCATCGTTCCCCATCCAAACACAGCAGCATCCTTCCTCTTCCCAACACAGCAGCAATCCTCCCCTTCCTTCTCAATCCAAATTCAGCAGCATCCATTCTCATTTAAACACAGCAGCATCCTTCCCCATCCCAACACAAGAGCATCTGTCCCCATCCGAACACAGCAGCATACTTCCCCATCCCAACACACCAGCAACCTTCCCCATCCCAACACAGTAGGATGCATCCCCAGCCCAACACAGCAGCATCCTTCTCCATCCCAACACTGCAGCATCCTTTCCCTTCCCAACACGGCACATCCTTCCCCTTCCAAAAACAGCAGCATCCCTCCCCTTCGCAAAACAGCAGCATCCCTCCCCTTCCCAACACAGCAGCATCCTTCCCCATCCCAACACAGCAGCATCCGTCCCATCCCAACACACCAGCATCCTTCCTCTTCCCAACACACCAGCAATCCTCCCCTTCCCAACACAGAATCATAGTTCCCAATCCCAACACAGTAGCATCCTTCCCCAGCACAACACAGCAGCATCCTTCATCATCCCAACACAGCAGCCTCCTTCCCCATCCCAAGACAGCAGCATCCTGCTCAATCCCAACACAGCAGCATTCTTTCTCATCCCAACACAGCAGCATCCTTCTCCATCCCAACACGGCAGCATGCTTCCCCATCCCAACACAACAGCATCCGCGTCCCCATCCAAACATAGCAGCATCCTTCCCCATCCCAACACAGCAGCAACCTTCCCCTTCCCAACACAGAAGCATGCTTCCCCATTCCAACACAGCAGCATCCTTCCCCTTCCCAACACAGCACCTTGCATCCCCATCCCAACAAAGCAGCATCCTTCCCCATCCCAACACAGCACCTTCTGTCCACATCGCAACACAGCAGCATCCTTCTGCATCCCAACACAGCAGCATTCTTCCCTATCCCAACATAGCACCATCCTTCCCCATCCCTACACAGAATCTTCTGTCCCCATCCCAACACAGCAGCATCCGTCCCCATCCCAACACAGCAGCATTCTTCCCCATCCCAAAACAGCAGCAAACTTTCCCTTCCCAACACAGCAGCATCCGTCCTCTTCCCAAAACAGCAGCATCCCTCTCCTTACCAAAAAAAAACATCCCTCCTCTTCCCAACACACCAGCATCCTTCGCCATCCCAACACAGCAGCGTCCATCCCCATCCCAACACAGCAGAATCCTTCCCCATGCCAACACAGCAGCGTCCGTCACCATCCCAGCGCAGCAGCGTCCTTCCAATTCCCAACACAGCAGCATCCCTCCCATTCCCAACACAGCAGCATCTTTCCCTATCCCAACACCGTAGAATCCTTCTCCATCCCAAGACTGCAGCATCCTTCCCCATCCCAAGACAGCATCTTCCTTCTCAATCCAAATTCAGCAGCATCCATTCTCTTTTAAACACAGCAGCATCCTTCCCCATCCCAACACAACAGCATCCGTCCCCATCCCAACACAGCAGCATACTTCCCCATCCCAACACAGCAGCAACATTCCCCATCCCAACACAGGAGCATGCATCCCCAGCCCAACACAGCAGCATTCTTCTCCATCCCAACACAGCAGCATCCTTTCCCTTCCCAACACGGCACATCCTTCCCATTCCCAAAACAGCAGCATCCCTCCCCTTCACAAAACAGCAGCATCCCTCCCCTTCCCAACACAGCAGCATCCTTCCCCATCCCAAAACAGCAGCATTCGTGCCATCCCAGTACACCAGCATCCTTCCTCTTCCCAACACAGCAGCAATCCTCCCCTTCGCTACACAGAAGCATAATTATCAATCCCAACACATTAGCATCCTTCCCCAGCCCAACACAGCAGCATCCTTTATCATCCCAACACAGCAGCGTCCTTCTCCATACCAACACAGCAGCAACGTTCCCCATCCCAACACAGCAGCATCCTTTGCCATGCCAACACAGCAGCCTCCTTCCCCATCCCAAGACAGCAGCATCCTGCTCAATCCCAACACAGCAGCATTCTTTCTCATGCCAACACAGCAGCATCCTTCTCCATCCCAACACGGCAGCATGCTTCCCCATCCCAACACAACAGCATCCGCGTCCCCATCCAAACATAGCAGCATCCTTCCCCATCCCAACACAGCAGCAACCTTCCCCATCCAAACACAGAAGCAGGCTTCCCCATCCCAACACAGCAGCATGCTTCCCTTCCCAACACAGCACCTTAAATCCCCATCCCAACACAGCAGCATCCTTCCCCATCCCAACACAGCACCTTCTGTCCCCATCGCAACACAGCAGCATCCTTCAGGATCCCAACACAGCAGCATTCTTCCCTATCCCAACAGAGCAGAATTCTTCCCCATCACAACACAGCACCTTCTGTCCCCATCGCAACACAGCAGCATCCTTCTCCATCCCAACACAGCAGCATTCTTCCCTATCCCAACATAGCACCATCCTTCCCCATCCCTACACAGAATCTTCTGTCCCCATCCCAACACAGCAGCATCCGTCCCCATCCCAACACAGCAGCATCCTTCCCCATCCCAAAAAAGCAGCAAACTTTCCCTTCCCAACACAGCAGCATCCTTCCTCTTCCCAAAACAGCAGCATCCCTCTCCTTACCAAAAAAAAATCCCTCCCCTTCCCAACACAGCAGCATCCTTCGCCATCCCAACACAGCAGCGTCCATCCCCATCCCAACACAGCAGCATCCTTCCCCATGCCAACACAGCAGCATCCGTCCCCATCCCAGCGCAGCAGAGTCCTTCCTCTTCCCAACACAGCAGCATCCCTCCCATTCCCAACACAGCAGCATCTTTCCCTATCCCATCACCGTAGAATCCTTCTCCATCCCAAGACTGCAGCATCCTTCCCCATCCCAAGACAGCATCTTCCTTCTCAATCCAAATTCAGCAGCATCCATTCTCATTTAAACACAGCAGTATCCTTCCCCACCCCAACACAAGAGCATCCGTCCCCATCCCAACACAGCAGCATACTTCCCCATCCCAACACACCAGCAACCTTCCCCATCCCAAAACAGGAGCATGCATCCCCAGCCCAACACAGCAGCATTCTTCTCCATCCCAACACAGCAGCATCCTTTCCCTTCCCAACAAGGCACATCCTTCCCCTTCCCAAAACAGCAGCATCCCTCCCCTTCACAAAACAGCAGCATCCCTCCCCTTCCCAACACAGCAGCATCCCTCCCCATCGCAACACAGCAGCATTCGTCCCATCCCAATAAACCAGCATCCTTCCTCTTCCCAACACAGCAGCAATCCTCCCCTTCGCAACACAGAAGCATAATTACCAATCCCAACACATTAGCATCCTTCCCCAGCCCAACACAGCAGCATCCTTTATCATCCCAACACAGCAGCGTCCTTCTCCATCCCAACACAGCGGCAACGTTCCCCATCCCAACACAGCAGCATCCTTTGCCATGCCAACACAGCAGCCTCCTTCCCCATCCAAAGACAGCAGTATCCTGCTCAATCCCAACACAGCAGCATTCTTTCTCATGCCAACACAGCAGCATCCTTCTCCATCCCAACACGGCAGCATGCTTACCCATCCCAACACAACAGCATCCGCGTCCCCATCCAAACATAGCAGCATCCTTCCCCATCCCAATACAGCAGCAACCTTCCCCAACCCAACACAGAAGCTGGCTTCCCCATCCCAACACAGCAGCATCCTTCCCTTCCCAACACAGCACCTTGCATCCCCATCCCAACACAGCAGCATCATTCCCCATCCCAACACAGCACCTTCTGTCCCCATCGCAACACAGCAGCATCCTTCAGCATCCCAACACAGCAGCATTTTTCCCTATACCAACAGAGCAGAATTCTTCCACATCACAACACAGCACCTTCTGTCCACATCGCAACGCAGCAGCATCCTTCTGCATCTCAACACAGCAGCATCCGTCCCACCAAACACACCAGCATCCTTCCTCTTCCCAACACAGCAGCAATCCTCCCCTTCCCAACACAGAAGCATAGTTCCCAATCCCAACACAGTAGCATCCTTCCCCAACCCAACACAGCAGCATCCTTCATCATCCTAACACAGCAGCGTCCTTCTCCATACCAACACAGCGGCTACGTTCCACGTCCCAACACAGCAGCATCCTTTGCCATGCCAACACAGCAGCCTCCTTCCCCATCCCAAGACAGCAGCATCCTGCTCAATCCCAACACAGCAGCATTCTTTCTCATCCCAACACAGCAGCATTGTTTCTCATCCCAACACGGCAGCATGCTTCCCCATCCCAACACAACAGCATTCGCATCCCCATGCAAACATAGCAGCATCCTTCCCCATCCCAACAACAGCAGCAACCTTCCCCATCCCAACACAGAAGCATGCTTCCCCATCCCAACACAGCAGCACCCTTCCCCGTCCCAACACAGCACGTTGCATCCCCATCCCAACACAGCAGCATCCTTCCCCATCCCAACACAGCACCTTCTGTCCCCATCGCAACACAGCACAATCCTTCTTCATCCCAACACAGCGGCATCTTTCCCCATCCCAACGCAGCAGCATCCTTCCCCATCCCAACACAGCACCTTCTGTCCCCATCGCAACACAGCATCATCCTTCTGCATCCCAACACAGCAGCATCCTTCCCTATCCAAACACAGCAGCATCCTTCCCCGTCCCAACACAGCACCTTGTATCCCCATCCCAACACAGCAGCATCCTTCTCCATCCCAACACAACACCTTCTGTCCCCATCGCAACACAGCATCATCCTTCTGCATCCCAACACAGCAGCATCCTTCCCTATCCATACATAGCACCATCCTTCCCCTTCCCTACTCAGAATCTTCTGTCCCCATCACAACAAAGCAGCATCCATCCCGATCCCAACACAGCAGCATCCTTCCCCAACCCAACACAGCAGCAAACTTATCCTTCCCAACACAGCAGCATCCTTCCTCTTCCCAACACAGCAGCATCCCTCCCATCCCCAACACAGCAGCATCTTTCCCTATCCCAACACAGTAGCATCCTTTTACATCCCAAGACTGCAGCATCCTTCCCCATCCCAACACAGCAGCATCCTTCTCAATCCCAACACAGCAGCATCCATCCTCAGTTAAAGACAGCAGCATCCTTCCCCTTCCCAACACAGCAGCATTCTTCTCCATCCCAACACAGCAGCATCCTTTCCCTTCCCAACACGGCACATCCTTCCCCTTCCCAAAACAGCAGCATCCCTCCCCTTCACAAAACAGCAGCATCCCTCCCCTTCCCAACACAGCAGCATCCTTCCCCATCCCAAAACAGCAGCATTCGTCCCATCCCAGTACACCAGCATCCTTCCTCTTCCCAACACAGCAGTAATCCTCCCCTTCGCTACACAGAAGCATAATTATCAATCCCAACACATTAGCATCCTTCCCCAGCCCAACACAGCAGCATCCTTTATCATCCCAACACAGCAGCGTCCTTCTCCATACCAACACAGCAGCAACGTTCCCCATCCCAACACAGCAGCATCCTTTGCCATGCCAACACAGCAGCCTCCTTCCCCATCCCAAGACAGCAGCATCCTGCTCAATCTCAACACAGCAGCATTCTTTCTCATGCCAACACAGCAGCATCCTTCTCCATCCCAACACGGCAGCATGCTTCCCCATCCCAACACAACAGCATCCGCGTCCCCATCCAAACATAGCAGCATCCTTCCCCATCCCAACACAGCAGCAACCTTCCCCATCCAAACACAGAAGCAGGCTTCCCCATCCCAACACAGCAGCATGCTTCCCTTCCAAACACAGCACCTTAAATCCCCATCCCAACACAGCAGCATCCTTCCCCATCCCAACACAGCACCTTCTGTCCCCATCGCAACACAGCAGCATCCTTCAGGATCCCAACACAGCAGCATTCTTCCCTATCCCAACAGAGCAGAATTCTTCCCCATCACAACACAGCACCTTCTGTCCACATCGCAACACAGCAGCATCCTTCTCCATCCCAACACAGCAGCATTCTTCCCTATCCCAACATAGCACCATCCTTCCCCATCCCTACACAGAATCTTCTGTCCCCATCCCAACACAGCAGCATCCGTCCCCATCCCAACACAGCAGCATCCTTCCCCATCCCAAAAAAGCAGCAAACTTTCCCTTCCCAACACAGCAGCATCCTTCCTCTTCCCAAAACAGCAGCATCCCTCTCCTTACCAAAAAAAAATCCCTCCCCTTCCCAACACAGCAGCATCCTTCGCCATCCCAACACAGCAGCGTCCATCCCCATCCCAACACAGCAGCATCCTTCCCCATGCCAACACAGCAGCATCCGTCCCCATCCCAGCGCAGCAGAGTCCTTCCTCTTCCCAACACAGCAGCATCCCTCCCAATCCCAACACAGCAGCATCTTTCCCTATCCCATCACCGTAGAATCCTTCTCCATCCCAAGACTGCAGCATCCTTCCCCATCCCAAGACAGCATCTTCCTTCTCAATCCAAATTCAGCAGCAACCATTCTCATTTAAACACAGCAGTATCCTTCCCCACCCCAACACAAGAGCATCCGTCCCCATCCCAACACAGCAGCATACTTCCCCATCCCAACACACCAGCAACCTTCCCCATCCCAAAACAGGAGCATGCATCCCCAGCCCAACACAGCAGCATTCTTCTCCATCCCAACACAGCAGCATCCTTTCCCTTCCCAACAAGGCACATCCTTCCCCTTCCCAAAACAGCAGCATCCCTCCCCTTCACAAAACAGCAGCATCCCTCCCCTTCCCAACACAGCAGCATCCCTCCCCATCGCAACACAGCAGCATTCATCCCATCCCAATAAACCAGCATCCTTCCTCTTCCCAACACAGCAGCAATCCTCCCCTTCGCAACACAGAAGCATAATTACCAATCCCAACACATTAGCATCCTTCCCCAGCCCAACACAGCAGCATCCTTTATCATCCCAACACAGCAGCGTCCTTCTCCATCCCAACACAGCGGCAACGTTCCCCATCCCAACACAGCAGCATCCTTTGCCATGCCAACACAGCAGCCTCCTTCCCCATCCCAAGACAGCAGTATCCTGCTCAATCCCAACACAGCAGCATTCTTTCTCATGCCAACACAGCAGCATCCTTCTCCATCCCAACACGGCAGCATGCTTACCCATCCCAACACAACAGCATCCGCGTCCCCATCCAAACATAGCAGCATCCTTCCCCATCCCAATACAGCAGCAACCTTCCCCAACCCAACACAGAAGCTGGCTTCCCCATCCCAACACAGCAGCATCCTTCCCTTCCCAACACAGCACCTTGCATCCCCATCCCAACACAGCAGCATCATTCCCCATCCCAACACAGCACCTTCTGTCCCCATCGCAACACAGCAGCATCCTTCAGCATCCCAACACAGCAGCATTTTTCCCTATACCAACAGAGCAGAATTCTTCCACATCACAACACAGCACCTTCTGTCCACATCGCAACGCAGCAGCATCCTTCTGCATCTCAACACAGCAGCATCCGTCCCACCAAACACACCAGCATCCTTCCTCTTCCCAACACAGCAGCAATCCTCCCCTTCCCAACACAGAAGCATAGTTCCCAATCCCAACACAGTAGCATCCTTCCCCAACCCAACACAGCAGCATCCTTCATCATCCTAACACAGCAGCGTCCTTCTCCATACCAACACAGCGGCTACGTTCCACGTCCCAACACAGCAGCATCCTTTGCCATGCCAACACAGCAGCCTCCTTCCCCATCCCAAGACAGCAGCATCCTGCTCAATCCCAACACAGCAGCATTCTTTCTCATCCCAACACAGCAGCATTGTTTCTCATCCCAACACGGCAGCATGCTTCCCCATCCCAATACAACAGCATTCGCATCCCCATGCAAACATAGCAGCATCCTTCCCCATCCCAACAACAGCAGCAACCTTCCCCATCCCAACACAGAAGCATGCTTCCCCATCCCAACACAGCAGCACCCTTCCCCGTCCCAACACAGCACCTTGCATCCCCATCCCAACACAGCAGCATCCTTCCCCATCCCAACACAGCACCTTCTGTCCCCATCGCAACACAGCACAATCCTTCTTCATCCCAACACAGCGGCATCTTTCCCCATCCCAACGCAGCAGCATCCTTCCCCATCCCAACACAGCACCTTCTGTCCCCATCGCAACACAGCATCATCCTTCTGCATCCCAACACAGCAGCATCCTTCCCTATCCAAACACAGCAGCATCCTTCCCCGTCCCAACACAGCACCTTGTATCCCCATCCCAACACAGCAGCATCCTTCTCCATCCCAACACAACACCTTCTGTCCCCATCGCAACACAGCATCATCCTTCTGCATCCCAACACAGCAGCATCCTTCCCTATCCATACATAGCACCATCCTTCCCCTTCCCTACTCAGAATCTTCTGTCCCCATCACAACAAAGCAGCATCCATCCCGATCCCAACACAGCAGCATCCTTCCCCAACCCAACACAGCAGCAAACTTATCCTTCCCAACACAGCAGCATCCTTCCTCTTCCCAACACAGCAGCATCCCTCCCATCCCCAACACAGCAGCATCTTTCCCTATCCCAACACAGTAGCATCCTTTTACATCCCAAGACTGCAGCATCCTTCCCCATCCCAACACAGCAGCATCCTTCTCAATCCCAACACAGCAGCATCCATCCTCAATTAAAGACAGCAGCATCCTTCCCCTTCCCAACACAGCAGCATCCTTCCCCATCCCAAAACAGCAGCATTCGTCCCATCCCAGTACACCAGCATCCTTCCTCTTCCCAACACAGCAGTAATCCTCCCCTTCGCTACACAGAAGCATAATTATCAATCCCAACACATTAGCATCCTTCCCCAGCCCAACACAGCAGCATCCTTTATCATCCCAACACAGCAGCGTCCTTCTCCATACCAACACAGCAGCAACGTTCCCCATCCCAACACAGCAGCATCCTTTGCCATGCCAACACAGCAGCCTCCTTCCCCATCCCAAGACAGCAGCATCCTGCTCAATCCCAACACAGCAGCATTCTTTCTCATGCCAACACAGCAGCATCCTTCTCCATCCCAACACGGCAGCATGCTTCCCCATCCCAACACAACAGCATCCGCGTCCCCATCCAAACATAGCAGCATCCTTCCCCATCCCAACACAGCAGCAACCTTCCCCATCCCAACACAGAAGCAGGCTTCCCCATCCCAACACAGCAGCATGCTTCCCTTCCCAACACAGCACCTTACATCCCCATCCCAACACAGCAGCATCCTTCCCCATCCCAACACAGCACCTTCTGTCCCCATCGCAACACAGCAGCATCCTTCAGGATCCCAACACAGCAGCATTCTTCCCTATCCCAACAGAGCAGAATTCTTCCCCATCACAACACAGCACCTTCTGTCCCCATCGCAACACAGCAGCATCCTTCTCCATCCCAACACAGCAGCATTCTTCCCTATCCCAACATAGCACCATCCTTCCCCATCCCTACACAGAATCTTCTGTCCCCATCCCAACACAGCAGCATCCGTCCCCATCCCAACACAGCAGCATCCTTCCCCATCCCAAAAAAGCAGCAAACTTTCCCTTCCCAACACAGCAGCATCCTTCCTCTTCCCAAAACAGCAGCATCCCTCTCCTTACCAAAAAAAAATCCCTCCCCTTCCCAACACAGCAGCATCCTTCGCCATCCCAACACAGCAGCGTCCATCCCCATCCCAACACAGCAGCATCCTTCCCCATGCCAACACAGCAGCATCCGTCCCCATCCCAGCGCAGCAGAGTCCTTCCTCTTCCCAACACAGCAGCATCCCTCCCATTCCCAACACAGCAGCATCTTTCCCTATCCCAACACCGTAGAATCCTTCTCCATCCCAAGACTGCAGCATCCTTCCCCATCCCAAGACAGCATCTTCCTTCTCAATCCAAATTCAGCAGCATCCATTCTCATTTAAACACAGCAGTATCCTTCCCCACCCCAACACAAGAGCATCCGTCCCCATCCCAACACACCAGCAACCTTCCCCATCCCAAAACAGGAGCATGCATCCCCAGCCCAACACAGCAGCATTCTTCTCCATCCCAACACAGCAGCATCCTTTCCCTTCCCAACAAGGCACATCCTTCCCCTTCCCAAAACAGCAGCATCCCTCCCCTTCACAAAACAGCAGCATCCCTCCCCTTCCCAACACAGCAGCATCCCTCCCCATCGCAACACAGCAGCATTCGTCCCATCCCAATAAACCAGCATCCTTCCTCTTCCCAACACAGCAGCAATCCTCCCCTTCGCAACACAGAAGCATAATTACCAATCCCAACACATTAGCATCCTTCCCCAGCCCAACACAGCAGCATCCTTTATCATCCCAACACAGCAGCGTCCTTCTCCATCCCAACACAGCGGCAACGTTCCCCATCCCAACACAGCAGCATCCTTTGCCATGCCAACACAGCAGCCTCCTTCCCCATCCAAAGACAGCAGTATCCTGCTCAATCCCAACACAGCAGCATTCTTTCTCATGCCAACACAGCAGCATCCTTCTCCATCCCAACACGGCAGCATGCTTACGAATCCCAACACAACAGCATCCGCGTCCCCATCCAAAGATAGCAGCATCCTTCCCCATCCCAATACAGCAGCAACCTTCCCCATCCCAACACAGAAGCTGGCTTCCCCATCCCAACACAGCAGCATCCTTCCCTTCCCAACACAGCACCTTGCATCCCCATCCCAACACAGCAGCATCATTCCCCATCCCAACACAGCACCTTCTGTCCCCATCGCAACACAGCAGCATCCTTCAGCATCCCAACACAGCAGCATTTTTCCCTATACCAACAGAGCAGAATTCTTCCACATCACAACACAGCACCTTCTGTCCACATCGCAACGCAGCAGCATCCTTCTGCATCTCAACACAGCAGCATCCGTCCCACCAAACACACCAGCATCCTTCCTCTTCCCAACACAGCAGCAATCCTCCCCTTCCCAACACAGAAGCATAGTTCCCAATCCCAACACAGTAGCATCCTTCCCCAACCCAACACAGCAGCATCCTTCATCATCCTAACACAGCAGCGTCCTTCTCCATACCAACACAGCGGCTACGTTCCACGTCCCAACACAGCAGCATCCTTTGCCATGCCAACACAGCAGCCTCCTTCCCCATCCAAAGACAGCAGCATCCTGCTCAATCCCAACACAGCAGCATTCTTTCTCATCCCAACACAGCAGCATTGTTTCTCATCCCAACACGGCAGCATGCTTCCCCATCCCAACACAACAGCATTCGCATCCCCATGCAAACATAGCAGCATCCTTCCCCATCCCAACACAGCAGCAACCTTCCCCATCCCAACACAGAAGCATGCTTCCCCATCCCAACACAGCAGCACCCTTCCCCGTCCCAACACAGCACCTTGCATCCCCATCCCAACACAGCAGCATCCTTCCCCATCCCAACACAGCACCTTCTGTCCCCATCGCAACACAGCACAATCCTTCTTCATCCCAACACAGCGGCATCTTTCCCCATCCCAACGCACCTGCATCCTTCCCCATCCCAACACAGCACCTTCTGTCCCCATCGCAACACAGCATCATCCTTCTGCATCCCAACACAGCAGCATCCTTCCCTATCCAAACACAGCAGCATCCTTCCCCGTCCCAACACAGCACCTTGTATCCCCATCCCAACACAGCAGCATCCTTCTCCATCCCAACACAACACCTTCTGTCCCCATCGCAACACAGCATCATCCTTCTGCATCCCAACACAGCAGCATCCTTCCCTATCCATACATAGCACCATCCTTCCCCTTCCCTACTCAGAATCTTCTGTCCCCATCACAACAAAGCAGCATCCATCCCGATCCCAACACAGCAGCATCCTTCCCCAACCCAACACAGCAGCAAACTTATCCTTCCCAACACAGCAGCATCCTTCCTCTTCCCAACACAGCAGCATCCCTCCCATCCCAACACAGCAGCATCCTTCTCAATCCCAACACAGCAGCATCCATCCTCAATTAAAGACAGCAGCATCCTTCCCCTTCCCAACACAGCAGCATCCTTTTCCTTCCCAACACAGCAGCAACCTTCCCCATCCCAACACAAGAGCATCCGTCCCCATCCCAACACAGCAGCATCCTTCCCCATCCCTACACAGCAGCAAACTTCCCCATCCCAACACAGAAGCATGCTTCCCCATCCCAACACAGCAGCATCATTCTCCATCCCAACACAGCAGCATCCTTTCCCTTCCCAACACGGCACATCCTTCCCCTTCACAAAACAGCAGCATCCCTCCCCTTTGCAAAAAAGCAGCAACCCTCCCCTTCCCAACACAGCAACATCCTTCCCCATCCCAACACAGCAGCATCCTTCCCCATCCCAGCACAGCAGCAGCCGTCCCCAACCCAGCACAGCAGCGTACTTCCTCTTCCCAACACAGCAGCATCCATCCCATTCCCAGCACAGCAGCATCTTTCCCTATCCCAACATAGTAGAATCCTTCTCCATCCCAAGACTGCAGCATCCTTCCCCATCCCAAGACAGCAGCTTCCTTCTCAATCCAAATTCAGCAGCATCCATTCTCATTTAAACACAGCAGCATCCTTCCCCATCCCAACACAAGATAATCCGTCCACATCCCAACACAGCAGCATACGTCCCCATACCAACACACCAGCAACCTTCCCCATCCCAACACAGTAGGATGCATCCCCAGCCCAACACAGCAGCATCCTTCTCCATCCCAACACAGCAGCATCCTTTCCCTTCCCAACACGGCACATCCTTCCCCTTCCAAAAACAGCAGCATCCCTCCCCTTCGCTAAACAGCAGCATCCCTCCCCATCCCAACACAGCAGCATCCGTCCCATCCCAACACACGAGCATCCTTCCTCTTCCCAACACATCAGCAATCCTCCCCTTCCCAACACAGAAGCATAGTTCCCAATCCCAACACAGTAGCATCCTTCCCCAGCCCAACACAGCAGCATCCTTCATCATCCCAACACAGCAGCGTCCTTCTCCATCCCAACACAGCAGCATCCTTTCCCTTCCCAACACGGCACATCCTTCCCCTTCCCAAAACAGCAGCATCCCTCCACTTCGCAAAACAGCAGCATCCCTCCCCTTCCCAACACAGCAGCATCCTTCCCCATCCCAACACAGCAGCGTCCGTCCCATCCCAACACACCAGCATCCTTCCTCTTCCCAACACACCAGCAATCCTCCCCTTCCCAACACAGAAGCATAGTTCCCAATCCCAACACAGTAGCATCCTTCCCCAGCACAACACAGCAGCATCCTACATCATCCCAACACAGCAGCCTCCTTCCCCATCCCAAGACAGCAGCATCCTGCTCAATCCCAACACAGCAGCATTCCTTCTCATCACAACACAGCAGCATCCTTCTCCATCCCAACACGGCAGCATGCTTCCCCATCCCAACACAACAGCATCCGCGTCCCAATCCAAACATAGCAGCATCCTTCCCCATTCCAACACTGCAGCAACCTTCCCCTTCCCAACACAGAAGCATGCTTCCCCATTCCAACACAGCAGCATCCTTTCCCGTCCCAACACAGCACCTTGCATCCCCATCCCAACAAAGCAGCATCCTTCCCCATCCCAACACAGCACCTTCTGTCCCCATCGCAAAACAGCAGCATCCTTCTGCATCCCAACACAGCAGCATTCTTCCCTATCCCAACATAGCACCATCCTTCCCCATCCCTACACAGAATCTTCTGTCCCCATCCCAACACAGCAGCATCCGTCCCCATGCCAACACAGCAGCATCCTTCCCCATCCCAACACAGCAGCAAACTTTCCCGTCCCAACACAGCAGCATCCTTCCTCTTCCCAAAACAGCAGCATCCATCCCATTCCCAACACAGCAGCATCTTTCCCTATCCCAACATAGTAGAATCATTCTCCATCACAAGACTGCAGCATCCTTCCCCATCCCAAGAAGCAGCATCCTTCCTCTTCCCAACACAGCAGCAATCCTCCCCTTCCTTCTCAATCCAAATTCAGCAGCATCTATTCTCATTTAAACACAGCAGCATCCTTCCCCATCCCAACACTAGAGCATCCGTCCCCATCCCAACACAGCAGCATACTTCCCCATCCCAACACACCAGCAACCTTCCCCATCCCAACACAGTAGGATGCATCCCCAGCCCAACACAGCAGCATCCTTCTCCATCCCAACACAGCAGCATCCTTTCCCTTCCCAACACGGCACATCCTTCCCCTTCCCAAAACAGCAGCATCCCTCCCCTTCGCAAAACAGCCGCATCCCTCCCCTTCCCAACACAGCAGCATCATTCCCCATCCCAACACAGCAGCATCCGTCCCATCCCAACACACCAGCATCCTTCCTCTTCCCAACAGACCAGCAATCCTCCCCTTCCCAACACAGAAGCATAGTTCCCAATCCCAACACAGTAGCATCATTCCCCAGCACAACACAGCAGCATCCTTCATCATCCCAACACAGCAGCCTCCTTCTGCATCCCAACACAGCAGCATTCTTCCCTATCCCAACATAGCACCATCCTTCCCCATCCCTACACAGAATCTTCTGTCCCCATCCCAACACAGCAGCATCCGTCCCCATGCCAACACAGCAGCATCCTTCCCCATCCCAACACAGCAGCAAACTTTCCCGTCACAACACAGCAGCATCCTTCCTCTTCCCAAAACAGCAGCATCCATCCCATTCCCAACACAGCAGCATCTTTCCCTATCCCAACATAGTAGAATCATTCTCCATCACAAGACTGCAGCATGCTTCCCCATCCCAAGAAGCAGCATCCTTCCTCTTCCCAACACAGCAGCAATCCTCCCCTTCCTTCTCAATCCAAATTCAGCAGCATCTATTCTCATTTAAACACAGCAGCATCCTTCCCCATCCCAACACTAGAGCATCCGTCCCCATCCCAACACAGCAGCATACTTCCCCATCCCAACACACCAGCAACCTTCCCCATCCCAACACAGTAGGATGCATCCCCAGCCCAACACAGCAGCATCCTTCTCCATCCCAACACAGCAGCATCCTTTCCCTTCCCAACACGGCACATCCTTCCCCTTCCCAAAACAGCAGCATCCCTCCCCTTCGCAAAACAGCCTCATCCCTCCCCTTCCCAACACAGCAGCATCATTCCCCATCCCAACACAGCAGCATCCGTCCCATCCCAACACACCAGCATCCTTCCTCTTCCCAACAGACCAGCAATCCTCCCCTTCCCAACACAGAAGCATAGTTCCCAATCCCAACACAGTAGCATCATTCCCCAGCACAACACAGCAGCATCCTTCATCATCCCAACACAGCAGCCTCCTTCCCCATCCCAAGACAGCAGCATCCTGCTCAATCCCAACACAGCAGCATTCTTTCTCATCCCAACACAGCAGCATCCTTCTCCATCCCAACACGGCAGCATGCTTCCCCATCCCAACACAACAGCATCCGCGACCCCATCCAAACATAGCAGCATCCTTCCCCATCCCAACACAGCAGCAACCTTCCCCTTCCCAACACAGAAGCATGCTTCCCCATTCCAACACAGCAGCATCCTTCCCCGACCCAACACAGCACCTTGCATCCCCATCCCAACAAAGCAGCATCCTTCCCCATCCCAACACAGCACCTTCTGTACCCATCGCAACACAGCAGCATCCTTCTGCATCCCAACACAGCAGCATTCTTCCCTATCCCAACATAGCACCATCCTTCCCCATCCCTACACAGAATCTTCTGTCCCCATCCCAACACAACAGCATGCTTCCCCATCCCAACACAGCAGCAACCTTCCCCCTCCCAACACAGAAGCATGCTTCCCCAACCCAACACAGCAGCACCCTTCCCCGTCCCAACACAGCACCTTGCATCCCCATCCCAACACAGCAGCATCCTTCCCCATCCCAACACAGCACCTTCTGTCCCCATCGCAACACAGCACAATCCTTCTTCATCCCAACACAGCGGCATCTTTCCCCATCCCAACGCAGCAGCATCCTTCCGCTACCCAACACATCAGGAACCTTCTCCATCCCAACACAGCAGCACCGTTCCCCATCCAAACACAGCAACAACCATCCCCGTCCCAACACAACACCTTGTATCCCCATCCCAACACAGCAGCATCCTTCCCCATCCCAACACAGCACCTTCTATCCCCATCGCAACACAGCAGCATCCTTCAGCATCCCAACACAGCAGCATTTTTCCCTATACCAACAGAGCAGAATTCTTCCACATCACAACACAGCACCTTCTGTCCACATCGCAACGCAGCAGCATCCTTCTGCATCTCAACACAGCAGCATCCATCCCACCAAACACACCAGCATCCTTCCTCTTCCCAACACAGCAGCAATCCTCCCCTTCCCAACACAGAAGCATAGTTCCCAATCCCAACACAGTAGCATCCTTCCCCAACCCAACACAGCAGCATCCTTCATCATCCTAACACAGCAGCGTCCTTCTCCATACCAACACAGCGGCTACGTTCCACGTCCCAACACAGCAGCATCCTTTGCCATGCCAACACAGCAGCCTCCTTCCCCATCCCAAGACAGCAGCATCCTGCTCAATCCCAACACAGCATCATTCTTTCTCATCCCAACACAGCAGCATTGTTTCTCATCCCAACACGGCAGCATGCTTCCCCATCCCAACACAACAGCATTTGCATCCCCATGCAAACATAGCAGCATCCTTCCCCATCCCAACACAGCAGCAAACTTCCCCATCCCAACACAGAAGCATGCTTCCCCATCCCAACACAGCAGCACCCTTCCCCGTCCCAACACAGCACCTTGCATCCCCATCCCAACACAGCAGCATCCTTCCCCATCCCAACACAGCACCTTCTGTCCCCATCGCAACACAGCACAATCCTTCTTCATCCCAACACAGCGGCATCTTTCCCCATCCCAACGCAGCAGCATCCTTCCCCATCCCAACACAGCACCTTCTGTCCCCATCGCAACACAGCATCATCCTTCTGCATCCCAACACAGCAGCATCCTTCCCTATCCCAACATAGCAGCATCCTTCCCCATCACAACACAGCACCTTCTGTCCCCATCCCAACACAGCAGCATCCTTTTGCATCCCAACACAGCAGCATCCTTCCCTATCCATACATAGCACCATCCTTCCCCTTCCCTACTCAGAATCTTCTGTCCCCATCACAACAAAGCAGCATCCATCCCGATCCCAACACAGCAGCATCCTTCCCCAACCCAACACAGCAGCAAACTTATCCTTCCCAACACAGCAGCATCCTTCCTCTTCCCAACACAGCAGCATCCTTCCCATCCCCAACACAGCAGCATCTTTCCCTATCCCAACACAGTAGCATCCTTTTACATCCCAAGACTGCAGCATCCTTCCCCATCCCAACACAGCAGCATCCTTCTCAATCCCAACACAGCAGCATCCATCCTCAATTAAAGACAGCAGCATCCTTCCCCTTCCCAACACAGCAGCATCCTTTTCCTTCCCAACACAGCAGAAACCTTCCCCATCCCAACACAAGAGCATCCGTCCCCATCCCAACACAGCAGCATCCTTCCCCATCCCTACACAGCAGCAAACTTCCCCATCCCAACACAGAAGCATGCTTCCCCATCCCAACACAGCAGCATCATTCTCCATCCCAACACAGCAGCATCCTTTCCCTTCCCAACACGGCACATCCTTCCCCTTCACAAAACAGCAGCATCCCTCCCCTTTGCAAAAAAGCAGCAACCCTCCCCTTCCCAACACAGCAACATCCTTCCCCATCCCAACACAGCAGCATCCTTCCCCATCCCAGCACAGCAGCGGCCGTCCCCAACCCAGCACAGCAGAGTCCTTCCTCTTCCCAACACAGCAGCATCCATCCCATTCCCAGCACAGCAGCATCTTTCCCTATCCCAACATAGTAGAATCCTTCTCCATCCCAAGACTGCAGCATCCTTCCCCATCCCAAGACAGCATCTTCCTTCTCAATCCAAATTCAGCAGCATCCATTCTCATTTAAACACAGCAGCATCCTTCCCATCCCAACACAAGATAATCCGTCCACATCCCAACACAGCAGCATACGTCCCCATACCAACACACCAGCAACCTTCCCCATCCCAACACAGTAGGATGCATCCACAGCCCAACACAGCAGCATCCTTCTCCATCCCAACACAGCAGCATCCTTTCCCTTCCCAACACGGCACATCCTTCCCCTTCCAAAAACAGCAGCATCCCTCCCTTTCGCTAAACAGCAGCATCCCTCCCCTTCCCAAAACAGCAGCATCCTTCCCCATCCCAACACAGCAGCATCCGTCCCATCCCAACACACCAGCATCCTTCCTCTTCCAAACACAGCAGCAATCCTCCCCTTCCCAACACAGAAGCATAGTTCCCAATCCCAACACAGTAGCATCCTTCCCCAGCCCAACACAGCAGCATCCTTCATCATCCCAACACAGCAGCGTCCTTCTCCATCCCAACACAGCAGCATCCTTTCCCTTCCCAACACGGCACATCCTTCCCTTTCCCAAAACAGCAGCATCCCTCCCCTTCGCAAAACAGCAGCATCCCTCCCCTTCCCAACACAGCAGCATCCTTCCCCATCCCAACACAGCAGCGTCCGTCCCATCCCAACACACCAGCATCCTTCCTCTTCCCAACACACCAGCAATCCTCCCCTTCCCAATACAGAAGCATAGTTCCCAATCCCAACACAGTAGCATCCTTCCCCAGCCCAACACAGCAGCATCCTACATCATCCCAACACAGCAGCCTCCTTCCCCATCCCAAGACAGCAGCATCCTGCTCAATCCCAACACAGCAGCATTCTTTCTCATCCCAACACAGCAGCATCCTTCTCCATCCCAACACGGCAGCATCCTTCCCATCCCCAACACAGCAGCATCTTTCCCTATCCCAACACAGTAGCATCCTTTTACATCCCAAGACTGCAGCATCCTTCCCCATCCCAACACAGCAGCATCCTTCTCAATCCCAACACAGCAGCATCCATCCTCAATTAAAGACAGCAGCATCCTTCCCCTTCCCAACACAGCAGCATCCTTTTCCTTCCCAACACAGCAGAAACCTTCCCCATCCCAACACAAGAGCATCCGTCCCCATCCCAACACAGCAGCATCCTTCCCCATCCCTACACAGCAGCAAACTTCCCCATCCCAACACAGAAGCATGCTTCCCCATCCCAACACAGCAGCATCATTCTCCATCCCAACACAGCAGCATCCTTTCCCTTCCCAACACGGCACATCCTTCCCCTTCACAACACAGCAGCATCCCTCCCCTTTGCAAAAAAGCAGCAACCCTCCCCTTCCCAACACAGCAACATCCTTCCCCATCCCAACACAGCAGCATCCTTCCCCATCCCAGCACAGCAGCGGCCGTCCCCAACCCAGCACAGCAGAGTCCTTCCTCTTCCCAACACAGCAGCATCCATCCCATTCCCAGCACAGCAGCATCTTTCCCTATCCCAACATAGTAGAATCCTTCTCCATCCCAAGACTGCAGCATCCTTCCCCATCCCAAGACAGCATCTTCCTTCTCAATCCAAATTCAGCAGCATCCATTCTCATTTAAACACAGCAGCATCCTTCCCATCCCAACACAAGATAATCCGTCCACATCCCAACACAGCAGCATACGTCCCCATACCAACACACCAGCAACCTTCCCCATCCCAACACAGTAGGATGCATCCCCAGCCCAACACAGCAGCATCCTTCTCCATCCCAACACAGCAGCATCCTTTCCCTTCCCAACACGGCACATCCTTCCCCTTCCAAAAACAGCAGCATCCCTCCCTTTCGCTAAACAGCAGCATCCCTCCCCTTCCCAAAACAGCAGCATCCTTCCCCATCCCAACACAGCAGCATCCGTCCCATCCCAACACACCAGCATCCTTCCTCTTCCCAACACAGCAGCAATCCTCCCCTTCCCAACACAGAAGCATAGTTCCCAATCCCAACACAGTAGCATCCTTCCCCAGCCCAACACAGCAGCATCCTTCATCATCCCAACACAGCAGCGTCCTTCTCCATCCCAACACAGCAGCATCCTTTCCCTTCCCAACACGGCACATCCTTCCCTTTCCCAAAACAGCAGCATCCCTCCCCTTCGCAAAACAGCAGCATCCCTCCCCTTCCCAACACAGCAGCATCCTTCCCCATCCCAACACAGCAGCGTCCGTCCCATCCCAACACACCAGCATCCTTCCTCTTCCCAACACACCAGCAATCCTCCCCTTCCCAATACAGAAGCATAGTTCCCAATCCCAAAACAGTAGCATCCTTCCCCAGCCCAACACAGCAGCATCCTACATCATCCCAACACAGCAGCCTCCTTCCCCATCCCAAGACAGCAGCATCCTGCTCAATCCCAACACAGCAGCATTCTTTCTCATCCCAACACAGCAGCATCCTTCTCCATCCCAACACGGCAGCATGCTTCCCCATCCCAACACAACAGCATCCGCGTCCCCATCCAAACATAGCAGCATCCTTCCCCATTCCAACACTGCAGCAACCTTCCCCTTCCCAACACAGAAGCATGCTTCCCCATTCCAACACAGCAGCATCCTTTCCCGTCCCAACACAGCACCTTGCATCCCCATCCCAACAAAGCAGCATCCTTCCCCATCCCAACACAGCACCTTCTGTCCCCATCGCAAAACAGCAGCATCCTTCTGCATCCCAACACAGCAGCATTCTTCCCTATCCCAACATAGCACCATCCTTCCCCATCCCTACACAGAATCTTCTGTCCCCATCCCAACACAGCAGCATCCGTCCCCATCCCAACACAGCAGCATCCTTCCCCATCCCAACACAGCAGCAAACTTTCCCGTCCCAACACAGCAGCATCCTTCCTCTTCCCAACACAGCAGCATCCATCCAATTCCCAACACAGCAGCATCTTTCCCTATCCCAACATAGTAGAATCATTCTCCATCACAAGACTGCAGCATCCTTCCCCATCCCAAGACAGCAGCATCCTTCCTCTTCCCAACACAGCAGCAATCCTCCCCTTCCTTCTCAATCCAAATTCAGCAGCATCTATTCTCATTTAAACACAGCAGCATCCTTCCCCATCCCAACACTAGAGCATCCGTCCCCATCCCAACACAGCAGCATACTTCCCCATCCCAACACACCAGCAAACTTCCCCATCCCAACACAGTAGGATGCATCCCCAGCCCAACACAGCAGCATCCTTCTCCATCCCAACACAGCAGCATCCTTTCCCTTCCCAACACGGCACATCCTTCCCCTTCCCAAAACAGCAGCATCCCTCCACTTCGCAAAACAGCAGCATCCCTCCCCTTCCCAACACAGCAGCATCCTTCCCCATCCCAACACAGCAGCATCCGTTCCATCCCAACACACCAGCATCCTTCCTCTTCCCAACACACCAGCAATCCTCCCCTTCCCAACACAGAAGCATAGTTCCCAATCCCAACACAGTAGCATCCTTCCCCAGCACAACACAGCAGCATCCTTCATCATCCCAACACAGCAGCCTCCTTCCCCATCCCAAGACAGCAGCATCCTGCTCAATCCCAACACAGCAGCATTCTTTCTCATCCCAACACAGCAGCATCCTTCTCCATCCCAACACGGCAGCATGCTTCCCCATCCCAACACAACAGCATCCGCGTCCCAATCCAAACATAGCAGCATCCTTCCCCATCCCAACACAGCAGCAACCTTCCCCTTCCCAACACAGAAGCATGCTTCCCCATTCCAACACAGCAGCATCCTTCCCCGACCCAACACAGCACCTTGCATCCCCATCCCAACGAAGCAGCATCCTTCCCCATCCCAACACAGCACCTTCTGTCCCCATCGCAACACAGCAGCATCCTTCTGCATCCCAACACAGCAGCATTCTTCCCTATCCCAACATAGCACCATCCTTCCCCATCCCTACACAGAATCTTCTGTCCCCATCCCAACACAGCAGCATGCTTCCCCATCCCAACACAGCAGCAACCTTCCCCCTCCCAACACAGAAGCATGCTTCCCCAACCCAACACAGCAGCACCCTTCCCCGTCCCAACACAGCACCTTGCATCCCCATCCCAACACAGCACCTTCTGTCCCCATCGCAACACAGCACAATCCTTCTTCATCCCAACACAGTGGCATCTTTCCCCATCCCAACGCAGCAGCATCCTTCCGCTACCCAACACATCAGCATCCTTCTCCATCCCAACACAGCAGCACCGTTCCCCTCCAAACACAGCAACATCCTTCCCCGTCCCAACACAGCACCTTGTATCCCCATCCCAACACAGCAGCATCCTTCCCCATCCCAACACAGCACCTTCTGTCCCCATCGCAACACAGCATCATCCTTCTGCATCCCAACACAGCAGCATCCTTCCCTATCCCAACAGAGCAGCATCCTTGCCCATCACAACACAGCACCTTCTCTTCCCATCCCAACACAGCAGCATCCTTTTGCATCCCAACACAGCAGCATCCTTCCCTATCCATACATAGCACCATCCTTCCCCTTCCCTACTCAGAATCTTCTGTCGCCATCACAACAAAGCAGCATCCATCCCGATCCCAACACAGCAGCATCCTTCCCCATCCCAACACAGCAGCAAACTTATCCTTCCCAACACAGCAGCATCCTTCCTCTTCCAAACACAGTAGCATCCCTCCCATTCCCAACACAGCAGCATCTTTCCCTATCCCAACACAGTAGCATCCTTTTCCATCCCAAGACTGCAGCATCCTTCCCCATCCCAACACAGCAGCATCCTTCTCAATCCCAACACAGCAGCATCCATCCTCAATTAAAGACAGCAGCATCCTTCCCCTTCCCAACACAGCAGCATCCTTTTCCTTCCCAACACAGCAGCAACCTTCCCCATCCCAACACAAGAGCTTCCGTCCCCATCCCAACACAGCAGCATCCTTCCCCATCCCTACACAGCAGCAAACTTCCCCATCCCAACACAGAAGCATGCTTCCGCATCCCCACACAGCAGCATCATTCTCCATCCCAACACAGCAGCATCCTTTCCCTTCCCATCACGGCACATCGTTCCCCTTCACAAAACAGCAGCATCCCTCCCCTTTGCAAAAAAGCAGCAACCCTCCCCTTCCCAACACAGCAGCATCCTTCCCCATCCCAACACAGCAGCATGCTTCCCCATCCCAGCACAGCAGCGGCCGTCCCCAACCCAGCACAGCAGCGTCCTTCCTCTTCCCAACACAGCAGCATCCATCCCATTCCCAGCACAGCAGCATCTTTCCCTATCCCAACATAGTAGAATCCTTCTCCATCCCAAGACTGCAGCATCCTTCCCCATCCCAAGACAGCAGCTCCCTTCTCAATCCAAATTCAGCAGCATCCATTCTCATTTAAACACAGCAGCATCCTTCCCCATCCCAACATAAGATAATACGTCCACATCCCAACACAGCAGCATACTTCCCCATCCCAACACACCAGCAACCTTCCCCATCCCAACACAGTAGGATGCATCCACAGCCCAACACAGCAGCATCCTTCTCCATCCCAACACAGCAGCATCCTTTCCCTTCCCAACACGGCACATCCTTCCCCTTCCAAAAACAGCAGCATCCCTCCCTTTCGCTAAACAGCAGCATCCCTCCCCTTCCCAAAACAGCAGCATCCTTCCCCATCCCAACACAGCAGCATCCGTCCCATCCCAACACACCAGCATCCTTCCTCTTCCCAACACAGCAGCAATCCTCCCCTTCCCAACACAGAAGCATAGTTCCCAATCCCAACACAGTAGCATCCTTCCCCAGCCCAACACAGCAGCATCCTTCATCATCCCAACACAGCAGCGTCCTTCTCCATCCCAACACAGCAGCATCCTTTCCCTTCCCAACACGGCACATCCTTCCCTTTCCCAAAACAGCAGCATCCCTCCCCTTCACAAAACAGCAGCATCCCTCCCCTTCCCAACACAGCAGCATCCTTCCCCATCCCAACACAGCAGCGTCCGTCCCATCCCAACACACCAGCATCCTTCCTCTTCCCAACACACCAGCAATCCTCCCCTTCCCAACACAGAAGCATAGTTCCCAATCCCAACACAGTAGCATCCTTCCACAGCCCAACACAGCAGCATCCTACATCATCCCAACACAGCAGCCTCCTTCCCCATCCCAAGACAGCAGCATCCTGCTCAATCCCAACACAGCAGCATTCTTTCTCATCCCAACACAGCAGCATCCTTCTCCATCCCAACACGGCAGCATGCTTCCCCATCCCAACACAACAGCATCCGCGTCCCCATCCAAACATAGCAGCATCCTTCCCCATTCCAACACTGCAGCAACCTTCCCCTTCCCAACACAGAAGCATGCTTCCCCATTCCAACACAGCAGCATCATTTCCCGTCCCAACACACCACCTTGCATCCCCATCCCAACAAAGCAGCATCCTTCCCCATCCCAACACAGTAGGATGCATCCCCAGCCCAACACAGCAGCATCCTTCTCCATCCCAACACAGCAGCATCCTTTCCCTTCCCAACACGGCACATCCTTCCCCTTCCCAAAACAGCAGCATCCCTCCACTTCGCAAAACAGCAGCATCCCTCCCCTTCCCAACACAGCAGCATCCTTCCCCATCCCAACACAGCAGCATCCGTTCCATCCCAACACACCAGCATCCTTCCTCTTCCCAACACACCAGCAATCCTCCCCTTCCCAACACAGAAGCATAGTTCCCAATCCCAACACAGTAGCATCCTTCCCCAGCACAACACAGCAGCATCCTTCATCATCCCAACACAGCAGCCTCCTTCCCCATCCCAAGACAGCAGCATCCTGCTCAATCCCAACACAGCAGCATTCTTTCTCATCCCAACACAGCAGCATCCTTCTCCATCCCAACACGGCAGCATGCTTCCCCATCCCAACACAACAGCATCCGCGTCCCAATCCAAACATAGCAGCATCCTTCCCCATCCCAACACAGCAGCAACCTTCCCCTTCCCAACACAGAAGCATGCTTCCCCATTCCAACACAGCAGCATCCTTCCCCGACCCAACACAGCACCTTGCATCCCCATCCCAACGAAGCAGCATCCTTCCCCATCCCAACACAGCACCTTCTGTCCCCATCGCAACACAGCAGCATCCTTCTGCATCCCAACACAGCAGCATTCTTCCCTATCCCAACATAGCACCATCCTTCCCCATCCCTACACAGAATCTTCTGTCCCCATCCCAACACAGCAGCATGCTTCCCCATCCCAACACAGCAGCAACCTTCCCCCTCCCAACACAGCACCTTGCATCCCCATCCCAACACAGCAGCATCCTTCCCCATCCCAACACAGCACCTTCTGTCCCCATCGCAACACAGCACAATCCTTCTTCATCCCAACACAGTGGCATCTTTCCCCATCCCAACGCAGCAGCATCCTTCCGCTACCCAACACATCAGCATCCTTCTCCATCCCAACACAGCAGCACCGTTCCCCTCCAAACACAGCAACATCCTTCCCCGTCCCAACACAGCACCTTGTATCCCCATCCCAACACAGCAGCATCCTTCCCCATCCCAACACAGCACCTTCTGTCCCCATCGCAACACAGCATCATCCTTCTGCATCCCAACACAGCAGCATCCTTCCCTATCCCAACAGAGCAGCATCCTTGCCCATCACAACACAGCACCTTCTCTTCCCATCCCAACACAGCAGCATCCTTTTGCATCCCAACATAGCAGCATCCTTCCCTATCCATACATAGCACCATCCTTCCCCTTCCCTACTCAGAATCTTCTGTCGCCATCACAACAAAGCAGCATCCATCCCGATCCCAACACAGCAGCATCCTTCCCCATCCCAACACAGCAGCAAACTTATCCTTCCCAACACAGCAGCATCCTTCCTCTTCCAAACACAGTAGCATCCCTCCCATTCCCAACACAGCAGCATCTTTCCCTATCCCAACACAGTAGCATCCTTTTCCATCCCAAGACTGCAGCATCCTTCCCCATCCCAACACAGCAGCATCCTTCTCAATCCCAACACAGCAGCATCCATCCTCAATTAAAGACAGCAGCATCCTTCCCCTTCCCAACACAGCAGCATCCTTTTCCTTCCCAACACAGCAGCAACCTTCCCCATCCCAACACAAGAGCTTCCTTCCCCATCCCAACACAGCAGCATCCTTCCCCATCCCTACACAGCAGCAAACTTCCCCATCCCAACACAGAAGCATGCTTCCGCATCCCCACACAGCAGCATCATTCTCCATCCCAACACAGCAGCATCCTTTCCCTTCCCATCACGGCACATCGTTCCCCTTCACAAAACAGCAGCATCCCTCCCCTTTGCAAAAAAGCAGCAACCCTCCCCTTCCCAACACAGCAGCATCCTTCCCCATCCCAACACAGCAGCATGCTTCCCCATCCCAGCACAGCAGCGGCCGTCCCCAACCCAGCACAGCAGCGTCCTTCCTCTTCCCAACACAGCAGCATCCATCCCATTCCCAGCACAGCAGCATCTTTCCCTATCCCAACATAGTAGAATCCTTCTCCATCCCAAGACTGCAGCATCCTTCCCCATCCCAAGACAGCAGCTCCCTTCTCAATCCAAATTCAGCAGCATCCATTCTCATTTAAACACAGCAGCATCCTTCCCCATCCCAACATAAGATAATCCGTCCACATCCCAACACAGCAGCATACTTCCCCATCCCAACACACCAGCAACCTTCCCCATCCCAACACAGTAGGATGCATCCACAGCCCAACACAGCAGCAACCTTCTCCATCCCAACACAGCAGCATCCTTTCCCTTCCCAACACGGCACATCCTTCCCCTTCCAAAAACAGCAGCATCCCTCCCTTTCGCTAAACAGCAGCATCCTTCCCCATCCCAACACAGCAGCATCCGTCCCATCCCAACACACCAGCATCCTTCCTCTTCCCAACACAGCAGCAATCCTCCCCTTCCCAACACAGAAGCATAGTTCCCAATCCCAACACAGTAGCATCCTTCCCCAGCCCAACACAGCAGCATCCTTCATCATCCCAACACAGCAGCGTCCTTCTCCATCCCAACACAGCAGCATCCTTTCCCTTCCCAACACGGCACATCCTTCCCTTTCCCAAAACAGCAGCATCCCTCCCCTTCACAAAACAGCAGCATCCCTCCCCTTCCCAACACAGCAGCATCCTTCCCCATCCCAACACAGCAGCGTCCGTCCCATCCCAACACACCAGCATCCTTCCTCTTCCCAACACACCAGCAATCCTCCCCTTCCCAACACAGAAGCATAGTTCCCAATCCCAACACAGTAGCATCCTTCCCCAGCCCAACACAGCAGCATCCTACATCATCCCAACACAGCAGCCTCCTTCCCCATCCCAAGACAGCAGCATCCTGCTCAATCCCAACACAGCAGCATTCTTTCTCATCCCAACACAGCAGCATCCTTCTCCATCCCAACACGGCAGCATGCTTCCCCATCCCAACACAACAGCATCCGCGTCCCCATCCAAACATAGCAGCATCCTTCCCCATTCCAACACTGCAGCAACCTTCCCCTTCCCAACACAGAAGCATGCTTCCCCATTCCAACACAGCAGCATCATTTCCCGTCCCAACACACCACCTTGCATCCCCATCCCAACAAAGCAGCATCCTTCCCCATCCCAACACAGCACCTTCTGTCCCCATCGCAAAACAGCAGCATCCTTCTGCATTCCAACACAGCAGCATTCTTCCCTATCCCAACATAGCACCATCCTTCCCCATCCCTACACAGAATCTTCTGTCCCCATCCCAACACAGCAGCATCCGTCCCCATCCCAACACAGCAGCATCCTTCCCCATCCCAACACAGCAGCAAACTTTCCCGTCCCAACACAGCAGCATCCTTCCTCTTCCCAACACAGCAGCATCCATCCAATTCCCAACACAGCAGCATCTTTCCCTATCCCAACATAGTAGAATCATTCTCCATCACAAGACTGCAGCATCCTTCCCCATCCCAAGACAGCAGCATCCTTCCTCTTCCCAACACAGCAGCAATCCTCCCCTTCCTTCTCAATCCAAATTCAGCAGCATCTATTCTCAGATAAACACAGCAGCATCCTTCCCCATCCCAAGACAGCAGCATCTTGCTCAATCCCAACGCAGCAGCATTCTTTCCCATCCCAACACAGCAGCATCCTTCTCCATCCCAACACAGCAGCAAACTTCCCCATCCCAACACAGAAGCATGCTTCCCCATCCCAACACAGCAGCATCCTTCCCCATCCCAACACAGCACCTTCTGTCCCCATCGCAACACAGCACAATCCTTCTTCATCCCAACACAGTGGCATCTTTCCCCATCCCAACGCAGCAGCATCCTTCCGCTTCCCAACACATCAGCATCCTTCTCCATCCCAACACAGCAGCATCGTTCCCCATCCAAACACAGCAGCATCCTTCCCCGTCCCAACACAGCACCTGGTATCCCCATCCCAACACAGCAGCATCCTTCCCCATCACAACACAGCACCTTCTGTCCCCATCGCAACACAGCATCATCCTTCTGCATCCCAACACAGCAGCATCCTTCCCAACCCAACATAGCAGCATCCTTCCCCTTCCCTACTCAGAATCTTTTGTCCCCATCACAACAAAGCAGCATCCATCCCGATCCCAACACAGCAGCATCCTTCCACATCACAACACAGCAGCAAACTTATCCTTCCCAACACAGCAGCATCCTTCCTCTTCCCAAAACAGCAGCATCCCTCCCCTTCCCAAAAAACAAGCATCCATCCCCTTCCCAACACAGCAGCATCCTTCCTCTTCCCAACACAGCAGCATCCCTCCCAATCCCAACACAGCAGCACCTTTCCCTATCCCAACACAGTAGCATCCTTTTCCATCCCAAGACTGCAGCATCCTTCCCCATCCCAAGACAGCAGCATCCTTCTCAATCCCAACACAGCAGAATGAATCCTCAATTAAAGACAGCAGCATCCTTCCCCGTCCCAACACAGCAGCATCCTTTTCCTTCCAAACACAGCAGCAACCTTCCCCATCCCAACACAAGAGCATCCGTTCCCATCCCAACACAGCAGCAAACTTCCCCATCCCTACACAGCAGCAAACTTCCCCATCCCATCACAGCAGCAAACTTCCCCATCCCAACACAGAAGCATGCTTCCGCATCCCAACACAGCAGCATCATTCTCCATCCCAACACAGCAGCATCCTTTCCCTTCCCAACACGGCACATCCTTCCCCATCCCAAAACAGCAGCATCCATCCCCTTTGCAAAAAAGCAGCAAAACTCCCCTTCCCAACACAGCAGCATCCTTCCCCATCCCAACACAGCAGCATCCTTCCCCATCCCCACACAGCAGCGGCCGTCCCCAAAACAGCACGGCAGCGTCCATCCTCTTCCCAACACAGCAGCATCCATCCCATTCCCAACAGAGCAGCATATTTACCTATCCCAACATAGTAGAATCCTTCTCCATCACAAGACTGCAGCATCCTTCCCCATCCCAACACAGCAGCAATCCTCCCCTTCCTTCTCAATCCAAATTCAGCAGCATCCATTCTCTTTTAAACACAGCAGCATCCTTCCCCATCCCAACACAAGAGATCCGTCCCCATCCCAACACAGCAGCATACTTCCCCATCCCAACACACCAGCAACCTTCCCCATCCCAACTCAGTAGGATGCATCCCCAGCCCAACACAGCAGCATCCTTCTCCATCCCAAGACAGCAGCATCCTTCTCCATCCCAACACAGCAGCATCCTTTCCCTTCCCAACACGGCACATCCTTCCCCTTCCCAAAACAGCAGCATCCCTCCCCTTCGCAAAACAGCAGCATCCCTCCCCTTCCCAACACAGCAGCATCCTTCCCCATCCCAACACAGCAGCATCCGTCCCATCCCAACACACCAGCATCCTTCCTCTTCCCAACACACCAGCAATCCTCCCCTTCCCAACACAGAGGCATAGTTCCCAATCCCAACACAGTAGCATCCTTCCCCAGCACAACACAGCAGAAACCTTCATCATCCCAACACAGCAGCCTCCTTCCCCATCCCAAGAAAGCATCATCCTGCTCAATCCCAACACAGCAGCATTCTTTCTCATCCCAACATAGCAGCATCCTTCTCCATCTCAACACGGCAGCGTGCTTACCCATCCCAACACAACAGCATCCGCGTCCCCATCCAAACATAGCAGCATCCTTCCCCATCCCAACACAGCAGCAACCTTCCCCATCCCAACACAGAAGCAGGCTTCTCCATCCCAACACAGCAGCATCCTTCCCTTCCCAACACAGCACCTTGCATCCCCATCCCAACACAGCAGCATCCTTCTCCATCCCAACACAGCAGCATCCTTCCCTTCCCAACACAGCACCTTGCATCCCCATCCCAACACAGCAGCATCCTTCCCCATCCCAACACAGCACCTTCTGTCCCCATCGCAACACAGCAGCATCCTTCAGCATCCCAACACAGCAGCATTCTTCCCTATCCCAACAAAGCAGAATTCTTCCCCATCACAACACAGCACCTTCTGTCCACATCCCAACACAGCAGCATCCTTCCCCATCCCAACACAGCAGCATCCGTCCCATCCCAACACACCAGCATCCTTCCTCTTCCCAACACACCAGCAATCCTCCCCTTCCCAACACAGAAGCATATTTCCCAATCCCAACACAGTAGCATCCTTCCCCAGCACAACACAGCAGCATCCTTCATCTTCCCAACACAGCAGCCTCCTTCCCCATCCCAAGACAGCAGCATCCTGCTCAATCCCAACACAGCAGCATTCTTTCTCATCCCAACATAGCAGCATCCTACTCCATCGCAACACGGCAGCATGCTTACCCATCCCAACACAACAGCATCCGCATCCCCATCCAAACATAGCAGCATCCTTCCCCATCCAAACACAGCAGCAACCTTCCCCATCCCAACACAGAAGCAGGCTTCCCCATCCCAACACAGCAGCATCCTTCCCTTCCCAACACAGCACCTTGCATCCCCATCCCAACACAGCAGCATCCTTCCCCATCCCAACACAGCACCTTCTGTCCCCATCGCAACACAGCAGCATCCTTCAGCATCCCAACACAGCAGCATTCTTCCCTATCCCAACAGAGCATAATTCTTCCCCATCACAACACAGCACCTTCTGTCCACATCCCAACACAGCAGCATCCTTCTGCATCTCAACACAGCAGCATCCGTCCACCCAACACACCAGAATCCTTCCTCTTCCCAACACAGAAGCAATACTCCCCTTCCCAACACAGAAGCATAGTTCCCAATCCCAACACAGTAGCATCCTTCCCCAGCCCAACACAGCAGCATCCTTCATCATCCCAACACAGCAACGTCCTTCTCCATGCCAACACAGCGGCTGCGTTCCCCGTCCCAACACAGCAGCATCCTGCTCAATCCCAGCACAGCAGCAGTCTTTCTCATCCCAACACAGCAGCATTTTTTCTCATCTCAAAACAGCTGCATGCTTCCCCATCCCAACACAACAGCATCCGCATCCCCATGCAAACATAGCAGCATCCTTCCCCATCCCAACACAGCAGCAACCTTCCCCATCCCAACACAGAAGCATGCTTCCCCATCCCAACACAGCAGCACCCTTCCCCGTCCCAACACGGCACCTTGCATCCCCATCCCAACACAGCAGCATCCTTCCCCATCCCAACACAGCACCTTCTGTCCCCATCGCACCACAGCACAATCCTTCTTCATCCCAACACAGCGGCATCTTTCCCCATCCCAACGCAGCAGCATCCTTCCGCTACCCAACACATCAGCATCCTTCTCCATCCCAACACAGCAGCATCTTTCCCCATCCAAACACAGCAACATCCTTCCCCGTCCCAACACAGCACCTTGTATCCCCAACCCAACACAGCAGCATCCTTCCCCATCACAACACAGCACCTTCTGTCCCCATCGCAACACAGCATCATCCTTCTGCATCCCAACACAGCAGCATCCTTCCCTATCCCAACATAGCAGCATCCTTCCCCATCACAACACAGCTCCTTCTGTCCCCATCCCAACACAGCAGCATCCTTTTGCATCCCAACACAGCAGCATCCTTCCCTATCCATACATAGCACCATCCTTCCCCTTCCCTACTCAGAATCATCTGTCCCCATCACAACAAAGCAGCATCCATCCCGATCCCAACACAGCAGCATCCTTCCCCATCCCAAAACAGCAGCAAACTTACCCTTCCCAACACAGCAGCATCCTTCCTCTTCCCAACACAGCAGCATCCCTCCCATTCCCAACACAGCAGCATCTTTTCCTATCCCAACACAGTAGAATCCTTTCCCCATCCCAAGACAGCAGCATCCTTCTCAATCCCAACACAGCAGCATCCATCCTCAATTAAAGACAGCAGCATCCTTCCCCTTCCCAACACAGCAGCATCCTTTTCCTTCCCAACACAGCAGCAACCTTCCCCATCCCAACACAAGAGCATCCGTCCCCATCCCAACACAGCAGCATCCTTCCCCATCCCTACACAGCAGCAATCCATCCCTTCCCAACACAGAAGCATAGTTCCCAATCCCAACACAGTAGCATCCTTCCCCAGCCCAACACAGCAGCATCCTTCATCATCCCAACACAGCAGCGTCCTTCTCCATCCCAACGCAGCGGCTACGTTCCCCGTCCCAACACAGCAGTATCCTTTGCCATGCCAACAAAGCAGCCTCCTTCCCCATCTCAACACAGCAGCATCCTGCTCAATCCCAACACAGCAGCATTCTTTCTCATCCCAACACAGCAGCATCCTTCTCCATCCCAATACGGCAGCATGCTTCCCCATCCCAACACAACAGCATCCGCATCCCCATCCAAACATAGCAGCAACCTTCCCCATCCCAACACAGCAGCAAACTTCCCCATCCCAACACAGAAGCATGCTTCCCCATCCCAACACAGCAGCATCCTTCCCTGTCCCAACACAGCACCTTGCATCCCCATCCCAACACAGCAGCATCCTTCCCCATCCCAACACAGCACCTTCTGTCCCCATCGCAACACAGCACAATCCTTCTTCATCCCAACACAGCGGCATCTTTCCCCATCCCAACACAGCAGCATCCTTCCGCTTCCCAACACATCAGCATCCTTCTCATCCCAACACAGCAGCGTCGTTCCCCATCCAAACACAGCAGCATCCTTCCCCGTCCCAACACAGCACCTTGTATCCCCATCCCAACACAGCAGCATCCTTCCCCATCCCAACACAGCACCTTCTGTCCCCATCGCAACACAGCATCATCCTTCTGCATCCCAACACAGCAGCATCCTTCCCTATCCCAACATAGCAGCATCCTTCCCCATCACAACACAGCACCTTCTGTCCCCATCCCAACACAGCAGCATCCTTTTGCATCCCAACACAGAAGCATCCTTCCCTATCCATACATAGCACCATCCTTCCCCTTCCCTATTCAGAATCTTCTGTCCCCATCACAAAAAAGCAGCATCCATCCCGATCCCAACACAGCAGCATCCTTCCTCATCCCAACACAGCAGCAAACTTATCCTTCCCAACACAGCAGCATCCTTCCTCTTCCCAAAACAGCAGCATCCCTCCCCTTCCCAAAAAACAAGCATCCATCCCCTTCCCAACACAGCAGCATCCTTCCTCTTCCCAACACAGCAGCATCCCACCCACTCCCAACACAGCAGCATCCTTCCCCATCCCAACACAGCAGCATCCTTCTCAATCCCAACACAGCAGCATCCATCCTCAATTAAAGACAGCAGCATCCTTCCCCTTCCCAACAAAGCACCATCCTTTTCCTTCCCAACACAGCAGCAACCTTCCCTATCCCTACACAAGAGCATCCGTCCCCATCCCAACACAGCCGCATCCTTCCCCATCCCTACACAGCAGCAAACTTCCCCATCCCAACACAGAAGCATGCTTCCCCATCCCAACACAGCAGCATCATTCTCCATCCCAACACAGCAGCATCCTTTCCCTTCCCAACACGGCACATCCTTCCCCTCCCCAAAACAGCAGCATCCCTCCCCTTTGCAAAAAAGCAGCAACCCTCCCCTTCCCAACACAGCAGCATCCTTCCCCATCCAAACACTGCAGCATCCTTCCCCATCCCAACACAGCAGCATTCTTCCCCATCCCAACACAGCAGCATCCTTCCCCATCCCAACACAGCAGCGGCCGTCCCCATCCCAGCACAGCAGCGTCCTTCCTCTTCCCAACACAGCAGCATCCATCCCATTCCCAACACAGCAGAAACTTTACCTATCACAACATAGTAGAATCCTTCTCCATCACAAGACTGCAGCATCCTTCCCCATCCCAAGACAGCAGCATCCTTCCTCTACCCAACACAGCAGCAATCCTCCCCTTCCTTCTCAATCCAAATTCAGCAGCATCCATTCTCTTTTAAACACAGTAGCATCCTTCCCCATCCCAACACAAGAGCATCCGTCCCCATCGCAACACAGCAGCATACTTCCCCATCCCAACACACCAGCAACCTTCCCCATCCCAACACAGTAGGATGCATCCCCAGCCCAACACAGCAGCATCCTTCTCCATCCCAACACAGCAGCATCCTTTCCCTTCCCAACACGGCACATCCTTCCCCTTCCCAAAACAGCAGCATCCCTCCCCTTCGCAAAACAGCAGCATCCCACCCCTTCCCAACACAGCAGCATCCTTCCCCATCCCAACACAGCAGCATCCGTCCCATCCCAACACACCAGCATCCTTCCTCTTCCCAACACAGCAGCAATCCTCCCCTTCCCAAAACAGAAGCATAGTTCCCAACCCCAACACAGTAGCATCCTTCCCCAGCCCAACACAGCAGCATCCTTCATCATCCCAACACAGCAGCCTCCTTCCCCATCCCAAGACAGCAGCATCCTGCTCAATCCCAACACAGCAGCATTCTTTCTCATCCCAACAGAGCAGCATCCTTCTCCATCCCAACAAGGCAGCATGCTTCCCCATCCCAACACAACAGCATCCGTGTCCCCATCCAAACACAGCATCATCCTTCCCCATCCCAACACAGCAGGATCCTTCCCCGTCCCAACACAGCACCTAGCATCCCCATCCCAACACAGCAGCAACCTTCCCAATCCCAACACAGCACCTTCTGTCCCCATCGCAACACAGCAGCATCCTTCTGCATCCCAACACATCAGCATTCTTCCCTATCCCAACACAGCAGCATCCTTCCCCATCACAACACAGCACCTTCTGTCCACATCGCAACACAGCAGCATCCTTCTGCATCCCAACACAGCAGCATCCTTCCCTATCCCAACATAGCACCATCCCTCCCCATCCCTAAACAGAATCTTCTGTCCCCATCCAAACACAGCAGCATTCGTCACCATCCCAACACAGCAGCATCCTTCCCCATCCCAACACAGCAGCAATCTTTCCCTTCCCAACACAGCAGCATCCTTCCTCTTCCCAAAACAGCAGCATCCCTCCCCTTACCAAAAAAGCAACATCCCTCCCCTTCCCAACACAGCAGCAACCTTCCCCATCCCAACACAGCAGCGTCCGTCCCCATCCCAACACAGCAGCATCCTTCCCCATCCCAACACAGCAGCATCCGTTTCCTTCCCAAACACACCAGCATCCTTCCCCATCCCAACACAAGAGCATCCATCCCCATTCCAACACAGCAGCATCCTTCCCCATCCCAACACAGCAGCAAACTTCCCCATCCCACCACAGAAGTATGCTTCCCCATCCCAACACAGCAGCATTGTTATCCATCCCAACACAGCATCATCCTTTGCCATCCCAACAACGCACGTCCTTCCAATTCCCAAAACAGCAGCATCCATCCCCTTCGCAAAACAGCAGCATCCCTCCCCTTCCCAACACAGCAGCATCCGTTCCATCCCAACAAAGCAGCATCCTTACTCTTCCCAACACAGCAGCAACTCTCCCCTTCCCAACACAGCAGCATCCTTCCTAATCCCAGCACAGTAGCATCCTTCCCCGTCCCAACACAGCAGCATTCTTCTCCATCCCAACACAGCAGCCTCCTTCCCCATCCCAATACAGCAGCATCGTGGTCAATCCCAACACAGCAGCATTCTTTCTAATCCCAACACAGCAGCATCCTTCTCCCTCCCAACACGGCAGCAGCCTTCTCCATCCCAACACAACAGCATCTGTCCCCATCCCAACACAGCACCATCCATCCCCGTCCCAACACAGCAGCATCCTTCCGCAGCCCAACACAACAGCAACATTCCTCATCCCAACACATGCAGCAACCTTCCCCTTCCAAACACAGCAGCATGCTTCCTCATCCCAACACAGCAAGATCCTTCTCCATTCAAACACAGCAGCATCCTTCCCCTTCTCTACACAGCAGCATCCTTCTTCATCCCAACACAGCAGTTCCTTCCCCGTCCCAATACAGCAGCATCCTTCTCCATGCCAACACAGCAGCCTCCTTCCCCAACCCAAGACAGCATCATCCTGCTCAATCCCAACACAGCAGCATTCTTTCTCATCCCAACACGGAAGCATGCTTCCCCATCCCAACACAACTGCATCCGTGTCCCCATCCAAACACAGCAGCATCCTTCCCCATCCTAACACAGCAGCAACCTTCCCCATCCCAACACAGAAGCATGCTTCCCCATCCCAACACAGCAGCATCCTTCCCCATCCCAACACAGCACCTTGCATTCCCATCCCAACAAAGCAGCATCCATCCCCATCCCAACAACGCACCTTCTGTCCCCATCCAAACACAGCAGCATCCTTCCCCATCCCAACACAACAGCATCCTTCCCCGTCCCAACACAGCACCTAGCATCCCCATCCCAACACAGCAGCAACCTTCCCAATCCCAACACAGCACCTTCTGTCCCCATCGCAACACAGCAGCATCCTTCTGCATCCCAACACATCAGCATTCTTCCCTATCCCAACACAGCAGCATCCTTACCCATCACAACTCAGCACCTTCTGTCCACATCGCAACACAGCAGCGTCCTTCTGCATCCCAACACAGCAGCATCCTTCCCCATCCCAACACAGAAGCAATCTTTCCTTTCCCAACACAGCAGCATCCTTCCTCTTCCCAAACCAGCAGCATCCCTCCCCTTACCAAAAAAGCAACATCCCTCCCCTTCCCAACACAGCAGCATCCTTCCCCATCCCAACACAGCAGCGTCTGTCCCCATCCCAACACAGCAGCATCCTTCCCCATCCCAACACAGCAGCATCCGTTTCCTTCCCAACACACCAGCATCCTTCCCCATCCCAAGACAAGAGCATCCATCCCCATTCCAACACAGCAGCATCCTTCCCCATCCCAACACAGCAGCAACCTTCCCCATCCCAACACAGAAGCATGCTTCCCCATCCCAACACAGCAGCATTCTTATCCATCCCAACACAGCAGCATCCTTTGCCATCCCAACAAGGCACGTCCTTCCAATTCCCAAAACAGCAGCATCCATGCCCTTCGCAAAACAGCAGCATCCCTCCCCTTCCCAAAATCAGCAGCATCCGTCACATCCCAACAAAGCAGCATCCTTCCTCTTCCCAACACAGCAGCAACTCTCCCCTTCCCAACACAGCAGCATCCTTCCGAATCCCAGCACAGTAGCATCCTTCCCCGGCCCAACACAGCAGCATCCTTCTCCATCCCAACACAGCAGCCTCCTTCCCCATCCCAAGACAGCAGCATCCTGCTCAATCCCAACACAGCAGCATTCTTTCTCATCCCAACACAGCAGCATCCTTCTCCCTCCCAACACGGCAGCAGCCTTCTCCATCCCAACACAACAGCATCTGTCCCCATCCCAACACAGCAGCATCCTTCCCCATCACAAAACAGCAGCATCTGTCCCATCCCAACACAGCAGCAACCTTCCTGTTCGCAAAACAGCATCATCCGTCCATATCCCAAAACAGCACCGTCTGTCCCCATCCCAGTACAGCAGCATCCTTCCCCATCCCAACACAAAAGCATCCTTCCACATCCCAACACAGCACCATCCATCCCCGTCCCAACACAGCAGCATCCTTCCGCAGCCCAACGCAACAGCATCTTTACTCATCCCAACACATGCAGCAACCATCCCCTTCCAAATGCAGCAGCATGCTTCCTCATCCCAACACAGCAACATCCTTCTCCATTCCAACACAGCAGCATCCTTCCCCTTCCCTACACAGCAGCATCCCTCTTCATCCCAACACAGCAGTTCCTTCCCCGTCCCAACACAGCAGCATCCTTCTCCATGCCAACACAGCAGCATCCTTCCCCATCCCAACACAGCAGCATCCTTCTCCATGCCAACACAGCAGCCTCCTTCCCCATGCCAAGACAGCAGCATCCTGCTCAATCCCAACACAGCAGCATTCTTTCTCATCCCAACACAGCAGCATCCTTCTACATCACAACACGGAAGCATGCTTCCCCATCCCAACACAACAGCATCCGTGTCCCCATCCAAACACAGCAGCATCCATCCCCATCCCAACACAGCAGCAACCTTCCCCATCCCAAAACAGAAGCATGCTTCTCCATCCCAACACAGCAGCATCCTTCCCCGTCCCAACACAGCACCTTGCATTCCCATCCCAACAAAGCAGCATCCATCCCCATCCCAACACAGCAGCATCCATCCCCATCCCAACACAGCAGCGTCCGTCCCCATCCCAACACAGCAGCATCCTTCCCCATCCCAACACAGCAGCATCCGTTTCCTTCCCAACACAGCAGCATCCTTCCCCATCCCAACACAAGATCATCCATCCCCATTCCAACACAGCAGCATCCTTCCCCATCCCTACACAGCAGCAACCTTCCCCATCCCAACACAGAAGCATGCTTCCCCATACCAACACAGCAGCGTTCTTATCCATCCCAACACAGCAGCATCCTTTCCCATCCCAACAAGACACTTCCTTCCAATTCCCAAAACAGCAGCATCCATCCCCTTCACAAATCAGCAGCATCCCTCCCCTTCCCAACACAGCAGCATCCGTCACCATCCCAACACAAGATCATCCATCCCCATTCCAACACAGCAGCATCCTTCCCCATCCCAACACAGCAGCAACCTTCCCCATCCCAACATAGAAGCATGCTTCCCCATCCCAACACAGCAGCATTCTTATCCTTCCCAACACAGCAGCATCCTTTCCCATCCCAACAAGGCACGTCCTTCCAATTCCCAAAACAGCAGCATCCATCCCATTCCCAACACTGAAGCATCGGTCCCCATCCTAACACAGCAGCATCCTTCCCCATCCCAACACAGGCGCATGCTTCCCCATCCCAACACAGAAGCATCGGTCCCCATGCTAACACAGCAGCATCCTTCCCCATACCAACACAGCAGCAACCTTCCCCATCCCAACACAGAAGCATGCTTCCCCATCCCAACACAGCAGCATCCTTTCCCATCCCAACAAGGCACGTCCTTCCAATTCCCAAAACAGCAGCATCCATCCCATTCCCAACACAGCAGCAACCCTCCCCTTCCCAACACAGCAGCATCCTTCCCAATCCCAGCACAGTAACATCCTTCCCCGTCCCAACACAGCAGAATCCTTCTCCATCCCAACACAGCAGCCTCCTTCTCCATCCCAAGACAACAGCATCCTGGGCAATCCCAACACAGCAGCATTATTTCTCATCCCAGCACAGCAGCATCCTTCTCTCTCCCAACACGGCAGCAGCCTTCTCCATCCCAACACAACGGCATCCGTCCCCATCCCAACACAGCAGCATCCGTCCCATCCCAACACAGCAGCAACCTTCCTGTTCTCAAAACAGCAGCATCCGTCCCTATCCCAACACAGCACCTTCTGTCCCCATCCCAATACAGCATCATCCTTCCCCATCCCAACACAACAGCATCCTTCCTCATCACAACACAGCACCATCCTTCCCCGTCCCAACACAGCAGCATCCATCCGCAGCCCAACACAAAAGCATCCTTCCTCATCCCAACACATGCAGCATCCTTCCCCTTCACAACACAGCAGCATCCTGCCCCATCCCAACATAGCTGCATCCTTCCCATTCCCAACACAGCAGCATGCTTCCCCATCCCAACACAGAAGCATCGGTCCCCATCCTAACACAGCAGCATCCTTCCCCATCCCAACACAGGCGCATGCTTCCCCATCCCAACACAGAAGCATCGGTCCCCATGCTAACACAGCAGCATCCTTCCCCATCCCAACACAGGAGCATACTTCCCCATCCCAACACAGCAGCATCCCTCCCCTTCCAAACACAGCAGCATCCTTCCTGATCCAAATACATCAGCATCCTTCCCCAACCCAACACAGCAGCATCCATCCCCATCCCAACACATCAGCATACTTCTCCATCTCAACACAGCGGCATCGTTCCCGGTCCCAACACAGCAGCATTCCGCCCCGTCCCTACAAAGCAGCATCCTTCCCCACCCCAACACAGCAGCATCCTTCTCCATGCCAACACAGCAGCCTCCTTCCCCATCCCAAGACAGCAGCATCCTGCTCATTCCCAACACAGCAGCATTCTTTCTCATCCCAACACAGCAGCATACTTCGCCATCCCAACACGGCAGCATGCTTCCCCATCCCAACACAACAGCATCCGTGTCTTCATCCAAACACAGCAGCATTCTTCCCCATCCCAACACAGCAGCATCCTTCCCCGTCCCAACACAGCACCATGCATTGCCATCCCAACACAGCAGCATCCATCCCCATCCCAACACATCAGCATACTTCTCCATCTCAACACAGCGGCATCGTTCCCGGTCCCAACACAGCAGCATTCCGCCCCGTCCCTACCAAGCAGCATCCTTCCCCACCCCAACACAGCAGCATCCTTCTCGATGCCAACACAGCAGCCTCCTTCCCCATCCCAAGACAGCAGCATCCTGCTCATTCCCAACACAGCAGCATTCTTTCTCATCCCAACACAGCAGCATACTTCGCCATCCCAACACGGCAGCATGCTTCCCCATCCCAACACAACAGCATCCGTGTCTTCATCCAAACACAGCAGCATTCTTCCCCATCCCAACACAGCAGCATCCTTCCCCGTCCCAACACAGCACCATGCATTGCCATCCCAACACAGCAGCATCCTTCCCCATCCCAACACAGCACCTTCTGTCCCCATCGCAACACAGCAGCATCCTTCTGCATCCCAACACAGCAGCATTCTTCCCTATCCCAACATAGCAGCATCCTTCCCCATCACAACAAAGCACCTTCTGTCAACATCGCAACACAGCAGCATCCTTCTGCATCCCAACACAGCAGCATTCTTCCCTATCCCAACATAGCAGCATCCTTCCCCAACACAACAAAACACCTTCTGTCAACATCGCAACACAGCAGCATCCTTCTGCATCCCAACACAGCAGCATCCTTCCCTATCCCAACATAGCACGATCCTTCCCCATCACTACACAGAATCTTCTATTCCCATCCTAACACAGCAGCATTCGTCCCCATCCCAACACAGCAGCATCCTTCCCCATCCCAACACAGCAGCAAACTTTCCCTTCCCAACACAGCAGCATCCTTCCCCATCCCAACACAGCAGCAATCCTCCCCTTCCTTCTCAATCCAAATTCAGCAGCATCCATTCTCTTTTAAACACAGTAGCATCCTTCCCCATCCCAACACAAGAGCATCCGTCCCCATCGCAACACAGCAGCATACTTCCCCATCCCAACACACCAGCAACCTTCTCCATCCCAACACAGTAGGATGCATCCCCAGCCCAACACAGCAGCATCCTTCTCCATCCCAACACAGCAGCATCCTTTCCCTTCCCAACACGGCACATCCTTCCCCTTCCCAAAACAGCAGCATCCCTCCCCTTCGCAAAACAGCAGCATCCCACCCCTTCCCAACACAGCAGCATCCTTCCCCATCCCAACACAGCAGCATCCGTCCCATCCCAACACACCAGCATCCTTCCTCTTCCCAACACAGCAGCAATCCTCCCCTTCCCAAAACAGAAGCATAGTTCCCAACCCCAACACAGTAGCATCCTTCCCCAGCCCAACACAGCAGCATCCTTCATCATCCCAACACAGCAGCCTCCTTCCCCATCCCAAGACAGCAGCATCCTGCTCAATCCCAACACAGCAGCATTCTTTCTCATCCCAACAGAGCAGCATCCTTCACCATCCCAACAAGGCAGCATGCTTCCCCATCCCAACACAACAGCATCCGTGTCCCCATCCAAACACAGCATCATCCTTCCCCATCCCAACACAGCAGGATCCTTCCCCGTCCCAACACAGCACCTAGCATCCCCATCCCAACACAGCAGCAACCTTCCCAATCCCAACACAGCACCTTCTGTCCCCATCGCAACACAGCAGCATCCTTCTGCATCCCAACACATCAGCATTCTTCCGTATCCCAACACAGCAGCATCCTTCCCCATCACAACACAGCACCTTCTGTCCACATCGCAACACAGCAGCATCCTTCTGCATCCCAACACAGCAGCATCCTTCCCTATCCCAACATAGCACCATCCTTCCCCATCCCTAAACAGAATCTTCTGTCCCCATCCAAACACAGCAGCATTCGTCACCATCCCAACACAGCAGCATCCTTCCCCATCCCAACACAGCAGCAATCTTTCCCTTCCCAACACAGCAGCATCCTTCCTCTTCCCAAAACAGCAGCATCCCTCCCCTTACCAAAAAAGCAACATCCCTCCCCTTCCCAACACAGCAGCAACCTTCCCCATCCCAACACAGCAGCGTCCGTCCCCATCCCAACACAGCAGCATCCTTCCCCATCCCAACACAGCAGCATCCGTTTCCTTCCCAACACACCAGCATCCTTCCCCATCCCAACACAAGAGCATCCATCCCCATTCCAACACAGCAGCATCCTTCCCCATCCCAACACAGCAGCAAACTTCCCCATCCCACCACAGAAGCTTGCTTCCCCATCCCAACACAGCAGCATTGTTATCCATCCCAACACAGCATCATCCTTTGCCATCCCAACAACGCACGTCCTTCCAATTCCCAAAACAGCAGCATCCATCCCCTTCGCAAAACAGCAGCATCCCTCCCCTTCCCAACACAGCAGCATCCGTTCCATCCCAACAAAGCAGCATCCTTACTCTTCCCAACACAGCAGCAACTCTCCCCTTCCCAACACAGCAGCATCCTTCCTAATCCCAGCACAGTAGCATCCTTCCCCGTCCCAACACAGCAGCATTCTTCTCCATCCCAACACAGCAGCCTCCTTCCCCATCCCAATACAGCAGCATCGTGGTCAATCCCAACACAGCAGCATTCTTTCTAATCCCAACACAGCAGCATCCTTCTCCCTCCCAACACGGCAGCAGCCTTCTCCATCCCAACACAACAGCATCTGTCCCCATCCCAACACAGCACCATCCATCCCCGTCCCAACACAGCAGCATCCTTCCGCAGCCCAACACAACAGCAACATTCCTCATCCCAACACATGCAGCAACCTTCCCCTTCCAAACACAGCAGCATGCTTCCTCATCCCAACACAGCAAGATCCTTCTCCATTCAAACACAGCAGCATCCTTCCCCTTCCCTACACAGCAGCATCCTTCTTCATCCCAACACAGCAGTTCCTTCCCCGTCCCAATACAGCAGCATCCTTCTCCATGCCAACACAGCAGCCTCCTTCCCCAACCCAAGACAGCATCATCCTGCTCAATCCCAACACAGCAGCATTCTTTCTCATCCCAACACGGAAGCATGCTTCCCCATCCCAACACAACTGCATCCGTGTCCCCATCCAAACACAGCAGCATCCTTCCCCATCCTAACACAGCAGCAACCTTCCCCATCCCAACACAGAAGCATGCTTCCCCATCCCAACACAACAGCATCCGCATCCCCATCCAAACATAGCAGCAACCTTCCCCATCCCAACACAGCAGCAAACTTCCCCATCCCAACACAGAAGCATGCTTCCCCATCCCAACACAGCAGCATCCTTCCCTGTCCCAACACAGCACCTTGCATCCCCATCCCAACACAGCAGCATCCTTCCCCATCCCAACACAGCACCTTCTGTCCCCATCGCAACACAGCACAATCCTTCTTCATCCCAACACAGCGGCATCTTTCCCCATCCCAACACAGCAGCATCCTTCCGCTTCCCAACACATCAGCATCCTTCTCATCCCAACACAGCAGCGTCGTTCCCCATCCAAACACAGCAGCATCCTTCCCCGTCCCAACACAGCACCTTGTATCCCCATCCCAACACAGCAGCATCCTTCCCCATCCCAACACAGCACCTTCTGTCCCCATCGCAACACAGCATCATCCTTCTGCATCCCAACACAGCAGCATCCTTCCCTATCCCAACATAGCAGCATCCTTCCCCATCACAACACAGCACCTTCTGTCCCCATCCCAACACAGCAGCATCCTTTTGCATCCCAACACAGAAGCATCCTTCCCTATCCATACATAGCACCATCCTTCCCCTTCCCTATTCAGAATCTTCTGTCCCCATCACAAAAAAGCAGCATCCATCCCGATCCCAACACAGCAGCATCCTTCCCCATCCCAACACAGCAGCAAACTTATCCTTCCCAACACAGCAGCATCCTTCCTCTTCCCAAAACAGCAGCATCCCTCCCCTTCCCAAAAAACAAGCATCCATCCCCTTCCCAACACAGCAGCATCCTTCCTCTTCCCAACACAGCAGCATCCCACCCACTCCCAACACAGCAGCATCCTTCCCCATCCCAAGACAGCAGCATCCTTCTCAATCCCAACACAGCAGCATCCATCCTCAATTAAAGACAGCAGCATCCTTCCCCTTCCCAAAACAGCAGCATCCTTTTCCTTCCCAACACAGCAGCAACCTTCCCTATCCCTACACAAGAGCATCCGTCCCCATCCCAACACAGCCGCATCCTTCCCCATCCCTACACAGCAGCAAACCTCCCCATCCCAACACAGAAGCATGCTTCCCCATCCCAACACAGCAGCATCATTCTCCATCCCAACACAGCAGCATCCTTTCCCTTCCCAACACGGCACATCCTTCCCCTCCCCAAAACAGCAGCATCCCTCCCCTTTGCAAAAAAGCAGCAACCCTCCCCTTCCCAACACAGCAGCATCCTTCCCCATCCAAACACTGCAGCATCCTTCCCCATCCCAACACAGCAGCATCCTTCCCCATCCCAACACAGCAGCATCCTTCCCCATCCCAACACAGCAGCGGCCGTCCACATCCCAGCACAGCAGCGTCCTTCCTCTTCCCAACACAGCAGCATCCATCCCATTCCCAACACAGCAGAAACTTTACCTATCCCAACATAGTAGAATCCTTCTCCATCACAAGACTGCAGCATCCTTCCCCATCCCAAGACAGCAGCATCCTTCCTCTACCCAACACAGCAGCAATCCTCCCCTTCCTTCTCAATCCAAATTCAGCAGCATCCATTCTCTTTTAAACACAGTAGCATCCTTCCCCATCCCAACACAAGAGCATCCGTCCCCATCGCAACACAGCAGCATACTTCCCCATCCCAACACACCAGCAACCTTCTCCATCCCAACACAGTAGGATGCATCCCCAGCCCAACACAGCAGCATCCTTCTCCATCCCAACACAGCAGCATCCTTTCCCTTCCCAACACGGCACATCCTTCCCCTTCCCAAAACAGCAGCATCCCTCCCCTTCGCAAAACAGCAGCATCCCACCCCTTCCCAACACAGCAGCATCCTTCCCCATCCCAACACAGCAGCATCCGTCCCATCCCAACACACCAGCATCCTTCCTCTTCCCAACACAGCAGCAATCCTCCCCTTCCCAAAACAGAAGCATAGTTCCCAACCCCAACACAGTAGCATCCTTCCCCAGCCCAACACAGCAGCATCCTTCATCATCCCAACACAGCAGCCTCCTTCCCCATCCCAAGACAGCAGCATCCTGCTCAATCCCAACACAGCAGCATTCTTTCTCATCCCAACAGAGCAGCATCCTTCACCATCCCAACAAGGCAGCATGCTTCCCCATCCCAACACAACAGCATCCGTGTCCCCATCCAAACACAGCATCATCCTTCCCCATCCCAACACAGCAGGATCCTTCCCCGTCCCAACACAGCACCTAGCATCCCCATCCCAACACAGCAGCAACCTTCCCAATCCCAACACAGCACCTTCTGTCCCCATCGCAACACAGCAGCATCCTTCTGCATCCCAACACATCAGCATTCTTCCGTATCCCAACACAGCAGCATCCTTCCCCATCACAACACAGCACCTTCTGTCCACATCGCAACACAGCAGCATCCTTCTGCATCCCAACACAGCAGCATCCTTCCCTATCCCAACATAGCACCATCCTTCCCCATCCCTAAACAGAATCTTCTGTCCCCATCCAAACACAGCAGCATTCGTCACCATCCCAACACAGCAGCATCCTTCCCCATCCCAACACAGCAGCAATCTTTCCCTTCCCAACACAGCAGCATCCTTCCTCTTCCCAAAACAGCAGCATCCCTCCCCTTACCAAAAAAGCAACATCCCTCCCCTTCCCAACACAGCAGCAACCTTCCCCATCCCAACACAGCAGCGTCCGTCCCCATCCCAACACAGCAGCATCCTTCCCCATCCCAACACAGCAGCATCCGTTTCCTTCCCAACACACCAGCATCCTTCCCCATCCCAACACAAGAGCATCCATCCCCATTCCAACACAGCAGCATCCTTCCCCATCCCAACACAGCAGCAAACTTCCCCATCCCACCACAGAAGCATGCTTCCCCATCCCAACACAGCAGCATTGTTATCCATCCCAACACAGCATCATCCTTTGCCATCCCAACAACGCACGTCCTTCCAATTCCCAAAACAGCAGCATCCATCCCCTTCGCAAAACAGCAGCATCCCTCCCCTTCCCAACACAGCAGCATCCGTTCCATCCCAACAAAGCAGCATCCTTACTCTTCCCAACACAGCAGCAACTCTCCCCTTCCCAACACAGCAGCATCCTTCCTAATCCCAGCACAGTAGCATCCTTCCCCGTCCCAACACAGCAGCATTCTTCTCCATCCCAACACAGCAGCCTCCTTCCCCATCCCAATACAGCAGCATCGTGGTCAATCCCAACACAGCAGCATTCTTTCTAATCCCAAAACAGCAGCATCCTTCTCCCTCCCAACACGGCAGCAGCCTTCTCCATCCCAACACAACAGCATCTGTCCCCATCCCAACACAGCACCATCCATCCCCGTCCCAACACAGCAGCATCCTTCCGCAGCCCAACACAACAGCAACATTCCTCATCCCAACACATGCAGCAACCTTCCCCTTCCAAACACAGCAGCATGCTTCCTCATCCCAACACAGCAAGATCCTTCTCCATTCAAACACAGCAGCATCCTTCCCCTTCCCTACACAGCAGCATCCTTCTTCATCCCAACACAGCAGTTCCTTCCCCGTCCCAATACAGCAGCATCCTTCTCCATGCCAACACAGCAGCCTCCTTCCCCAACCCAAGACAGCATCATCCTGCTCAATCCCAACACAGCAGCATTCTTTCTCATCCCAACACGGAAGCATGCTTCCCCATCCCAACACAACTGCATCCGTGTCCCCATCCAAACACAGCAGCATCCTTCCCCATCCTAACACAGCAGCAACCTTCCCCATCCCAACACAGAAGCATGCTTCCCCATCCCAACACAGCAGCATCCTTCCCCATCCCAACACAGCACCTTGCATTCCCATCCCAACAAAGCAGCATCCATCCCCATCCCAACAACGCACCTTCTGTCCCCATCCAAACACAGCAGCATCCTTCCCCATCCCAACACAACAGCATCCTTCCCCGTCCCAACACAGCACCTAGCATCCCCATCCCAACACAGCAGCAACCTTCCCAATCCCAACACAGCACCTTCTGTCCCCATCGCAACACAGCAGCATCCTTCTGCATCCCAACACATCAGCATTCTTCCCTATCCCAACACAGCAGCATCCTTACCCATCACAACTCAGCACCTTCTGTCCACATCGCAACACAGCAGCGTCCTTCTGCATCCCAACACAGCAGCATCCTTCCCCATCCCAACACAGAAGCAATCTTTCCTTTCCCAACACAGCAGCATCCTTCCTCTTCCCAAACCAGCAGCATCCCTCCCCTTACCAAAAAAGCAACATCCCTCCCCTTCCCAACACAGCAGCATCCTTCCCCATCCCAACACAGCAGCGTCTGTCCCCATCCCAACACAGCAGCATCCTTCCCCATCCCAACACAGCAGCATCCGTTTCCTTCCCAACACACCAGCATCCTTCCCCATCCCAAGACAAGAGCATCCATCCCCATTCCAACACAGCAGCATCCTTCCCCATCCCAACACAGCAGCAACCTTCCCCATCCCAACACAGAAGCATGCTTCCCCATCCCAACACAGCAGCATTCTTATCCATCCCAACACAGCAGCATCCTTTGCCATCCCAACAAGGCACGTCCTTCCAATTCCCAAAACAGCAGCATCCATGCCCTTCGCAAAACAGCAGCATCCCTCCCCTTCCCAAAATCAGCAGCATCCGTCACATCCCAACAAAGCAGCATCCTTCCTCTTCCCAACACAACAGCATCCGCATCCCCATCCAAACATAGCAGCAACCTTCCCCATCCCAACACAGCAGCAAACTTCCCCATCCCAACACAGAAGCATGCTTCCCCATCCCAACACAGCAGCATCCTTCCCTGTCCCAACACAGCACCTTGCATCCCCATCCCAACACAGCAGCATCCTTCCCCATCCCAACACAGCACCTTCTGTCCCCATCGCAACACAGCACAATCCTTCTTCATCCCAACACAGCGGCATCTTTCCCCATCCCAACACAGCAGCATCCTTCCGCTTCCCAACACATCAGCATCCTTCTCATCCCAACACAGCAGCGTCGTTCCCCATCCAAACACAGCAGCATCCTTCCCCGTCCCAACACAGCACCTTGTATCCCCATCCCAACACAGCAGCATCCTTCCCCATCCCAACACAGCACCTTCTGTCCCCATCGCAACACAGCATCATCCTTCTGCATCCCAACACAGCAGCATCCTTCCCTATCCCAACATAGCAGCATCCTTCCCCATCACAACACAGCACCTTCTGTCCCCATCCCAACACAGCAGCATCCTTTTGCATCCCAACACAGAAGCATCCTTCCCTATCCATACATAGCACCATCCTTCCCCTTCCCTATTCAGAATCTTCTGTCCCCATCACAAAAAAGCAGCATCCATCCCGATCCCAACACAGCAGCATCCTTCCTCATCCCAACACAGCAGCAAACTTATCCTTCCCAACACAGCAGCATCCTTCCTCTTCCCAAAACAGCAGCATCCCTCCCCTTCCCAAAAAACAAGCATCCATCCCCTTCCCAACACAGCAGCATCCTTCCTCTTCCCAACACAGCAGCATCCCACCCACTCCCAACACAGCAGCATCCTTCCCCATCCCAACACAGCAGCATCCTTCTCAATCCCAACACAGCAGCATCCATCCTCAATTAAAGACAGCAGCATCCTTCCCCTTCCCAACAAAGCACCATCCTTTTCCTTCCCAACACAGCAGCAACCTTCCCTATCCCTACACAAGAGCATCCGTCCCCATCCCAACACAGCCGCATCCTTCCCCATCCCTACACAGCAGCAAACTTCCCCATCCCAACACAGAAGCATGCTTCCCCATCCCAACACAGCAGCATCATTCTCCATCCCAACACAGCAGCATCCTTTCCCTTCCCAACACGGCACATCCTTCCCCTCCCCAAAACAGCAGCATCCCTCCCCTTTGCAAAAAAGCAGCAACCCTCCCCTTCCCAACACAGCAGCATCCTTCCCCATCCAAACACTGCAGCATCCTTCCCCATCCCAACACAGCAGCATTCTTCCCCATCCCAACACAGCAGCATCCTTCCCCATCCCAACACAGCAGCGGCCGTCCCCATCCCAGCACAGCAGCGTCCTTCCTCTTCCCAACACAGCAGCATCCATCCCATTCCCAACACAGCAGAAACTTTACCTATCACAACATAGTAGAATCCTTCTCCATCACAAGACTGCAGCATCCTTCCCCATCCCAAGACAGCAGCATCCTTCCTCTACCCAACACAGCAGCAATCCTCCGCTTCCTTCTCAATCCAAATTCAGCAGCATCCATTCTCTTTTAAACACAGTAGCATCCTTCCCCATCCCAACACAAGAGCATCCGTCCCCATCGCAACACAGCAGCATACTTCCCCATCCCAACACACCAGCAACCTTCCCCATCCCAACACAGTAGGATGCATCCCCAGCCCAACACAGCAGCATCCTTCTCCATCCCAACACAGCAGCATCCTTTCCCTTCCCAACACGGCACATCCTTCCCCTTCCCAAAACAGCAGCATCCCTCCCCTTCGCAAAACAGCAGCATCCCACCCCTTCCCAACACAGCAGCATCCTTCCCCATCCCAACACAGCAGCATCCGTCCCATCCCAACACACCAGCATCCTTCCTCTTCCCAACACAGCAGCAATCCTCCCCTTCCCAAAACAGAAGCATAGTTCCCAACCCCAACACAGTAGCATCCTTCCCCAGCCCAACACAGCAGCATCCTTCATCATCCCAACACAGCAGCCTCCTTCCCCATCCCAAGACAGCAGCATCCTGCTCAATCCCAACACAGCAGCATTCTTTCTCATCCCAACAGAGCAGCATCCTTCTCCATCCCAACAAGGCAGCATGCTTCCCCATCCCAACACAACAGCATCCGTGTCCCCATCCAAACACAGCATCATCCTTCCCCATCCCAACACAGCAGGATCCTTCCCCGTCCCAACACAGCACCTAGCATCCCCATCCCAACACAGCAGCAACCTTCCCAATCCCAACACAGCACCTTCTGTCCCCATCGCAACACAGCAGCATCCTTCTGCATCCCAACACATCAGCATTCTTCCCTATCCCAACACAGCAGCATCCTTCCCCATCACAACACAGCACCTTCTGTCCACATCGCAACACAGCAGCATCCTTCTGCATCCCAACACAGCAGCATCCTTCCCTATCCCAACATAGCACCATCCCTCCCCATCCCTAAACAGAATCTTCTGTCCCCATCCAAACACAGCAGCATTCGTCACCATCCCAACACAGCAGCATCCTTCCCCATCCCAACACAGCAGCAATCTTTCCCTTCCCAACACAGCAGCATCCTTCCTCTTCCCAAAACAGCAGCATCCCTCCCTTACCAAAAAAGCAACATCCCTCCCCTTCCCAACACAGCAGCAACCTTCCCCATCCCAACACAGCAGCGTCCGTCCCCATCCCAACACAGCAGCATCCTTCCCCATCCCAACACAGCAGCATCCGTTTCCTTCCCAAACACACCAGCATCCTTCCCCATCCCAACACAAGAGCATCCATCCCCATTCCAACACAGCAGCATCCTTCCCCATCCCAACACAGCAGCAAACTTCCCCATCCCACCACAGAAGTATGCTTCCCCATCCCAACACAGCAGCATTGTTATCCATCCCAACACAGCATCATCCTTTGCCATCCCAACAACGCACGTCCTTCCAATTCCCAAAACAGCAGCATCCATCCCCTTCGCAAAACAGCAGCATCCCTCCCCTTCCCAACACAGCAGCATCCGTTCCATCCCAACAAAGCAGCATCCTTACTCTTCCCAACACAGCAGCAACTCTCCCCTTCCCAACACAGCAGCATCCTTCCTAATCCCAGCACAGTAGCATCCTTCCCCGTCCCAACACAGCAGCATTCTTTTCCATCCCAACACAGCAGCCTCCTTCCCCATCCCAATACAGCAGCATCGTGGTCAATCCCAACACAGCAGCATTCTTTCTAATCCCAACACAGCAGCATCCTTCTCCCTCCCAACACGGCAGCAGCCTTCTCCATCCCAACACAACAGCATCTGTCCCCATCCCAACACAGCACCATCCATCCCCGTCCCAACACAGCAGCATCCTTCCGCAGCCCAACACAACAGCAACATTCCTCATCCCAACACATGCAGCAACCTTCCCCTTCCAAACACAGCAGCATGCTTCCTCATCCCAACACAGCAAGATCCTTCTCCATTCAAACACAGCAGCATCCTTCCCCTTCTCTACACAGCAGCATCCTTCTTCATCCCAACACAGCAGTTCCTTCCCCGTCCCAATACAGCAGCATCCTTCTCCATGCCAACACAGCAGCCTCCTTCCCCAACCCAAGACAGCATCATCCTGCTCAATCCCAACACAGCAGCATTCTTTCTCATCCCAACACGGAAGCATGCTTCCCCATCCCAACACAACTGCATCCGTGTCCCCATCCAAACACAGCAGCATCCTTCCCCATCCTAACACAGCAGCAACCTTCCCCATCCCAACACAGAAGCATGCTTCCCCATCCCAACACAGCAGCATCCTTCCCCATCCCAACACAGCACCTTGCATTCCCATCCCAACAAAGCAGCATCCATCCCCATCCCAACAACGCACCTTCTGTCCCCATCCAAACACAGCAGCATCCTTCCCCATCCCAACACAACAGCATCCTTCCCCGTCCCAACACAGCACCTAGCATCCCCATCCCAACACAGCAGCAACCTTCCCAATCCCAACACAGCACCTTCTGTCCCCATCGCAACACAGCAGCATCCTTCTGCATCCCAACACATCAGCATTCTTCCCTATCCCAACACAGCAGCATCCTTACCCATCACAACTCAGCACCTTCTGTCCACATCGCAACACAGCAGCGTCCTTCTGCATCCCAACACAGCAGCATCCTTCCCCATCCCAACACAGAAGCAATCTTTCCTTTCCCAACACAGCAGCATCCTTCCTCTTCCCAAACCAGCAGCATCCCTCCCCTTACCAAAAAAGCAACATCCCTCCCCTTCCCAACACAGCAGCATCCTTCCCCATCCCAACACAGCAGCGTCTGTCCCCATCCCAACACAGCAGCATCCTTCCCCATCCCAACACAGCAGCATCCGTTTCCTTCCCAACACACCAGCATCCTTCCCCATCCCAAGACAAGAGCATCCATCCCCATTCCAACACAGCAGCATCCTTCCCCATCCCAACACAGCAGCAACCTTCCCCATCCCAACACAGAAGCATGCTTCCCCATCCCAACACAGCAGCATTCTTATCCATCCCAACACAGCAGCATCCTTTGCCATCCCAACAAGGCACGTCCTTCCAATTCCCAAAACAGCAGCATCCATGCCCTTCGCAAAACAGCAGCATCCCTCCCCTTCCCAAAATCAGCAGCATCCGTCACATCCCAACAAAGCAGCATCCTTCCTCTTCCCAACACAGCAGCAACTCTCCCCTTCCCAACACAGCAGCATCCTTCCGAATCCCAGCACAGTAGCATCCTTCCCCGGCCCAACACAGCAGCATCCTTCTCCATCCCAACACAGCAGCCTCCTTCCCCATCCCAAGACAGCAGCATCCTGCTCAATCCCAACACAGCAGCATTCTTTCTCATCCCAACACAGCAGCATCCTTCTCCCTCCCAACACGGCAGCAGCCTTCTCCATCCCAACACAACAGCATCTGTCCCCATCCCAACACAGCAGCATCCTTCCCCATCACAAAACAGCAGCATCTGTCCCATCCCAACACAGCAGCAACCTTCCTGTTCGCAAAACAGCATCATCCGTCCATATCCCAAAACAGCACCGTCTGTCCCCATCCCAGTACAGCAGCATCCTTCCCCATCCCAACACAAAAGCATCCTTCCACATCCCAACACAGCACCATCCATCCCCGTCCCAACACAGCAGCATCCTTCCGCAGCCCAACGCAACAGCATCTTTACTCATCCCAACACATGCAGCAACCATCCCCTTCCAAATGCAGCAGCATGCTTCCTCATCCCAACACAGCAACATCCTTCTCCATTCCAACACAGCAGCATCCTTCCCCTTCCCTACACAGCAGCATCCCTCTTCATCCCAACACAGCAGTTCCTTCCCCGTCCCAACACAGCAGCATCCTTCTCCATGCCAACACAGCAGCATCCTTCCCCATCCCAACACAGCAGCATCCTTCTCCATGCCAACACAGCAGCCTCCTTCCCCATGCCAAGACAGCAGCATCCTGCTCAATCCCAACACAGCAGCATTCTTTCTCATCCCAACACAGCAGCATCCTTCTACATCACAACACGGAAGCATGCTTCCCCATCCCAACACAACAGCATCCGTGTCCCCATCCAAACACAGCAGCATCCATCCCCATCCCAACACAGCAGCAACCTTCCCCATCCCAAAACAGAAGCATGCTTCTCCATCCCAACACAGCAGCATCCTTCCCCGTCCCAACACAGCACCTTGCATTCCCATCCCAACAAAGCAGCATCCATCCCCATCCCAACACAGCAGCATCCATCCCCATCCCAACACAGCAGCGTCCGTCCCCATCCCAACACAGCAGCATCCTTCCCCATCCCAACACAGCAGCATCCGTTTCCTTCCCAACACAGCAGCATCCTTCCCCATCCCAACACAAGATCATCCATCCCCATTCCAACACAGCAGCATCCTTCCCCATCCCTACACAGCAGCAACCTTCCCCATCCCAACACAGAAGCATGCTTCCCCATACCAACACAGCAGCGTTCTTATCCATCCCAACACAGCAGCATCCTTTCCCATCCCAACAAGACACTTCCTTCCAATTCCCAAAACAGCAGCATCCATCCCCTTCACAAATCAGCAGCATCCCTCCCCTTCCCAACACAGCAGCATCCGTCACCATCCCAACACAAGATCATCCATCCCCATTCCAACACAGCAGCATCCTTCCCCATCCCAACACAGCAGCAACCTTCCCCATCCCAACATAGAAGCATGCTTCCCCATCCCAACACAGCAGCATTCTTATCCTTCCCAACACAGCAGCATCCTTTCCCATCCCAACAAGGCACGTCCTTCCAATTCCCAAAACAGCAGCATCCATCCCATTCCCAACACTGAAGCATCGGTCCCCATCCTAACACAGCAGCATCCTTCCCCATCCCAACACAGGCGCATGCTTCCCCATCCCAACACAGAAGCATCGGTCCCCATGCTAACACAGCAGCATCCTTCCCCATACCAACACAGCAGCAACCTTCCCCATCCCAACACAGAAGCATGCTTCCCCATCCCAACACAGCAGCATCCTTTCCCATCCCAACAAGGCACGTCCTTCCAATTCCCAAAACAGCAGCATCCATCCCATTCCCAACACAGCAGCAACCCTCCCCTTCCCAACACAGCAGCATCCTTCCCAATCCCAGCACAGTAACATCCTTCCCCGTCCCAACACAGCAGAATCCTTCTCTATCCCAACACAGCAGCCTCCTTCTCCATCCCAAGACAACAGCATCCTGGGCAATCCCAACACAGCAGCATTATTTCTCATCCCAGCACAGCAGCATCCTTCTCTCTCCCAACACGGCAGCAGCCTTCTCCATCCCAACACAACGGCATCCGTCCCCATCCCAACACAGCAGCATCCGTCCCATCCCAACACAGCAGCAACCTTCCTGTTCTCAAAACAGCAGCATCCGTCCCTATCCCAACACAGCACCTTCTGTCCCCATCCCAATACAGCATCATCCTTCCCCATCCCAACACAACAGCATCCTTCCTCATCACAACACAGCACCATCCTTCCCCGTCCCAACACAGCAGCATCCATCCGCAGCCCAACACAAAAGCATCCTTCCTCATCCCAACACATGCAGCATCCTTCCCCTTCACAACACAGCAGCATCCTGCCCCATCCCAACATAGCTGCATCCTTCCCATTCCCAACACAGCAGCATGCTTCCCCATCCCAACACAGAAGCATCGGTCCCCATCCTAACACAGCAGCATCCTTCCCCATCCCAACACAGGCGCATGCTTCCCCATCCCAACACAGAAGCATCGGTCCCCATGCTAACACAGCAGCATCCTTCCCCATCCCAACACAGGAGCATACTTCCCCATCCCAACACAGCAGCATCCCTCCCCTTCCAAACACAGCAGCATCCTTCCTGATCCAAATACATCAGCATCCTTCCCCAACCCAACACAGCAGCATCCATCCCCATCCCAACACATCAGCATACTTCTCCATCTCAACACAGCGGCATCGTTCCCGGTCCCAACACAGCAGCATTCCGCCCCGTCCCTACAAAGCAGCATCCTTCCCCACCCCAACACAGCAGCATCCTTCTCCATGCCAACACAGCAGCCTCCTTCCCCATCCCAAGACAGCAGCATCCTGCTCATTCCCAACACAGCAGCATTCTTTCTCATCCCAACACAGCAGCATACTTCGCCATCCCAACACGGCAGCATGCTTCCCCATCCCAACACAACAGCATCCGTGTCTTCATCCAAACACAGCAGCATTCTTCCCCATCCCAACACAGCAGCATCCTTCCCCGTCCCAACACAGCACCATGCATTGCCATCCCAACACAGCAGCATCCATCCCCATCCCAACACATCAGCATACTTCTCCATCTCAACACAGCGGCATCGTTCCCGGTCCCAACACAGCAGCATTCCGCCCCGTCCCTACCAAGCAGCATCCTTCCCCACCCCAACACAGCAGCATCCTTCTCGATGCCAACACAGCAGCCTCCTTCCCCATCCCAAGACAGCAGCATCCTGCTCATTCCCAACACAGCAGCATTCTTTCTCATCCCAACACAGCAGCATACTTCGCCATCCCAACACGGCAGCATGCTTCCCCATCCCAACACAACAGCATCCGTGTCTTCATCCAAACACAGCAGCATTCTTCCCCATCCCAACACAGCAGCATCCTTCCCCGTCCCAACACAGCACCATGCATTGCCATCCCAACACAGCAGCATCCTTCCCCATCCCAACACAGCACCTTCTGTCCCCATCGCAACACAGCAGCATCCTTCTGCATCCCAACACAGCAGCATTCTTCCCTATCCCAACATAGCAGCATCCTTCCCCATCACAACAAAGCACCTTCTGTCAACATCGCAACACAGCAGCATCCTTCTGCATCCCAACACAGCAGCATTCTTCCCTATCCCAACATAGCAGCATCCTTCCCCAACACAACAAAACACCTTCTGTCAACATCGCAACACAGCAGCATCCTTCTGCATCCCAACACAGCAGCATCCTTCCCTATCCCAACATAGCACGATCCTTCCCCATCACTACACAGAATCTTCTATTCCCATCCTAACACAGCAGCATTCGTCCCCATCCCAACACAGCAGCATCCTTCCCCATCCCAACACAGCAGCAAACTTTCCCTTCCCAACACAGCAGCATCCTTCCCCATCCCAACACAGCAGCAATCCTCCCCTTCCTTCTCAATCCAAATTCAGCAGCATCCATTCTCTTTTAAACACAGTAGCATCCTTCCCCATCCCAACACAAGAGCATCCGTCCCCATCGCAACACAGCAGCATACTTCCCCATCCCAACACACCAGCAACCTTCTCCATCCCAACACAGTAGGATGCATCCCCAGCCCAACACAGCAGCATCCTTCTCCATCCCAACACAGCAGCATCCTTTCCCTTCCCAACACGGCACATCCTTCCCCTTCCCAAAACAGCAGCATCCCTCCCCTTCGCAAAACAGCAGCATCCCACCCCTTCCCAACACAGCAGCATCCTTCCCCATCCCAACACAGCAGCATCCGTCCCATCCCAACACACCAGCATCCTTCCTCTTCCCAACACAGCAGCAATCCTCCCCTTCCCAAAACAGAAGCATAGTTCCCAACCCCAACACAGTAGCATCCTTCCCCAGCCCAACACAGCAGCATCCTTCATCATCCCAACACAGCAGCCTCCTTCCCCATCCCAAGACAGCAGCATCCTGCTCAATCCCAACACAGCAGCATTCTTTCTCATCCCAACAGAGCAGCATCCTTCACCATCCCAACAAGGCAGCATGCTTCCCCATCCCAACACAACAGCATCCGTGTCCCCATCCAAACACAGCATCATCCTTCCCCATCCCAACACAGCAGGATCCTTCCCCGTCCCAACACAGCACCTAGCATCCCCATCCCAACACAGCAGCAACCTTCCCAATCCCAACACAGCACCTTCTGTCCCCATCGCAACACAGCAGCATCCTTCTGCATCCCAACACATCAGCATTCTTCCGTATCCCAACACAGCAGCATCCTTCCCCATCACAACACAGCACCTTCTGTCCACATCGCAACACAGCAGCATCCTTCTGCATCCCAACACAGCAGCATCCTTCCCTATCCCAACATAGCACCATCCTTCCCCATCCCTAAACAGAATCTTCTGTCCCCATCCAAACACAGCAGCATTCGTCACCATCCCAACACAGCAGCATCCTTCCCCATCCCAACACAGCAGCAATCTTTCCCTTCCCAACACAGCAGCATCCTTCCTCTTCCCAAAACAGCAGCATCCCTCCCCTTACCAAAAAAGCAACATCCCTCCCCTTCCCAACACAGCAGCAACCTTCCCCATCCCAACACAGCAGCGTCCGTCCCCATCCCAACACAGCAGCATCCTTCCCCATCCCAACACAGCAGCATCCGTTTCCTTCCCAACACACCAGCATCCTTCCCCATCCCAACACAAGAGCATCCATCCCCATTCCAACACAGCAGCATCCTTCCCCATCCCAACACAGCAGCAAACTTCCCCATCCCACCACAGAAGCTTGCTTCCCCATCCCAACACAGCAGCATTGTTATCCATCCCAACACAGCATCATCCTTTGCCATCCCAACAACGCACGTCCTTCCAATTCCCAAAACAGCAGCATCCATCCCCTTCGCAAAACAGCAGCATCCCTCCCCTTCCCAACACAGCAGCATCCGTTCCATCCCAACAAAGCAGCATCCTTACTCTTCCCAACACAGCAGCAACTCTCCCCTTCCCAACACAGCAGCATCCTTCCTAATCCCAGCACAGTAGCATCCTTCCCCGTCCCAACACAGCAGCATTCTTCTCCATCCCAACACAGCAGCCTCCTTCCCCATCCCAATACAGCAGCATCGTGGTCAATCCCAACACAGCAGCATTCTTTCTAATCCCAACACAGCAGCATCCTTCTCCCTCCCAACACGGCAGCAGCCTTCTCCATCCCAACACAACAGCATCTGTCCCCATCCCAACACAGCACCATCCATCCCCGTCCCAACACAGCAGCATCCTTCCGCAGCCCAACACAACAGCAACATTCCTCATCCCAACACATGCAGCAACCTTCCCCTTCCAAACACAGCAGCATGCTTCCTCATCCCAACACAGCAAGATCCTTCTCCATTCAAACACAGCAGCATCCTTCCCCTTCCCTACACAGCAGCATCCTTCTTCATCCCAACACAGCAGTTCCTTCCCCGTCCCAATACAGCAGCATCCTTCTCCATGCCAACACAGCAGCCTCCTTCCCCAACCCAAGACAGCATCATCCTGCTCAATCCCAACACAGCAGCATTCTTTCTCATCCCAACACGGAAGCATGCTTCCCCATCCCAACACAACTGCATCCGTGTCCCCATCCAAACACAGCAGCATCCTTCCCCATCCTAACACAGCAGCAACCTTCCCCATCCCAACACAGAAGCATGCTTCCCCATCCCAACACAACAGCATCCGCATCCCCATCCAAACATAGCAGCAACCTTCCCCATCCCAACACAGCAGCAAACTTCCCCATCCCAACACAGAAGCATGCTTCCCCATCCCAACACAGCAGCATCCTTCCCTGTCCCAACACAGCACCTTGCATCCCCATCCCAACACAGCAGCATCCTTCCCCATCCCAACACAGCACCTTCTGTCCCCATCGCAACACAGCACAATCCTTCTTCATCCCAACACAGCGGCATCTTTCCCCATCCCAACACAGCAGCATCCTTCCGCTTCCCAACACATCAGCATCCTTCTCATCCCAACACAGCAGCGTCGTTCCCCATCCAAACACAGCAGCATCCTTCCCCGTCCCAACACAGCACCTTGTATCCCCATCCCAACACAGCAGCATCCTTCCCCATCCCAACACAGCACCTTCTGTCCCCATCGCAACACAGCATCATCCTTCTGCATCCCAACACAGCAGCATCCTTCCCTATCCCAACATAGCAGCATCCTTCCCCATCACAACACAGCACCTTCTGTCCCCATCCCAACACAGCAGCATCCTTTTGCATCCCAACACAGAAGCATCCTTCCCTATCCATACATAGCACCATCCTTCCCCTTCCCTATTCAGAATCTTCTGTCCCCATCACAAAAAAGCAGCATCCATCCCGATCCCAACACAGCAGCATCCTTCCCCATCCCAACACAGCAGCAAACTTATCCTTCCCAACACAGCAGCATCCTTCCTCTTCCCAAAACAGCAGCATCCCTCCCCTTCCCAAAAAACAAGCATCCATCCCCTTCCCAACACAGCAGCATCCTTCCTCTTCCCAACACAGCAGCATCCCACCCACTCCCAACACAGCAGCATCCTTCCCCATCCCAAGACAGCAGCATCCTTCTCAATCCCAACACAGCAGCATCCATCCTCAATTAAAGACTGCAGCATCCTTCCCCTTCCCAAAACAGCAGCATCCTTTTCCTTCCCAACACAGCAGCAACCTTCCCTATCCCTACACAAGAGCATCCATCCCCATCCCAACACAGCCGCATCCTTCCCCATCCCTACACAGCAGCAAACCTCCCCATCCCAACACAGAAGCATGCTTCCCCATCCCAACACAGCAGCATCATTCTCCATCCCAACACAGCAGCATCCTTTCCCTTCCCAACACGGCACATCCTTCCCCTCCCCAAAACAGCAGCATCCCTCCCCTTTGCAAAAAAGCAGCAACCCTCCCCTTCCCAACACAGCAGCATCCTTCCCCATCCAAACACTGCAGCATCCTTCCCCATCCCAACACAGCAGCATCCTTCCCCATCCCAACACAGCAGCATCCTTCCCCATCCCAACACAGCAGCGGCCGTCCACATCCCAGCACAGCAGCGTCCTTCCTCTTCCCAACACAGCAGCATCCATCCCATTCCCAACACAGCAGAAACTTTACCTATCCCAACATAGTAGAATCCTTCTCCATCACAAGACTGCAGCATCCTTCCCCATCCCAAGACAGCAGCATCCTTCCTCTACCCAACACAGCAGCAATCCTCCCCTTCCTTCTCAATCCAAATTCAGCAGCATCCATTCTCTTTTAAACACAGTAGCATCCTTCCCCATCCCAACACAAGAGCATCCGTCCCCATCGCAACACAGCAGCATACTTCCCCATCCCAACACACCAGCAACCTTCTCCATCCCAACACAGTAGGATGCATCCCCAGCCCAACACAGCAGCATCCTTCTCCATCCCAACACAGCAGCATCCTTTCCCTTCCCAACACGGCACATCCTTCCCCTTCCCAAAACAGCAGCATCCCTCCCCTTCGCAAAACAGCAGCATCCCACCCCTTCCCAACACAGCAGCATCCTTCCCCATCCCAACACAGCAGCATCCGTCCCATCCCAACACACCAGCATCCTTCCTCTTCCCAACACAGCAGCAATCCTCCCCTTCCCAAAACAGAAGCATAGTTCCCAACCCCAACACAGTAGCATCCTTCCCCAGCCCAACACAGCAGCATCCTTCATCATCCCAACACAGCAGCCTCCTTCCCCATCCCAAGACAGCAGCATCCTGCTCAATCCCAACACAGCAGCATTCTTTCTCATCCCAACAGAGCAGCATCCTTCACCATCCCAACAAGGCAGCATGCTTCCCCATCCCAACACAACAGCATCCGTGTCCCCATCCAAACACAGCATCATCCTTCCCCATCCCAACACAGCAGGATCCTTCCCCGTCCCAACACAGCACCTAGCATCCCCATCCCAACACAGCAGCAACCTTCCCAATCCCAACACAGCACCTTCTGTCCCCATCGCAACACAGCAGCATCCTTCTGCATCCCAACACATCAGCATTCTTCCGTATCCCAACACAGCAGCATCCTTCCCCATCACAACACAGCACCTTCTGTCCACATCGCAACACAGCAGCATCCTTCTGCATCCCAACACAGCAGCATCCTTCCCTATCCCAACATAGCACCATCCTTCCCCATCCCTAAACAGAATCTTCTGTCCCCATCCAAACACAGCAGCATTCGTCACCATCCCAACACAGCAGCATCCTTCCCCATCCCAACACAGCAGCAATCTTTCCCTTCCCAACACAGCAGCATCCTTCCTCTTCCCAAAACAGCAGCATCCCTCCCCTTACCAAAAAAGCAACATCCCTCCCCTTCCCAACACAGCAGCAACCTTCCCCATCCCAACACAGCAGCGTCCGTCCCCATCCCAACACAGCAGCATCCTTCCCCATCCCAACACAGCAGCATCCGTTTCCTTCCCAACACACCAGCATCCTTCCCCATCCCAACACAAGAGCATCCATCCCCATTCCAACACAGCAGCATCCTTCCCCATCCCAACACAGCAGCAAACTTCCCCATCCCACCACAGAAGCATGCTTCCCCATCCCAACACAGCAGCATTGTTATCCATCCCAACACAGCATCATCCTTTGCCATCCCAACAACGCACGTCCTTCCAATTCCCAAAACAGCAGCATCCATCCCCTTCGCAAAACAGCAGCATCCCTCCCCTTCCCAACACAGCAGCATCCGTTCCATCCCAACAAAGCAGCATCCTTACTCTTCCCAACACAGCAGCAACTCTCCCCTTCCCAACACAGCAGCATCCTTCCTAATCCCAGCACAGTAGCATCCTTCCCCGTCCCAACACAGCAGCATTCTTCTCCATCCCAACACAGCAGCCTCCTTCCCCATCCCAATACAGCAGCATCGTGGTCAATCCCAACACAGCAGCATTCTTTCTAATCCCAAAACAGCAGCATCCTTCTCCCTCCCAACACGGCAGCAGCCTTCTCCATCCCAACACAACAGCATCTGTCCCCATCCCAACACAGCACCATCCATCCCCGTCCCAACACAGCAGCATCCTTCCGCAGCCCAACACAACAGCAACATTCCTCATCCCAACACATGCAGCAACCTTCCCCTTCCAAACACAGCAGCATGCTTCCTCATCCCAACACAGCAAGATCCTTCTCCATTCAAACACAGCAGCATCCTTCCCCTTCCCTACACAGCAGCATCCTTCTTCATCCCAACACAGCAGTTCCTTCCCCGTCCCAATACAGCAGCATCCTTCTCCATGCCAACACAGCAGCCTCCTTCCCCAACCCAAGACAGCATCATCCTGCTCAATCCCAACACAGCAGCATTCTTTCTCATCCCAACACGGAAGCATGCTTCCCCATCCCAACACAACTGCATCCGTGTCCCCATCCAAACACAGCAGCATCCTTCCCCATCCTAACACAGCAGCAACCTTCCCCATCCCAACACAGAAGCATGCTTCCCCATCCCAACACAGCAGCATCCTTCCCCATCCCAACACAGCACCTTGCATTCCCATCCCAACAAAGCAGCATCCATCCCCATCCCAACAACGCACCTTCTGTCCCCATCCAAACACAGCAGCATCCTTCCCCATCCCAACACAACAGCATCCTTCCCCGTCCCAACACAGCACCTAGCATCCCCATCCCAACACAGCAGCAACCTTCCCAATCCCAACACAGCACCTTCTGTCCCCATCGCAACACAGCAGCATCCTTCTGCATCCCAACACATCAGCATTCTTCCCTATCCCAACACAGCAGCATCCTTACCCATCACAACTCAGCACCTTCTGTCCACATCGCAACACAGCAGCGTCCTTCTGCATCCCAACACAGCAGCATCCTTCCCCATCCCAACACAGAAGCAATCTTTCCTTTCCCAACACAGCAGCATCCTTCCTCTTCCCAAACCAGCAGCATCCCTCCCCTTACCAAAAAAGCAACATCCCTCCCCTTCCCAACACAGCAGCATCCTTCCCCATCCCAACACAGCAGCGTCTGTCCCCATCCCAACACAGCAGCATCCTTCCCCATCCCAACACAGCAGCATCCGTTTCCTTCCCAACACACCAGCATCCTTCCCCATCCCAAGACAAGAGCATCCATCCCCATTCCAACACAGCAGCATCCTTCCCCATCCCAACACAGCAGCAACCTTCCCCATCCCAACACAGAAGCATGCTTCCCCATCCCAACACAGCAGCATTCTTATCCATCCCAACACAGCAGCATCCTTTGCCATCCCAACAAGGCACGTCCTTCCAATTCCCAAAACAGCAGCATCCATGCCCTTCGCAAAACAGCAGCATCCCTCCCCTTCCCAAAATCAGCAGCATCCGTCACATCCCAACAAAGCAGCATCCTTCCTCTTCCCAACACAGCAGCAACTCTCCCCTTCCCAACACAGCAGCATCCTTCCGAATCCCAGCACAGTAGCATCCTTCCCCGGCCCAACACAGCAGCATCCTTCTCCATCCCAACACAGCAGCCTCCTTCCCCATCCCAAGACAGCAGCATCCTGCTCAATCCCAACACAGCAGCATTCTTTCTCATCCCAACACAGCAGCATCCTTCTCCCTCCCAACACGGCAGCAGCCTTCTCCATCCCAACACAACAGCATCTGTCCCCATCCCAACACAGCAGCATCCTTCCCCATCACAAAACAGCAGCATCTGTCCCATCCCAACACAGCAGCAACCTTCCTGTTCGCAAAACAGCATCATCCGTCCATATCCCAAAACAGCACCGTCTGTCCCCATCCCAGTACAGCAGCATCCTTCCCCATCCCAACACAAAAGCATCCTTCCACATCCCAACACAGCACCATCCATCCCCGTCCCAACACAGCAGCATCCTTCCGCAGCCCAACGCAACAGCATCTTTACTCATCCCAACACATGCAGCAACCATCCCCTTCCAAATGCAGCAGCATGCTTCCTCATCCCAACACAGCAACATCCTTCTCCATTCCAACACAGCAGCATCCTTCCCCTTCCCTACACAGCAGCATCCCTCTTCATCCCAACACAGCAGTTCCTTCCCCGTCCCAACACAGCAGCATCCTTCTCCATGCCAACACAGCAGCATCCTTCCCCATCCCAACACAGCAGCATCCTTCTCCATGCCAACACAGCAGCCTCCTTCCCCATGCCAAGACAGCAGCATCCTGCTCAATCCCAACACAGCAGCATTCTTTCTCATCCCAACACAGCAGCATCCTTCTACATCACAACACGGAAGCATGCTTCCCCATCCCAACACAACAGCATCCGTGTCCCCATCCAAACACAGCAGCATCCATCCCCATCCCAACACAGCAGCAACCTTCCCCATCCCAAAACAGAAGCATGCTTCTCCATCCCAACACAGCAGCATCCTTCCCCGTCCCAACACAGCACCTTGCATTCCCATCCCAACAAAGCAGCATCCATCCCCATCCCAACACAGCAGCATCCATCCCCATCCCAACACAGCAGCGTCCGTCCCCATCCCAACACAGCAGCATCCTTCCCCATCCCAACACAGCAGCATCCGTTTCCTTCCCAACACAGCAGCATCCTTCCCCATCCCAACACAAGATCATCCATCCCCATTCCAACACAGCAGCATCCTTCCCCATCCCTACACAGCAGCAACCTTCCCCATCCCAACACAGAAGCATGCTTCCCCATACCAACACAGCAGCGTTCTTATCCATCCCAACACAGCAGCATCCTTTCCCATCCCAACAAGACACTTCCTTCCAATTCCCAAAACAGCAGCATCCATCCCCTTCACAAATCAGCAGCATCCCTCCCCTTCCCAACACAGCAGCATCCGTCACCATCCCAACACAAGATCATCCATCCCCATTCCAACACAGCAGCATCCTTCCCCATCCCAACACAGCAGCAACCTTCCCCATCCCAACATAGAAGCATGCTTCCCCATCCCAACACAGCAGCATTCTTATCCTTCCCAACACAGCAGCATCCTTTCCCATCCCAACAAGGCACGTCCTTCCAATTCCCAAAACAGCAGCATCCATCCCATTCCCAACACTGAAGCATCGGTCCCCATCCTAACACAGCAGCATCCTTCCCCATCCCAACACAGGCGCATGCTTCCCCATCCCAACACAGAAGCATCGGTCCCCATGCTAACACAGCAGCATCCTTCCCCATACCAACACAGCAGCAACCTTCCCCATCCCAACACAGAAGCATGCTTCCCCATCCCAACACAGCAGCATCCTTTCCCATCCCAACAAGGCACGTCCTTCCAATTCCCAAAACAGCAGCATCCATCCCATTCCCAACACAGCAGCAACCCTCCCCTTCCCAACACAGCAGCATCCTTCCCAATCCCAGCACAGTAACATCCTTCCCCGTCCCAACACAGCAGAATCCTTCTCTATCCCAACACAGCAGCCTCCTTCTCCATCCCAAGACAACAGCATCCTGGGCAATCCCAACACAGCAGCATTATTTCTCATCCCAGCACAGCAGCATCCTTCTCTCTCCCAACACGGCAGCAGCCTTCTCCATCCCAACACAACGGCATCCGTCCCCATCCCAACACAGCAGCATCCGTCCCATCCCAACACAGCAGCAACCTTCCTGTTCTCAAAACAGCAGCATCCGTCCCTATCCCAACACAGCACCTTCTGTCCCCATCCCAATACAGCATCATCCTTCCCCATCCCAACACAACAGCATCCTTCCTCATCACAACACAGCACCATCCTTCCCCGTCCCAACACAGCAGCATCCATCCGCAGCCCAACACAAAAGCATCCTTCCTCATCCCAACACATGCAGCATCCTTCCCCTTCACAACACAGCAGCATCCTGCCCCATCCCAACATAGCTGCATCCTTCCCATTCCCAACACAGCAGCATGCTTCCCCATCCCAACACAGAAGCATCGGTCCCCATCCTAACACAGCAGCATCCTTCCCCATCCCAACACAGGCGCATGCTTCCCCATCCCAACACAGAAGCATCGGTCCCCATGCTAACACAGCAGCATCCTTCCCCATCCCAACACAGGAGCATACTTCCCCATCCCAACACAGCAGCATCCCTCCCCTTCCAAACACAGCAGCATCCTTCCTGATCCAAATACATCAGCATCCTTCCCCAACCCAACACAGCAGCATCCATCCCCATCCCAACACATCAGCATACTTCTCCATCTCAACACAGCGGCATCGTTCCCGGTCCCAACACAGCAGCATTCCGCCCCGTCCCTACAAAGCAGCATCCTTCCCCACCCCAACACAGCAGCATCCTTCTCCATGCCAACACAGCAGCCTCCTTCCCCATCCCAAGACAGCAGCATCCTGCTCATTCCCAACACAGCAGCATTCTTTCTCATCCCAACACAGCAGCATACTTCGCCATCCCAACACGGCAGCATGCTTCCCCATCCCAACACAACAGCATCCGTGTCTTCATCCAAACACAGCAGCATTCTTCCCCATCCCAACACAGCAGCATCCTTCCCCGTCCCAACACAGCACCATGCATTGCCATCCCAACACAGCAGCATCCATCCCCATCCCAACACATCAGCATACTTCTCCATCTCAACACAGCGGCATCGTTCCCGGTCCCAACACAGCAGCATTCCGCCCCGTCCCTACCAAGCAGCATCCTTCCCCACCCCAACACAGCAGCATCCTTCTCGATGCCAACACAGCAGCCTCCTTCCCCATCCCAAGACAGCAGCATCCTGCTCATTCCCAACACAGCAGCATTCTTTCTCATCCCAACACAGCAGCATACTTCGCCATCCCAACACGGCAGCATGCTTCCCCATCCCAACACAACAGCATCCGTGTCTTCATCCAAACACAGCAGCATTCTTCCCCATCCCAACACAGCAGCATCCTTCCCCGTCCCAACACAGCACCATGCATTGCCATCCCAACACAGCAGCATCCTTCCCCATCCCAACACAGCACCTTCTGTCCCCATCGCAACACAGCAGCATCCTTCTGCATCCCAACACAGCAGCATTCTTCCCTATCCCAACATAGCAGCATCCTTCCCCATCACAACAAAGCACCTTCTGTCAACATCGCAACACAGCAGCATCCTTCTGCATCCCAACACAGCAGCATTCTTCCCTATCCCAACATAGCAGCATCCTTCCCCAACACAACAAAACACCTTCTGTCAACATCGCAACACAGCAGCATCCTTCTGCATCCCAACACAGCAGCATCCTTCCCTATCCCAACATAGCACGATCCTTCCCCATCACTACACAGAATCTTCTATTCCCATCCTAACACAGCAGCATTCGTCCCCATCCCAACACAGCAGCATCCTTCCCCATCCCAACACAGCAGCAAACTTTCCCTTCCCAACACAGCAGCATCCTTCCCCATCCCAACACAGCAGCATCCGTCCCATCCCAACAGAGCAGCAACCTTCCTGTTCTCAAAACAGCAGCATCCGTCCCCATGCCAACACAGCACCTTCTGTCCCCATCCCAATACAGCAGCATCCTTCCCCATCCCAACACAACAGCATCCTTCCTCATCCCAACACAGCACCATCCTTCCCCCTCCCAACACAGCAGCATCCTTCCGCAGCCCAACACAACAGCATCCTTCCTCATCCCAACACATGCAGCAACCTTCCCCTTACCAACACAGCAGGATCCTTCCCCATCCCAAGACAGCAGCAAACTTTCCCTTCCCAACACAGCAGCATCCTTCCTCTTCCCAAAACAGCAGCATCTCTCCCCTTACCAAAAAAGCAACATCCCTCCCCTTCCCAACACAGCAGCATCCATCCCCATCCCAACACAGCAGCAGCTGTCCCCATCCCAACACAAGATCATCCATCCCCATTCCAACACAGCAGCATCCTTCCCCATCCCAACACAGCAGCAACCGTCCCCATCCCAACACAGAAGCATGCTTCCCCATCCCAACACAGCAGCATTCTTATCCATCCCAACACAAAAGCATCCGTCCCATCCCAACAAAGCAGCGTCCTTCCTCTTCCCAACACAGCAGCAACCCTACCCTTCCCAACACAGCAGCATCCTTCCCAATCCCAGCACATTAGCATCCTTCCCCGTCCCAACACAGCAGAATCCTTCTCCATCCCAACACAGCAGCCTCCTTCCCCATCCAAAGACAGCAGCATCCTGCTCACTCCCAACACAGCAGCATTATTTCTCATCCCAACACAGCAGCATCCTTCTCCCTCCCAACACGGCAGCAGCCTTCTCCATCCTAACACAACAGCATCTGTCCCCATCCCAACACAGCAGCATCCTTCCCCGTCACAACACAGCAGCATCCATCCCATCCCAACACAGCAGCAACCTTCCCGTTCTCAAAACAGCAGCATCCGTCCCCATCCCAACACAGAACCTTCTGTCCCCATCCCAAAACAGGAGCATCCTTCCCCATCCCAGCACAACAGCATTCTTCCTCATCCCAAAACAGCACCATCCGTCCCCATCCCAACACAGCAGCATCCTTCCCCATCCCAACACAGCAGCATCCGTCCCATCCCAACAAAGCAGCAACCTTCCTGTTCTCAAAACAGCAGCATCCGTCCCTATCCCAACACAGCACCTTCTGTCCCCATCCCAATACAGCAGCATCCTTCCCCATCCCAACACAACAGCATCCTTCCTCATCCCAACACAGCACCATCCTTCCCCGTCCCAACACAGCAGCATCCTGCCCCATCCCAACATAGCTGCATCCTTCCCATTCCCAACACAGCAGCATGCTTCCCCATCCCAACACAGAAGCATCGGTCCCCATCCTAACACAGCGGCATCCTTCCCCATCCCAACACAGGAGCATGCTTCCCCATCCCAACACAGAAGCATCGGTCCCCATGCTAACACAGCAGCATCCTTCCCCATCCCAACACAGGAGCATACTTCCCCATCCCAACTCAGCAGCATCCCTCCCCTTCCAAACACAGCAGCATCCTTCCTGATCCAAATACATCAGCATCCTTCCCCAACCCAACACAGCAGCATCCATCCGCATCCCAACACATCAGCATACTTCTCCATCTCAACACAGCGGCATCGTTCCCGGTCCCAACACAGCAGCATTCCGCCCCGTCCCTACAAAGCAGCATCCTTCCCCACCCCAACACAGCAGCATCCTTCTCCATGCCAACACAGCAGCCTCCTTCCCCATCCCAAGACAGCAGCATCCTGCTCATTCCCAACACAGCAGCATTCTTTCTCATCCCAACACAGCAGCATACTTCTCCATCCCAACACGGCAGCATGCTTCCCCATCCCAACACAACAGCATCCGTGTCCCAATCCAAACACAGCAGCATCCTTCCCCATCCCAACACAGCAGCATCCTTCCCCATCCCAACACAGCACCTTCTGTCCCCATCCCAACACAGCAGCATTCGTCCCCATCCCAACACAGCAGCATCCTTCCCCATCCCAACACAGCAGCAAACTTTCCCTTCCCAACACAGCAGCATCCTTCCCCATCCCAACACAGCAGCATCCATCCCATCCCAACACAGCAGCAACCTTCCTGTTCTCAAAACAGCAGCAACCGTCCCCATGCCAACACAGCACCTTCTGTCCCCATCCCAATACAGCAGCATCCTTCCCCATCCCAACACAACAGCATCCTTCCTCATCCCAACACAGCACCATCCTTCCCCGTCCCAACACAGCAGCATCCTTCCGCAGCCCAACACAACAGCATCCTTCCTCATCCCAACACATGCAGCAACCTTCCCCTTACCAACACAGCAGGATCCTTCCCCATCCCAACACAGCAGCAAACTTTCCCTTCCCATCACAGCAGCATCCTTCCTCTTCCCAAAACAGCAGCACCTCTCCCCTTACCAAAAAAGCAACATCCCTCCCCTTCCCTACACAGCAGCATCCATCCCCATCCCAACACAGCAGCGTCCGTCCCCATCCCAAAACAGCAGCATTCTTATCCATCCCAACACAGAAGCATCCGTCCCATCCCAACAAAGCAGCGTCCTTCCTCTTCCCAATACAGCAGCAACCCTACCCTTCCCAACACAGCAGCATCCTTCCCAATCCCAGCACATTAGCATCCTTCCCCGTCCCAACACAGCAGAATCCTTCTCCATCCCAACACAGCAGCCACCTTCCCCATCCAAAGACAGCAGCATCCTGCTCACTCCCAACACAGCAGCATTATTTCTCATCCCAACACAGCAGCATCCTTCTCCCTCCCAACACGGCAGCAGCCTTCTCCATCCCAACACAACAGCATCCGTCCCCATCCCAACACAGCAGCATCCTTCCCCATCCCAACACAGCAGCATCCGTCCCATCCCAACACAGCAGCAACCTTCCCCATCCCAACACAACAGCATCTGTGCCCATCCCAACACAGCAGCATCCTTCCCCGTCACAACACAGCAGCATCCATCCCATCCCAACACAGCAGCAACCTTCCCGTTCTCAAAACAGCAGCATCCGTCCCCATCCCAACACAGCACCTTCTGTCCCCATCCCAATACAGCAGCATCCTTCCCCATCCCAGCACAACAGCATCCTTCCTCATCCCAAAACAGCACCATCCTTCCCCGTCCCAACACAGCAGCATCCTTCCGCAGCCCAACACAACAGCATCCTTCCTCATCCCAACACATGCAGCATCCTTCCCCTTCTCAACACAGCAGCAGCCTTCCCCATCCCAACATAGCTGCATCCTTCCCATTCCCAACACAGCATCATCCTTCCCCATCCCAACACAGCATCATCCTTCCCCATCCCAATACAGCAGCATCCATCCCCATCCAAACACATCAGCATACTTCTCCATCTCAACACAGCGGCATCGTTCCCGGTCCCAACACAGCAGCATTCCACCCGTCCCTACAAAGCAGCATCCTTCCCCACCCCAACACAGCAGCATCCTTCTCCATGCCAACACAGCAGCCTCCTTCCCCGTCCCAACACAGCAGCATCCTGCTCAATCCCAACGCAGCAGCATTCTTTCTCATCCCGAAACAGCAGCATCCTTCTCCATCCCAACACGGCAGCATGCTTCCCCATCCAAACACAAGAGCATTAGTGTCCCCATCCAAACACAGCAGCATCCTTCCCCATCCCAACACAGCAGCATACTTCCCCGTCCCAACACAGCACCTTGCATCCCCATCCAAACACAGCAGCATCCTTCCCCATCCCAACACAGCACCTTCTGTCCCCATCGCAACACAGCAGCATCCTTCTGCATCCCAAAACAGCAGCATTCTTCCCTATCCCAACATAGCAGCATCCTTCCCCATCACAACGCAGCACCTTCTGTCCACATCGCAACACAGCAGCATCCTTCTGCATCCCAACACAGCAGCATCCTTCCCTATCCCAACATAGCACCATCCTTCCCCATCCCTACACAGAATCTTCTGTCCCCATCCCAACACAGCAGCATTCGTCCCCATCACAACGCAGCAGCATCCTTCCTCATCCCAACACAGCAGCAAACTTTCCCTTCCCAACACAGCAGCATCCTTCCTCTTCCCAAAACAGCAGCAGCCCTCCCCTTACCAAAAAAGCAACATCCCTCCCCTTCCCAACACAGCAGCATCCTTCCCCATCCCAACACAGCAGCGTCCGTCCCCATCCCAACACAGCAGCATCCTTCCCCATCCCAACACAGCAGCATCCGTTTCCTTCCCAACACACCAGCATCCTTCCCCATCCCAACACAAGAGCATACTTCGCCATCCCAACACAGCAGCATCCTTCCCCATCCCAAAACAGCAGCAAACTTTCCCTTCCCAACACAGCAGCATCCTTCCTCTTCCCAAAACAGCAGCAAACGTCCCATCCCAACACAGCAGCATACTTCTCCATCTCAACACAGCGGCATCATTCCCGGTCCCAACACAGCAGCATTCCGCCCCGTCCCTACAAAGCAGCATCCTTCCCCACCCCAACACAGCAGCATCCTTCTCCATGCCAACACAGCAGCCTCCTTCCCCATCCCAAGAAAGCAGCATCCTGCTCAATCCCCACACATCAGCATTCTTTCTCATCCCAACACTGCAGCATCCTTCTCGATTCCAACATGGCAGCATGCTTCCCCATCCCAAAACTTCAGCATCCGTGTCCCCATCCAAACACAGCAGCATCCGTCCCCATCCCAACACAGCAGCATCCTTCCCCATCCCAACACAGCACCTTCTGTTGCCATCGCAACACAGCAGCATCCTTCTGCATCCCAAAACAGCAGCATTCTTCCCTATCCCAACATAGCAGCATCCTTCCCCATCACCACACAGCACCTTCTGTCCACAGCGCAACACAGCAGCATCCTTCTGCATCCCAACACAGCAGCATCCTTCCCTATCCCAACATAGCACCATCCTTCCCCATCCCTACACAGAATCTTCTGTCCCCATCCCACACAGCAGCATTCGTCCCCATCACAACACAGCAGCATCCTTCCTCATCCCAACACAGCAGCAAACTTTCCCTTCCCAACACAGCAGCATCCTTCCTCTTCCCAAAACAGCATCATCCCTCCCCTTACCAAAAAAGCAACATCACTCCCCTTCCCAACACAGCAGCATCCTTCCCCATCCCAACACAGCAGCGTCCGTCCCCATCCCAACACAGCAGCATCCTTCTGCATCCCAACACAGAAGCCTCCGTTTCCTTCCCAACACACCAGCATCCTTCCCCATCCTAACACAAGAGCATACTTCGCCATCCCAACACAGCAGCATCCTTCCCCATCCCAACACAGCAGCAAACTTTCCCTTCCCAACACAGCAGCATCCTTCCTCTTCCCAAAACAGCAGCAAACGTCCCATCCCAACACAGCAGCAACCTTCCTGTTCTCAAAACAGCAACATCCGTTCCCATCCCAACACAGCACCTTCTGTCCCCATCCCAATACAGCAGCATCCTTACCCATCCCAACACAACAGCACCCTTCCTCAGCCCAACACAGCACCATCCATTCCCGTCCCAACACAGCAGCATTCTTCCGCAGCCCAACACAACAGCATCCTTCCTCATCCCAACACATGCAGCAACCTTCCCCTTACCAACACAGCAGGATCCTTCCCCATCCCAACACAGCAGCAAACTTTCCCCTCCCATCACAGCAGCATCCTTCCTCTTCCCAAAACAGCAGCATCTCTCGCCTTAACAAAAAAGCAACATCCCTCCCCTTCCCAACACAGCAGCATCCATGCCCATCCCAACGCAGCAGCGTCCGTCCCCATCCCAACACAGCAGCATCCTTCCCCATCCCAACACAGCAGCATCCGTCCCCATCCCAACACAAGATCATCCATCCCCATTCCAAAACAGCAGCATCCTTCCCCATCCCAACACAGCAGCAACCTTTCCCATCCCAACAAGGCACGTCCTTCCAATTCCCAAAACAGCAGCATCCATCCCCTTCATAAAACGGCAGCATCCCTCCCCTTCCCAACACAGCAGCATCCGTCCCGTCCCAACAAAGCAGCGTCCTTCCTCTTCCCAACACAGCAGCAACCCTCCCCTTCCCAACACAGCAGCATCCTTCCCAATCCCAGCACAGTAGCATCCTTCCCCGTCCCAACACAGCAGAATCCTTCTCCATCCCAACACAGCAGCCACCTCCCCCATCCCAAGACAGAAGCATCCTGCTCACTCCCAACACAGCAGCATTATTTCTCATCCCAACACAGCAGCATCCTTCTCCCTCCCAACACGGCAGACAGCCTTCTCCATGCAAACACAACAGCATCCGTCCCCATCCCAACACAGCAGCATCCTTCCCCATCCAACACAGCAGCATCCGTCCCATCCCAACACAGCAGCAACCTTCCTGTTCGCAAAACTGCAGCATCCGTCCCCATCCCAACACAACACCTTCTGTCCCCATCCCAATACAGCAGCATCCTTCCCCATCCCAACACAACAGCATCCTTCCTCATCCCAACACAGCACCATCCTTCCCCGTCCCAACACAGCAGCATCCTTCCGCAGCCCAACACAACAGCATCCTTCCTCATCCCAACACATGCAGCATCCTTCCCCTTCTCAACACAGCAGCATCCTTCCCCATCCCAACAAAGCTGCATCCTTCCCCATCCCAAGACAGCAGCATCCTGCTCAATCCCAACACAGCAGCTTTCTTTCTCATCCCAACACAGCAGCATCCTTCTCCATTCCAACACGGCAGCATGCTACCCCATCCCAAAACTTCAGCATCCGTGTCCCCATCCAAACACAGCAGCATCCTTCCCCATCCCAACACAGCAGCATCCTTCCCCATCCCAACACAGCACCTTCTGTCCCCATCGCAACACAGCAGCATCCTTCTGCATCCCAACACAGCAGCATTCTTCCCTATCCCAACATAGCAGCATCCTTCCCCATCACAACACAGCACCTTCTGTCCACATCGCAACACAGCAGCATCCTTCTGCATCCCAACACAGCAGCATCCTTCCCTATCCCAACATAGCACCATCCTTCCCCATCCCTACACAGAATCTTCTGTCCCCATCCCAACACAGCAGCATTCGTCCCCAACACAACACAGCAGCATCCTTCCTCATCCCAACACAGCAGCAAACTTTCCCTTCCCAACACAGCAGCATCCTTCCTCTTCCCAAAACAGCAGCATCCCTCCCCTTACCAAAAAAGCAACATCCCTGCCCTTCCCAACACAGCAGCATCCTTCCCCCTCCCAACACAGCAGCGTCCGTCCCCATCCCAACACAGCAGCATCCTTCCCCATCCCAACACAGCAGCATCCGTTTCCTTCCCAACACACCAGCATCCTTCCCCATCCCAACACAGCAGCAACCTTCCCCATCCCAACACAGAAGCATGCTGCCCCATCCCAACACAGCAGCATTCTTATCCATCCCAACACAGCAGTATCCTTTGCCATCCCAACAAGGCACGTCCTTCCAATTCACAAAACAGCAGCATCCATCCCCTTCGCAAAACAGAAGCATCCCTCCCCTTCCCAAAACAGCAGCATCCGTCCCATCCCAACAAAGCAGCGTCCTTCCTCTTCCCAACACAGCAGCAACCCTCACATTCCAAACACAGCAGCATATTCTCAATCCCAGCACAGTAGCATCCTTCCCCGTCCCAACACAGCAGAATCCTTCTCCATCCCAACAGAGCAGCCTCCTTCCCAATCCCAAGACAGCAGCATCCTGGTCAATCCCAACACAGCCGCATTATTACTCATCCCAACACAGCAGCGTCCGTCCCCATCCCAACACAGCAGCATCCTTCTCATCCCAACACAGCAGCATCCGTTTCCTTCCCAACACACCAGCATCCTTCCCCATCCCAACACAAGAGCATACTTCGCCATCCCAACACAGCAGCAACCTTCCCCATCCCAACACAGAAGCATGCTTCCCCATCCCAACACAGCAGCATTCTTAGCCATCCCAACACAGCAGTAACCTTTGACATACCAACAAGGCACGTCCTTCCAATTCACAAAAAAACAGCATCCATCCCCTTCGCAAAACAGAAGCATCCCTCCCCTTCCCAAAACAGCAGCATCCGTCCCATCCCAACAAAGCAGCGTCCTTCCCCATCCCAACACAGCAGCAACCCCATCTTTACCAACACAGCAGCATCCTTCTGCATCCCAACACAGCAGCATCCTTCCCTATCCCAACAAAGCACCATCCTTCCCCATCCCTACACAGAATCTTCTATTCCCATCCAAAACAGCAGCATTCGTCCCCATCCCAACACAGCAGCATCCTTCCCCATCCCAACACAGCAGCAAACTTTCCCTTCCCAACACAGCAGCATCCTTCCTCTTCCCAAAACAGCAGCATCCGTCCCATCCCAACACAGCAGCAACCTTCCTGATCTCAAAACAGCAGCATCCGACCCCATCCCAACACAGCACCTTCTGTCCCCATCCCAATACAGCAGCATCCTTCCCCATCCCAACACAACAGCATCTTTCCTCATCCCAACACAGCACCATCCTTCCCCATTCCAACACAGCAGCATCCTTCAGCAGCCCAACACAACAGCATCCTTCCTCATCCCAACACATGCAGCAACCTTCCCCTTCCCAACACAGCAGGATCCTTCCACATCCCAACACAGCAGCAAACTTTCCCTTCCCATCACAGCAGCATCCTTCCTCTTCCCAAAACAGCAGCATCTCTCCCCTTACCAAAAAAGCAACATCCCTCCCCTTCCCAACACAGCAGCATCCGTCCCCATCCCAACACACCAGCGTCCGTCCCCATCCCAACACAGCAGCATCCTTCCCCATCCCAACACAGCAGCAACCTTCCCCATCCCAACACAGAAGCATGCTTCCCCATACCAACACAGCAGCATTCTTATCCATCCCAACACAGCAGCATCCTTTCCCATCCCAACAAGGCACGTACTTCCAATTTCCAAAACAGCAGCATCCATCCCCTTCATAAAACAGCAGCATCCCTCCCCTTCCCAACACAGCAGCATCCGTCCCATCCCAACAAAGCAGCGTCCTTCCTCTTCCCAACACAGCAGCAACCTTCCTGATCTCAAAACAGCAGCATCCGACCCCATCCCAACACAGCACCTTCTGTCCCCATCCCAATACAGCAGCATCCTTCCCCATCCCAACACAACAGCATCCTTCCTCATCCCAACACAGCACCATCCTTCCCCATTCCAACACAGCAGCATCCTTCCGCAGCCCAACACAACAGCATCCTTCCTCATCCCAACACATGCAGCAACCTTCCCCTTCCCAACACAGCAGGATCCTTCCACATCCCAACACAGCAGCAAACTTTCCCTTCCCATCACAGCAGCATCCTTCCTCTTCCCAAAACAGCAGCATCTCTCCCCTTACCAAAAAAGCAACATCCCTCCCCTTCCCAACACAGCAGCATCCGTCCCCATCCCAACACAGCAGCGTCCGTCCCCATCCCAACACAGCAGCATCCTTCCCCATCCCAACACAGCAGCAACCTTCCCCATCCCAACACAGAAGCATGCTTCCCCATACCAACACAGCAGCATTCTTATCCATCCCAACACAGCAGCATCCTTTCCCATCCCAACAAGGCACGTACTTCCAATTTCCAAAACAGCAGCATCCATCCCCTTCATAAAACAGCAGCATCCCTCCCCTTCCCAACACAGCAGCATCCGTCCCATCCCAACAAAGCAGCGTCCTTCCTCTTCCCAACACAGCAGCAACCCTCCCCTTCCCAACACAGCAGCATCCTTCCCAATCCCAGCACAGTAGCATTATTCCCCGTCCCAAAACAGCAGAATCCTTCTCACTCCCAACACAGCAGCCACCTTCCCCATCCCAAGACAGCAGCATCCTGCTCACTCCCAACACAGCAGCATTATTTATCATCCCAACACAGCAGCATCCTTCTCCCTCCCAACAAGGCAGCAGCCTTCTCCATCCCAACACAACAGCATCCGTCCCCATCCCGACACAGCAGCATCCTTCCCCATCCCAACACAGCAGCATCCGTCCCTTCCCAACACAACAGCAACCTTCCTGTTCTCAAAACAGCAGCATCCGTCCCCATCCCAACACAGCACCTTCTGTCCCCATCCCAATACAGCAGCATCCTTCCCCATTCCAACACAACAGCATCCTTCCTCATCCCAACACAACACCATCCTTCCCCGTCCCAACACAGCAGCATCCTTCCCCATCCCAACACAGCAGCATACTTCCCAATCCCAACACACCAGCAACCTTCCCCATCCCAACACAGAAGCATGCATCCCCAGCCCAACACAGCAGCATCCTTCTCCATCCCAACACAGCAGCATCCTTTCCCTTCCCAACACGGCACATACTTCCCCTTCCCAAAACAGCAGCATCCCTCCCCTTTGCAAAACAGCAACATCCCTCCCCTTCCCAACACAGCAGCATCCTTCCCCATCCCAACGCAGCAGCATCCGTCCCATCCCAACAGACCAGCATGCTTTCTCTTCCCAACACAGCAGCAATCCTCCCCTTCCCAACACAGAAGCTTAGTTCCCAAACCCAACACTGTAGCATCCTTCTCCAGCCCAACACAGCAGCATTCTTCTCATCCCAACACAGCAGCGTCCTTCCCCATCCCAACACAGCAGCAACCCTCCCCTTCCCAACACAGCAGCATCCTTCACCATCTCAACACAGCGACATCCTTCCCCATCATAAAACTGCAGCATTCCTTCCCTTCCCAACAAAGGAGCATCCTTCCCCACCCCAACACTGCAGCATCCTTCCCCATTCCAACACAGCAGCATCCTTCCTCAACCCAACACAGCAGCATCCGTCACCATCCCAACACAGCATCGTCCTTCCCCAACCCAACACAGCACCTTCTCTCCCCATCGCAACACAGCACCATCCTTCTGCATCCCAACACAGCAGCATCCTTCCCTCTCCAAACATAGCAGCATCCTACCCCATCACAACAAAGCACCTTATGACCCCATCGCAACACAGCAGCATCCATCTTCATCCCAACGCAGCAGCATCCTTCCCTATCCCAACATAGCACCATCCTTCCCCATCCCTACACAGAATCTTCTGTCCCCATCTCAACACAGCAGCATCAGTCCCCATCCCAACACAGCAGCATCCTTCCCCATCCCAACACAGCAGCAAACTTTCCCTTCCCAACACAGCAGCATCCTTCCTCTTTCCAAAACAGCAGCATTCCTCCCCTTCCCAAAAAAGCAGCATCCCTACCCTTCCCAACACAGCAGCATCCTTCCCAATCCCAACACAGCAGCGTCCGTCCCCATCCCAACACAGCAGCATCCTTCCCCATCCCAACACAGCAGCATCATTTTCCTTCCCAACACATCAGCATCCTTCCCCATCCCAACACAAGAGCATCCGTCCCCATTACAACACAGCAGCATGCATCCCCAACCCAACACAGCAGCAACCTTCTACATCCCAACACAGAATCATGCTTCCCCATCCCAACACAGCAGCATCCTTCTCCATCCTAACACAGCAGCATCCTTTCCCATCCCAACACGGCACATCCTTCCACTTCCCAAAACAGCAGCATCCCTCCTCTTCGAAAAACAGCAGCATCACTCCCCTTCCCAACACAGCAGCATCGTTCCCCATCCCAACACAGCAGCATCCATCCCATCCCAACAAAGCAGCATCCGTCCTCTTCCCACACAGCAGCAACCCTCCCCTTCCCAACACAGCAGCATCCTTCCCAATCCCAACACAGTAGCATCCTTCCCCATACCAACACAGCAGCATCATTCATCATCCCAGCACAGCAGCGACCTTCTCCATCCCATCACAGCGGCAACGCACCCCGTCCCAACAAAGCAGCATCTTTCCCCATCACAAGAAAGAAGCATCCTGCTCAATCCCAACACAGCAGCATTCTTTCTCATCCCAACACAGCAGCATCCTTCTCCCTCCCAACACGGCAGCATCCTTCTGCATCCCAACACAACAGCATCCGTCCCCATCCCAAGACAGCAGCATCCTTCCCCATCCCAACACAGTAGCAACCCCAACTTTACCAACACAGCAGCATCCTTCTCAATCCCAACACAGCAGCATCCTTCCCTATCCCAACATAGCACCATCCTTCCCCATCCCTACACAGAATCTTCTATTCCCAACCAACACAGCAGCATTCGTCCCCATCCCAACACAGCAGCTTCCTTCCCCATCCCAACACAGCAGCAAACTTTGCCTTCCCAACACAGCAGCATCCTTCCTCTTCCCAAAACAGCAGCATCCGTCCCATCCCAACACAGCAGCAACCTTCCTGATCTCAAAACAGCAGCATCCGTCCCCATCCCAACACAGCACCTTCTGTCCCCATCCCAATACAGCAGCATCCTTCCCATCCCAACACAACAGCATCCTTCCTCATCCCAACACAGCACCATCCTTCCCCGTCCCAACACAGCAGCATCCTTCCGCAGCCCAACACAACAGCATCCTTCCTCATCCCAACACATGCAGCAACCTTCCCCTTCCCAACACAGCAGGATCCTTCCACATCCCAACACAGCAGCAAACTTTCCCTTCCCATCACAGCAGCATCCTTCCTCTTCCCAAAACAGCAGCATCTCTCCCTTACCAAAAAAGCAACATCCCTCCCCTTCCCAACACAGCAGCCTCCATCCCCATCCCAACACAGCAGCGTCCGTCCCCATCCCAACACAGCAGCATCCTTCCCCATCCCAACACAGCAGCATCCTTCCCCATCCCAACACAGCAGCAACCGTCCCCATCCCAACACAGAAGCATGCTTCCCCATACCAATACAGCAGCATTCTTATCCATCCCAACACAGCAGCATCCTTTCCCATCCCAACAAGGCACGTTCTTCCAATTCCCAAAACAGCAGCATCCATCCCCTTCCCAACACAGCAGCATCCGTCCCATCCCAACAAAGCAGCGTCCTTCCTCTTCCCAACACAGCAGCAACCCTCCCCTTCCCAACACAGCAGCATCCTTCCCAATCCCAGCACAGTAGCATCCTTCCCCGTCCCAACACAGCAGAATCCTTCTCCATCCCAACACAGCAGCGTCCTTCCTCTTCCCAACACAGCAGCAACCCTCCCCTTCCCAACACAGCAGCATCCTTCCCAATCCCAGCACAGTAGCATCCTTCCCCGTCCCAACATAGCAGAATCCTTCTCCATCCCAACACAGCAGCCTCCTTCCCCATCCCAAGACAGCAGCATCCTGCTCACTCCCAACACAGCAGCATTATTTCTCATCCCAACACAGCAGCATCCTTCTCCCTCCCAACACGGCAGCAGCCTTCTCCATCCCAACACAACAGCATCCGTCCCCATCCCAACACAGCAGCATCCTTCCCCATCCCAACAAAGCAGCATCCGTCCCATCCCAACACAGCAGCAACCTTCCTGTTCTCAAAACAGCAGCATCCGTCCCCATTCCAACACAGCACCTTCTGTCCCCATCCCAATACAGCAGCATCCTTCCCCATCCCAACACAACAGCATCCTTCCTCATCCCAACACAGCACCATCCTTCCCCGTCCCAACACAGCAGCATCCTTCCCCATCCCAACACAGCAGCATACTTCCCCATCCCAACACACCAGCAACCTTCCCCATCCCAACACAGAAGCATGCATCCCCAGCCCAACACAGCAGCATCCTTCTCCATCCCAACACAGCAGCATCCTTTCCCTTCCCAACACGGCACATACTTCTCCTTCCCAAAACAGCAGCATCCCTCCCCTTTGCAAAACAGCAACATCCCTCCCCTTCCCAACACAGCAGCATCCTTCCCCATCCCAACACAGCAGCATCCGTCCCATCCCAACAGACCAGCATGCTTCCTCTTCCCAACACAGCAGCAATCCTCCCCTTCCAAACACAGAAGCCTAGTTCCCAAACCCAAAACTGTAGCATCCTTCCCCAGCCCAACACAGCAGCATCCTTCTCATCCCAACACAGCAGCGTACTTCCCCATCCCAACACAGCAGCAACCCTCCCCTTCCCAACACAGCAGCATCCTTCTCCATCTCAACACAGCGACATCCTTCCCCATCATAAAACTGCAGCATTCCTCCCCTTCCCAACAAAGGAGCATCCTTCCCCACCCCAACACTGCAGCATCCTTCCCCATTCCAACACAGCAGCATCCTTCCTCAACCCAACACAGCAGCATCCGTCACCATCCCAACACAGCATCGTCCATCCCCAACCCAACACAGCACCTTCTGTCCCCATCGCAACACAGCAGCATCCTTCTGCATCCCAACACAGCAGCATTCTTCCCTCTCCAAACATAGCAGCATCCTACCCCATCACAACAAAGCACCTTATGACCCCATCGCAACACAGCAGCATCCTTCTTCATCCCAACGCAGCAGCATCCTTCCCTATCCCAACATAGCAGCGTCCGTCCCCATCCCAACACAGCAGCATCCTTCCCCATCCCAACACAGCAGCAACCTTCCCCATCCCAACACAGAAGCATGCTTCCCCATACCAACACAGCAGCATTCTTATCCATCCCAACACAGCAGCATCCTTTCCCATCCCAACAAGGCACGTCCTTCCAATTCCCAAAACAGCAGCATCCATTCCCTTCATAAAACAGCAGCATCCCTCCCCTTCCCAACACAGCAGCATCCGTCCCATCCCAACAAAGCAGCGTCCTTCCTCTTCCCAACACAGCAGCAACCCTCCCCTTCCCAACACTGCAGCATCCTTCCCAATCCCAGCACAGTAGCATCCTTCCCCGTCCCAAAACAGCAGAATCCTTCTCCATCCCAACACAGCAGCCACCTTCCCCATCCCAAGACAGCAACATCCTGCTCACTCCCAACACAGCAGCATTATTTCTCATCCCAACACAGCAGCATCCTTCTCCCTCCCAACACGGCAGCAGCCTTCTCCATCCCAACACAACAGCATCCGTCCCCATCCCAACACAGCAGCATCCTTCCCCATCCCAACAAAGCAGCATCCGTCCCATCCCAACACAGCAGCAACCTTCCTGTTCTCAAAACAGAAGCATCCGTCCCCATCCCAACACAGCACCTTCTGTCCCCATCCCAATACAGCAGCATCCTTCCCCATCCCAACACAACAGCATCCTTCCTCATCCCAACACAGCACCATCCTTCCCCGTCCCAACACAGCAGCATCCTTCCCCATCCCAACACAGCAGCATACTTCCCCATCCCAACACACCAGCAACCTTCCCCATCCCAACACAGAAGCATGCATCCCCAGCCCAACACAGCAGCATCCTTCTCCATCCCAACACAGCAGCATCCTTTCCCTTCCCAACACGGCACATACTTCCCCTTCCCAAAACAGCAGCATCCCTCCCCTTTGCAAAACAGCAACATCCCTCCCCTTCCCAACACAGCAGCATCCTTCCCCATCCCAACGCAGCAGCATCCGTCCCATCCCAACAGACCAGCATGCTTCCTCTTCCCAACACAGCAGCAATCCTCCCCTTCCCAACACAGAAGCATAGTTCCCAAACCCAACACTGTAGCATCCTTCCCCAGCCCAACACAGCAGCGTCCTTCCCCATCCCAACACAGCAGCAACCCTCCCCTTCCCAACACAGCATCATCCTTCCTCTTTCCAAAACAGCAGCATCCCTGCCCTTCCCAAAAAAGCAGCATCCCTACCCTTCCCAACACAGCACCATCCTTCCCCATCCCTACACAGAATCTTCTATTGCCAACCAACACAGCAGCATTCGTCCCCATCCCAACACAGCAGCTTCCTTCCCCATCCCAACACAGCAGCAAACTTTGCCTTCCCAACACAGCAGCATCCTTCCTCTTCCCAAAACAGCAGCATCCGTCCCATCCCAACACAGCAGCAACCTTCCTGATCTCAAAACAGCAGCATCCGTCCCCATCCCAACACAGCACCTTCTGTCCCCATCCCAATACAGCAGCATCCTTCCCATCCCAACACAACAGCATCCTTCCTCATCCCAACACAGCACCATCCTTCCCCGTCCCAACACAGCAGCATCCTTCCGCAGCCCAACACAACAGCATCCTTCCTCATCCCAACACATGCAGCAACCTTCCCCTTCCCAACACAGCAGGATCCTTCCACATCCCAACACAGCAGCAAACTTTCCCTTCCCATCACAGCAGCATCCTTCCTCTTCCCAAAACAGCAGCATCTCTCCCTTACCAACACAGCAACATCCCTCCCCTTCCCAACACAGCAGCCTCCATCCCCATCCCAACACAGCAGCGTCCGTCCCCATCCCAACACAGCAGCATCCTTCCCCATCCCAACACAGCAGCATCCTTCCCCATCCCAACACAGCAGCAACCGTCCCCATCCCAACACAGAAGCATGCTTCCCCATACCAATACAGCAGCATTCTTATCCATCCCAACACAGCAGCATCCTTTCCCATCAAAACAAGGCACGTTCTTCCAATTCCCAAAACAGCAGCATCCATCCCCTTCCCAACACAGCAGCATCCGTCCCATCCCAACAAAGCAGCGTCCTTCCTCTTCCCAACACAGCAGCAACCCTCCCCTTCCCAACACAGCAGCATCCTTCCCAATCCCAGCACAGTAGCATCCTTCCCCGTCCCAACACAGCAGAATCCTTCTCCATCCCAACACAGCAGCGTCCTTCCTCTTCCCAACACAGCAGCAACCCTCCCCTTCCCAACACAGCAGCATCCTTCCCAATCCCAGCACAGTAGCATCCTTCCCCGTCCCAACATAGCAGAATCCTTCTCCATCCCAACACAGCAGCCTCCTTCCCCATCCCAAGACAGCAGCATCCTGCTCACTCCCAACACAGCAGCATTATTTCTCATCCCAACACAGCAGCATCCTTCTCCCTCCCAACACGGCAGCAGCCTTCTCCATCCCAACACAACAGCATCCGTCCCTATCCCAACACAGCAGCATCCTTCCCCATCCCAACAAAGCAGCATCCGTCCCATCCCAACACAGCAGCAACCTTCCTGTTCTCAAAACAGCAGCATCCGTCCCCATTCCAACACAGCACCTTCTGTCCCCATCCCAATACAGCAGCATCCTTCCCCATCCCAACACAACAGCATCCTTCCTCATCCCAACACAGCACCATCCTTCCCCGTCCCAACACAGCAGCATCCTTCCCCATCCCAACACAGCAGCATACTTCCCCATCCCAACACACCAGCAACCTTCCCCATCCCAACACAGAAGCATGCATCCCCAGCCCAACACAGCAGCATCCTTCTCCATCCCAACACAGCAGCATCCTTTCCCTTCCCAACACGGCACATACTTCCCCTTCCCAAAACAGCAGCATCCCTCCCCTTTGCAAAACAGCAACATCCCTCCCCTTCCCAACACAGCAGCATCCTTCCCCATCCCAACACAGCAGCATCCGTCCCATCCCAACAGACCAGCATGCTTCCTCTTCCCAACACAGCAGCAATCCTCCCCTTCCAAACACAGAAGCCTAGTTCCCAAACCCAAAACTGTAGCATCCTTCCCCAGCCCAACACAGCAGCATCCTTCTCATCCCAACACAGCAGCGTACTTCCCCATCCCAACACAGCAGCAACCCTCCCCTTCCCAACACAGCAGCATCCTTCTCCATCTCAACACAGCGACATCCTTCCCCATCATAAAACTGCAGCATTCCTCCCCTTCCCAACAAAGGAGCATCCTTCCCCACCCCAACACTGCAGCATCCTTCCCCATTCCAACACAGCAGCATCCTTCCTCAACCCAACACAGCAGCATCCGTCACCATCCCAACACAGCATCGTCCATCCCCAACCCAACACAGCACCTTCTGTCCCCATCGCAACACAGCAGCATCCTTCTGCATCCCAACACAGCAGCATTCTTCCCACTCCAAACATAGCAGCATCCTACCCCATCACAACAAAGCACCTTATGACCCCATCGCAACACAGCAGCATCCTTCTTCATCCCAACGCAGCAGCATCCTTCCCTATCCCAACATAGCAGCGTCCGTCCCCATCCCAACACAGCAGCATCCTTCCCCATCCCAACACAGCAGCAACCTTCCCCATCCCAACACAGAAGCATGCTTCCCCATACCAACACAGCAGCATTCTTATCCATCCCAACACAGCAGCATCCTTTCCCATCCCAACAAGGCACGTCCTTCCAATTCCCAAAACAGCAGCATCCATTCCCTTCATAAAACAGCAGCATCCCTCCCCTTCCCAACACAGCAGCATCCGTCCCATCCCAACAAAGCAGCGTCCTTCCTCTTCCCAACACAGCAGCAACCCTCCCCTTCCCAACACTGCAGCATCCTTCCCAATCCCAGCACAGTAGCATCCTTCCCCGTCCCAAAACAGCAGAATCCTTCTCCATCCCAACACAGCAGCCACCTTCCCCATCCCAAGACAGCAACATCCTGCTCACTCCCAACACAGCAGCATTATTTCTCATCCCAACACAGCAGCATCCTTCTCCCTCCCAACACGGCAGCAGCCTTCTCCATCCCAACACAACAGCATCCGTCCCCATCCCAACACAGCAGCATCCTTCCCCATCCCAACAAAGCAGCATCCGTCCCATCCCAACACAGCAGCAACCTTCCTGTTCTCAAAACAGAAGCATCCGTCCCCATCCCAACACAGCACCTTCTGTCCCCATCCCAATACAGCAGCATCCTTCCCCATCCCAACACAACAGCATCCTTCCTCATCCCAACACAGCACCATCCTTCCCCGTCCCAACACAGCAGCATCCTTCCCCATCCCAACACAGCAGCATACTTCCCCATCCCAACACACCAGCAACCTTCCCCATCCCAACACAGAAGCATGCATCCCCAGCCCAACACAGCAGCATCCTTCTCCATCCCAACACAGCAGCATCCTTTCCCTTCCCAACACGGCACATACTTCCCCTTCCCAAAACAGCAGCATCCCTCCCCTTTGCAAAACAGCAACATCCCTCCCCTTCCCAACACAGCAGCATCCTTCCCCATCCCAACGCAGCAGCATCCGTCCCATCCCAACAGACCAGCATGCTTCCTCTTCCCAACACAGCAGCAATCCTCCCCTTCCCAACACAGAAGCATAGTTCCCAAACCCAACACTGTAGCATCCTTCCCCAGCCCAACACAGCAGCGTCCTTCCCCATCCCAACACAGCAGCAACCCTCCCCTTCCCAACACAGCATCATCCTTCCTCTTTCCAAAACAGCAGCATCCCTCCCCTTCCCAAAAAAGCAGCATCCCTACCCTTCCCAACACAGCAGCATCCTTCCCCATCCCAACACAGCAGCGTCCGTCCCCATCCCAACACAGCAGCATCCTTCCCCATCCCAACACAGCAGCATCCTTTTCCTTCCCAACACATCAGCATCCTTCCCCATCCCAACACAAGAGCATCCGTCCCCATTCCAGCACAGCAGCATGCTTCCCCATCCCAACACAGCAGCAACCTTCTACATCCCAACACAGAATCATGCTTCCCCATCCCAACACAGCAGCATCCTTCTCCATCCTAACACAGCATCATCCTTTCCCATCCCAACACGGCACATCCTTCCACTTCCCAAAACAGCAGCATCCCTCCTCTTCGAAAAAGAGCAGCATCCCTCCCCTTCCCAACACAGCAGCATCGTTCCCCATCCCAACACAGCAGCGTCCATCCCATCCCAACAAAGCAGCATCCGTCCTCTTCCCAACACAGCAGCAACCCTCCCCTTCCCAACACAGCAGCATCCTTCCCAATCCCAACACAGTAGCATCCTTCCCCATACCAACACAGCAGCATCCTTCATCATCCCAACACAGCAGCGACCTTCTCCATCCCATCACAGCGGCAACGCACCCCGTCCCAACAAAGCAGCATCTTTCCCCATCACAAGAAAGAAGCATCCTGCTCACTCCCAACACAGCAGCATTCTTTCTCATCCCAACACAGCAGCATCCTTCTCCCTCCCAACACGGCAGCAACCTTCTGCATCCCAACACAACAGCATCCGTCCCCATCCCAAGACAGCAGCATCCTTCCCCATCCCAACACAGCAGCAACCCCACCTTTACCAACACAGCACCATTTTTCTCAATCCCAACACAGCAGCATCCTTCCCTATCCCAACATAGCACCATCCTTCCCCATCCCAACACAGAATCTTCTATTCCCATCCAACACAGCTGCATTCATCCCCATCCCAACACAGCAGCATCCTTCCCCATCCCAACACAGCAGCAAACTTTCCCTTCCCAACACAGCAGCATCCTTCCTCTTCCCAAAACAGCAGCATCCGTCCGATCCCAACACAGCAGCAACCTTCCTGATCTCAAAACAGCAGCATCCATCCCCTTCATAAAACAGCAGCATCCCTCCCCTTCCCAACACAGCAGCATCCGTCCCATCCCAACAAAGCAGCGTCCTTCCTCTTCCCAACACAGCAGCAACCCTCCCCTTCCCAACACTGCAGCATCCTTCCCAATCCCAGCACAGTAGCATCATTCCCCGTCCCAAAACAGCAGAATCCTTCTCCATCCCAACACAGCAGCCACCTTCCCCATCCCAAGACAGCAGCATCCTGCTCACTCCCAACACAGCAGCATTATTTCTCATCCCAACACAGCAGCATCCTTCTCCCTCCCAACACGGCAGCAGCCTTCTCCATCCCAACACAACAGCATCCGTCCCCATCCCAACACAGCAGCATCCTTCCCCATCCCAACACAGCAGCATCCGTCCCATCCCAACACAGCAGCAACCTTCCTGTTCTCAAAACAGCAGCATCCGTCCCAATCCCAACACAGCACCTTCTGTCCCCATCCCAATACAGCAGCATCCTTCCCCATCCCAACACAACAGCATCCTTCCTCATCCCAACACAGCACCATCCTTCCCCGTCCCAACACAGCAGCATCCTTCCCCATCCCAACACAGCAGCATACTTCCCCATCCCAATAAACCAGCAACCTTCCCCATCCCAACACAGAAGCATGCATCCCCAGCCCAACACAGCAGCATCCTTCTCCATCCCAACACAGCAGCATCCTTTCCCTTCCCAACACGGCACATACTTCCCCTTCCCAAAACTGCAGCATCCCTCCCCTTTGCAAAACAGCAACATCCCTCCCCTTCCCAACACAGCAGCATCCTGCCCCATCCCAACGCAGCAGCATCCGTCCCATCCCAACAGACCAGCATGCTTCCTCTTCCCAACACAGCAGCAATCCTCCCCTTCCCAACACAGAAGCATAGTTCCCAAACCCAACACTGTAGCAGCCTTCCCCAGCCCAACACAGCAGCATCCTTCTCATCCCAACACAGCAGCGTCCTTCCCCATCCCAACACAGCAGCAACCCTCCCCTTCCCAACACAGCAGCATCCTTCCTCTTTCCAAAACAGCAGCATCCCTCCCCTTCCCAAAAAAGCAGCATCCCTACGCTTCCCAACACAGCAGCATCCTTCCCCATCCCAACACAGCAGCGTCCGTCCCCATCCCAACACAGCAGCATCCTTCCCCATCCCAACACAGCAGCATCCTTTTCCTTCCCAACACATCAGCATCCTTCCCCATCCCAACACAAGAGCATCCGTCCCCATTCCAACACAGCAGCATGCTTCCCCATCCCAACACAGCAGCAACCTTCTACATCCCAACACAGAATCATGCTTCCCCATCCCAACACAGCAGCATCCTTCTCCATCCTAACACAGCAGCATCCTTTCCCATCCCAACACGGCACATCCTTCCACTTCCCAAAACAGCAGCATCCCTCCTCTTCGAAAAAGAGCAGCATCCCTCCCCTTCCCAACACAGCAGCATCGTTCCCCATCCCAACACAGCAGCATCCATCCCATCCCAACAAAGCAGCATCCGTCCTCTTCCCAACACAGCAGCAACCCTCCCCTTCCCAACACAGCAGCATTCTTCCCAATCCCAACACAGTAGCATCCTTCCCCATACCAACACAGCAGCATCCTTCATCATCCCAACACAGCAGCGACCTTCCCCATCCCATCACCGCGGCAACGCACCCCGTCCCAACAAAGCAGCATCTTTCCCCATCACAAGAAAGAAGCATCCTGCTCAATCCCAACACAGCAGCATTCTTTCTCATCCCAACACAGCAGCATCCTTCTCCCTCCCATAACGGCAGCATCCTTCTGCATCCCAACACAACAGCATCCGTCCCCATCCCACGACAGCAGCATCCTTCCCCATCCCAACACAGCAGCAGCCCCACCTTTACCAACACAACACCATTTTTCTCAATCCCAACACAGCAGCATCCTTCCCTATCCCAACATAGCACCATCCTTCCCCATCACTACACAGAATCTTCTATTCCCATCCAACACAGCAGCATTCATCCCCATCCCAACACAGCAGCATCCTTCCCCATCCCAACACAGCAGCAAACTTTCCCTTCCCAACACAGCAGCATCCTTCCTCTTCCCAAAACAGCAGCATCCGTCCGATCCCAACACAGCAGCAACCTTCCTGATCTCAAAACAGCAGCATCCATCCCCTTCATAAAACAGCAGCATCCCTCCCCTTCCCAACACAGCAGCATCCGTCCCATCCCAACAAAGCAGCGTCCTTCCTCTTCCCAACACAGCAGCAACCCTCCCCTTCCCAACACTGCAGCATCATTCCCAATCCCAGCACAGTAGCATCATTCCCCGTCCCAAAACAGCAGAATCCTTCTCCATCCCAACACAGCAGCCACCTTCCCCATCCCAAGACAGCAGCATCCTGCTCACTCCCAACACAGCAGCATTATTTCTAATCCCAACACAGCAGCATCCTTCTCCCTCCCAACACGGCAGCAGCCTTCTCCATCCCAACACAACAGCATCCGTCCCCATCCCAACACAGCAGCATCCTTCCCCATCCCAACACAGCAGCATCCGTCCCATCCCAACACAGCAGCAACCTTCCTGTTCTCAAAACAGCAGCATCCGTCCCCATCCCAACACAGCACCTTCTGTCCCCATCCCAATACAGCAGCATCCTTCCCCATCCCAACACAACAGCATCCTTCCTCATCCCAACACAGCACCATCCTTCCCCGTCCCAACACAGCAGCATCCTTCCCCATCCCAACACAGCAGCATACTTCCCCATCCCAACACACCAGCAACCTTCCCCATCCCAACACAGAAGCATGCATCCCCAGCCCAACACAGCAGCATTCTTCTCCATCCCAACACAGCAGCATCCTTTCCCTTCCCAACACGGCACATACTTCCCCTTCCCAAAACAGCAGCATCCCTCCCCTTTGCAAAACAGCAACATCCCTCCCCTTCCCAACACAGCAGCATCCTTCCCCATCCCAACGCAGCAGCATCCGTCCCATCCCAACAGACCAGCATGCTTCCTCTTCCCAACACAGCAGCAATCCTCCCCTTCCCAACACAGAAGCATAGTTCCCAAACCCAACACTGTAGCATCCTTCCCCAGCCCAACACAGCAGCGTCCTTCCCCATCCCAACACAGCAGCAACCCTCCCCTTCCCAACACAGCAGCATCCTTCCTCTTTCCAAAACAGCAGCATCCCTCCCCTTCCCAAAAAAGCAGCATCCCTACCCTTCCCAACACAGCAGCATCCTTCCCCATCCCAACACAGCAGCGTCCGTCCCCATCCCAACACAGCAGCATCCTTCCCCATCCCAACACAGCAGCATCCTTTTCCTTCCCAACACATCAGCATCCTTCCCCATCCCAACACAAGAGCATCCGTCCCCATTCCAACACAGCAGCATGCTTCCCCATCCCAACACAGCAGCAACCTTCTACATCCCAACACAGAATCATGCTTCCCCATCCCAACACAGCAGCATCCTTCTCCATCCTAACACAGCAGCATCCTTTCCCATCCCAACACGGCACATCCTTCCACTTCCCAAAACAGCAGCATCCCTCCTCTTCGAAAAAGAGCAGCATCCCTCCCCTTCCCAACACAGCAGCATCGTTCCCCATCCCAACACAGCAGCGTCCATCCCATCCCAACAAAGCAGCATCCGTCCTCTTCCCAACACAGCAGCAACCCTCCCCTTCCCAACACAGCAGCATCCTTCCCAATCCCAACACAGTAGCATCCTTCCCCATACCAACACAGCAGCATCCTTCATCATCCCAACACAGCAGCAACCTTCTCCATCCCATCACAGCGGCAACGCACCCCGTCCCAACAAAGCAGCATCTTTCCCCATCACAAGAAAGAAGCATCCTGCTCAATCCCAACACAGCAGCATTCTTTCTCATCCCAACACAGCAGCATCCTTCTCCCTCCCAACACGGCAGCATCCTTCTGCATCCCAACACAACAGCATCCGTCCCCATCCCAAGACAGCAGCATCCTTCCCCATCCCAACACAGCAGCAACCCCACCTTTACCAACACAGCACCATTTTTCTCAATCCCAACACAGCAGCATCCTTCCCTATCCCAACATAGCACCATCCTTCCCCATCCCAACACAGAATCTTCTATTCCCATCCAACACAGCAGCATTCATCCCCATCCCAACACAGCAGCATCCTTCCCCATCCCAACACAGCAGCAAACTTTCCCTTCCCAACACAGCAGCATCCTTCCTCTTCCCAAAACAGCAGCATCTGTCCGATCCCAACACAGCAGCAACCTTCCTGATCTCAAAACAGCAGCATCCATCCCCTTCATAAAACAGCAGCATCCCTCCCCTTCCCAACACAGCAGCATCCGTCCCATCCCAACAAAGCAGCGTCCTTCCTCTTCCCAACACAGCAGCAACCCTCCCCTTCCCAACACTGCAGCATCCGTCCCATCCCAACACAGCAGCAACCTTCCTGTTCTCAAAACAGCAGCATCCGTCCCCATCCCAACACAGCACATTCTGTCCCCATCCCAATACAGCAGCATCCTTCCCCATCCCAACACAACAGCATCCTTCCTCATCCCAACACAGCACCATCCTTCCCCATCCCAACACAGCAGCATACTTCCCCATACCAACACACCAGCAACCTTCCCCATCCCAAAACAGAAGCATGCATCCCCAGCCCAACACAGCAGCATCCTTCTCCATCCCAACACAGCAGCATCCTTTCCCTTCCCAACACGGCACATACTTCCCCTTCCCAAAACAGCAGCATCCCTCCCCTTTGCAAAACAGCAACATCCCTCCCCTTCCCAACACAGCAGCATCCTTCCCCATCCCAACGCAACAGCATCTGTCCCATCCCAACAGACCAGCATAATTCCTCTTCCCAACACAGCAGCAATCCTCCCCTTCCCAACACAGAAGCATAGTTCCCAAACCCAACACTGTAGCAGCCTTCCCCAGCCCAACACAGCAGCATCCTTCTCATCCCAACACAGCAGCGTCCTTCCCCATCCCAACACAGCAGCAACCCTCCCCTTCCCAACACAGCAGCATCCTTCCTCTTTCCAAAAGAGCAGCATCCCTCCCCTTCCCAAAAAAGCAGCATCCCTACCCTTCCCAACACAGCAGCATCCTTCCCCATCCCAACACAGCAGCGACCGTCCCCATCCCAACACAGCAGCATCCGTCCCCATCCCAACACAGCAGCATCCTTTTCCTTCCCAACACATCAGCATCCTTCCCCATCCCAACACAAGAGCATCCGTCCCCATTCCAACACAGCAGCATGCTTCCCCATCCCAACACAGCAGCAACCTTCTACATCCCAACACAGAATCATGCTTCCCCATCCCAACACAGCAGCATCCTTCTCCATCCTAACACAGCAGCATCCTTTCCCATCCCAACACGGCACATCCTTCCACTTCCCAAAACAGCAGCATCCCTCCTCTTCGAAAAAGAGCAGCATCCCTCCCCTTCCCAACACAGCAGCATCGTTCCCCATCCCAACACAGCAGCGTCCATCCCATCCCAACAAAGCAGCATCCGTCCTCTTCCCAACACAGCAGCAACCCTCCCCTTCCCAACACAGCAGCATCCTTCCCAATCCCAACACAGTAGCATCCTTCCCCATACCAACACAGCAGCATCCTTCATCATCCCAACACAGCAGCGACCTTCTCCATCCCCTCACAGCGGCAACGCACCCCGTCCCAACAAAGCAGCATCTTTCCCCATCACAAGAAAGAAGCATCCTGCTCACTCCCAACACAGCAGCATTCTTTCTCATCCCAACACAGAAGCATCCTTCTCCCTCCCAACACGGCAGCATCCTTCTGCATCCCAACACAACAGCATCCGTCCCCATCCCAAGACAGCAGCATCGTTCCCCATCCCAACACAGCAGCAACCCCACCTTTACCAACACAGCACCATTTTTCTCAATCCCAACACAGCAGCATCCTTCCCTATCCCAACATAGCACCATCCTTCCCCATCCCAACACAGAATCTTCTATTCCCATCCAACACAGCAGCATTCATCCCCATCCCAACACAGCAGCATCCTTCCCCATCCCAACACAGCAGCAAACTTTCCCTTCCCAACACAGCAGCATCCTTCCTCTTCCCAAAACAGCAGCATCCGTCCGATCCCAACACAGCAGCAACCTTCCTGATCTCAAAACAGCAGCATCCATCCCCTTCATAAAACAGCAGCATCCCTCCCCTTCCCAACACAGCAGCATCCGTCCCATCCCAACAAAGCAGCGTCCTTCCTCTTCCCAACACAGCAGCAACCCTCCCCTTCCCAACACTGCAGCATCCGTCCCAATCCCAGCACAGTAGCATCCTTCCCCGTCCCAAAACAGCAGAATCCTTCTCCATCCCAACACAGCAGCCACCTTCCCCATCCCAAGACAGCAGCATCCTGCTCACTCCCAACACAGCAGCATTATTTCTCATCCCAACACAGCAGCATCCTTCTCCCTCCCAACACGGCAGCAGCCTTCTCCATCCCAACACAACAGCATCCGTCCCCAGCCAAACACAGCAGCATCCTTCCCCATCCCAACACAGCAGCATCCGTCCCATCCTAACACAGCAGCAACCTTCCTGTTCTCAAAACAGCAGCATCCGTCCCCATCCCAACACAGCACATTCTGTCCCCATCCCAATACAGCAGCATCCTTCCCCATCCCAACACAACAGCATCGTTCCTCATCCCAACACAGCACCATCCTTCCCCATCCCAACACAGCAGCATACTTCCCCATCCCAACACACCAGCAACCTTCCCCATCCCAACACAGAAGCATGCATCCCCAGCCCAACACAGCAGCATCCTTCTCCATCCCAACACAGCAGCATCCTTTCCCTTCCCAACACGGCACATACTTCCCCTTCCCAAAACAGCAGCATCCCTCCCCTTTGCAAAACAGCAACTTCCCTCCCCTTCCCAACACAGCAGCATCCTTCCCCATCCCAACGCAGCAGCATCCGTCCCATCCCAACAGACCAGCATGCTTCCTCTTCCCAACACAGCAGCAATCCTCCCCTTCCCAACACAGAAGCATAGTTCCCAAACCCAACACTGTAGCATCCTTCCCCAGCCCAACACAGCAGCATCCTTCTCATCCCAACACAGCAGCGTCCTTCCCCATCCCAACACAGCAGCAACCCTCCCCTTCCCAAAACAGCAGCATCCTACTCCATCTCAACACAGCGACATCCTTCCCCATCATAAAACTGCAGCATTCCTTCCCTTCCCAACAAAGGAGCATCCTTCCCCACCCCAACACTGCAGCATCCTTCCCCATTACAACACAGCAGCATCCTTCCTCAACCCAACACAGCAGCATCAGTCACCATACCAACACAGCATCGTCCTTCCCCAACCCAACACAGCACCTTCTGTCCCCATCGCAACACAGCAGCATCCTTCAGCATCCCAACACAGCAGCATCCTTCCCTCTCCAAACATAGCAGCATCCTACCCCTTCACAACAAAGCACCTTCTGACCCCATCGCAACACAGCAGCATCCTTCTTCATCCCAACGCAGCAGCATCCTTCCCTATCCCAACATAGCACCATCCTTCCCCATCCCTACACAGAATATTCTGCCCCATCCCAACACAGCAGCATCAGTCCCCATCCCAACACAGCAGCATCCTTCCCCATCCCAACACAGCAGCAAACTTTCCCTTCCCAACACAGCAGCATCCTTCCTCTTTCCAAAACAGCAGCATCCCTCCCCTTCCAAAAAAAGCAGCATCCCTACCCTTCCCAACACAGCAGCATCCTTCCCCATCCCAACACAGCAGCGTCCGTCCCCATCCCAACACAGCAGCATCCTTCCCCATCCCAACACAGCAGCATCCTTTTCCTTCCCAACACATCAGCATCCTTCCCCATCCCAACACAAGAGCATCCGTCCCCATTCCAACACTGCAGCATGCTTCCCCATCCCAACACAGCAGCAACCTTCTACATCCCAAAACAGAATCATGCTTCCCCATCCCAACACAGCAGCATCCTTCTCCATCCTAACACAGCAGCATCCTTTCCCATCCCAACACGGCACATCCTTCCACTTCCCAAAACAGCAGCATCCCTCCACTTCGAAAAAGAGCAGCATCCCTCCCCTTCCCAACACAGCAGCATCGTTCCCCATCCCAACACAGCAGCATCCATCCCATCCCAACAAAGCAGCATCCGTCCTCTTCCCAACACAGCAGCAACCCTCCCCTTCCCAACACAGCAGCATCCTTCCCAATCCCAACACAGTAGCATCCTTCCCCAGCCCAACACAGCAGCATCCTTCTCATCCCAACACAGCAGCGTCCTTCCCCATCCCAACACAGCAGCAACCCTCCCCTTCCCAACACAGCAGCATCCTTCTCCATCTCAACACAGCGACATCCCTCCCCATCATAAAACTGCAGCATTCCTTCCCTTCCCCACAAAGGAGCATCCTTCCCCACCCCAACACTGCAGCATCCTTCCCCATTCCAACACAGCAGCATCCTTCCTCAACCCAACACAGCAGCATCCGTCACCATACCAACACAGCATCGTCCTTCCCCAACCCAACACAGCACCTTCTGTCCCCATCGCAACACAGCAGCATCCTTCTGCATCCCAACACAGCAGCATCCTTCCCTCTCCAAACATAGCAGCATCCTACCCCATCACAACAAAGCACCTTCTGACCCCATCGCAACACAGCAGCATCCTTCTTCATCCCAACGCAGCAGCATCCTTCCCTATCCCAACATAGCACCATCCTTCCCCATCCCTACACAGAATCTTCTGTCCCCATCCCAACACAGCAGCATCAGTCCCCATCCCAACACAGCAGCATCCTTCCCCATCCCAACACAGCAGCAAACTTTCCCTTCCCAACACAGCAGCATCCTTCCTCTTTCCAAAACAGCAGCATCCCTCCCCTTCCCAAAAAAGCAGCATCCCTACCCTTCCCAACACAGCAGCATCCTTCCCCATCCCAACACAGCAGCGTCCGTCCCCATCCCAACACAGCAGCATCCTTGCCCATCCCAACACAGCAGCATCCTTTTCCTTCCCAACACATCAGCATCCTTCCCCATCCCAACACAAGAGCATCCGTCCCCATTCCAACACAGCAGCATGCTTCCCCATCCCAACACAGCAGCAACCTTCTACATCCCAACACAGAATCATGCTTCCCCATCCCAACACAGCAGCATCCTTCTCCATCCTAACACAGCAGCATCCTTTCCCATCCCAACACGGCACATCCTTCCACTTCCCAAAACAGCAGCATCCCTCCTCTTCGAAAAAGAGCAGCATCCCTCCCCTTCCCAACACAGCAGCATCGTTCCCCATCCCAACACAGCAGCATCCATCCCATCCCAACAAAGCAGCATCCGTCCTCTTCCCAACACAGCAGCAACCCTCCCCTTCCCAACACAGCAGTATCCTTCCAAATCCCAACACAGTAGCATACTTCCCCATACCAACACAGCAGCATCCTTCATCATCCCAACACAGCAGCGACCTTCTCCATCCCATCACAGCGGCAACGCACCCCGTCCCAACAAAGCAGCATCTTTCCCCATCACAAGAAAGAAGCATCCTGCTCAATCCCAACACAGCAGCATTCTTTCTCATCCCAACACAGCAGCATCCTTCTCCCTCCCAACACGGCAGCATCCTTCTGCATCCCAACACAACAGCATCCGTCCCCATCCCAAGACAGCAGCATCCTTCCCCATCCCAACACAGCAGCAACCCCACCTTTACCAACACAGCAGCATTTTTCTCAATCCCAACACAGCAGCATCCTTCCCTATCCCAACATAGCACCATCCTTCCCCATCCCTACACAGAATCTATTCCCATCCAACACAGCAGCATTCATCCCCATCCCAACACAGCAGCATCCTTCCCCATCCCAACACAGCAGCAAACTTTCCATTCCCAACACAGCAGCATCATTCCTCTTCCCAAAACAGCAGCATCCGTCCGATCCCAACACAGCAGCAACCTTCCTGATCTCAAAACAGCAGCATCCGTCCCCATCCCAACACAGCACCTTCTGTCCCCATCCCAATACAGCAGCATCCTTCCCCATCCCAACACAACAGCATCCTTCCTCATCCCAACACAGCACCATCCTTCCCCGTCCCAACACAGCAGCATCCTTCCGCAGCCCAACACAACAGCATCCTTCCTCATCCCAACACATGCAGCAACCTTCCCCTTCCCAACACAGCAGGATCCTTCCACATCCCAACACAGCAGCATCCAGCCCCATCCCAACACAGCAGTAAACTTTCCCTTCCCATCACAGCAGCATCCTTCCTCTTCCCAAAACAGCAGCATCTCTCCCCTTACCAAAAAAGCAACAACCCTCCCCTTCCCAACACAGCAGCATCCATCACCACCCCAACACAGCAGCGTCCGTCCCCATCCCAACACAGCAGGATCCTTCCCCATCCCAACACAGCAGCATCCTTCCCCATCCCAACACAGCAGCAACCGTCCCCATCCCAACACAGAAGCATGCTTCCCCATACCAACACAGCAGCATTCTTATCCATCCCAACACAGCAGCATCCTTTCCCATCCCAACAAGGCACGTCCTTCCAATTCCCAAAACAGCAGCATCCATCCCCTTCATAAAACAGCAGCATCCCTCCCCTTCCCAACACAGCAGCATCCGTCCCATCCCAACAAAGCAGCGTCCTTCCTCTTCCCAACACAGCAGCAACCCTCCCCTTCCCAACACAGCAGCATCCTTCCCAATGCCAGCACAGTAGCATCCTTCCCCGTCCCAACACAGCAGAATCCTTCTCCATCCCAACACAGCAGCCTCCTTCCCCATCCCAAGACAGCAGCATCCTGCTCACTCCCAACACAGCAGCATTATTTCTCATCCCAACACAGCAGCATCCTTCTCCCTCTCAACACGGCAGCAGCCTTCTCCATCCCAACACAGCAGCATCCTTCCCCATCCCAACACAGCAGCATCCGTCCCATCCCAACACAGCAGCAACCTTCCTGTTCTCAAAACAGCAGCATCCGTCCCCATCCCAACACAGCACATTCTGTCCCCATCCCAATACAGCAGCATCCTTCCCCATCCCAACACAACAGCATCCTTCCTCATCCCAACACAGCACCATCCTTCCCCGTCCCAACACAGCAGCATCCTTCCCCATCCCAACACAGCAGCATACTTCCCCATCCCAACACACCAGCAACCTACCCCATCCCAACACAGAAGCATGCATCCCCAGCCCAACACAGCAGCATCCTTCCCCTTCCCAAAACAGCAGCATCCCTCCCCTTTGCAAAACAGCAACATCCCTCCCCTTCCCAACACAGCAGCATCCTTCCCCATCCCAACGCAGCAGCATCCGTCCCATCCCAACAGACCAGCATGCTTCCTCTTCCCAACACAGCAGCAATCCTCCCCTTCCCAACACAGAAGCCCAGTTCCCAAACCCAAAACTGTAGCATCCTTCCCCAGCCCAACACAGCAGCATCCTTCTCATCCCAACACAGCAGCGTCCTTCCCCATCCCAACACAGCAGCAACCCTCCCCTTCCCAACACAGCAGCATCCTTCTCCATCTCAACACAGCGACATCCTTCCCCATCATAAAACTGCAGCATTCCTCCCCTTCCCAACAAAGGAGCATCCTTCCCCACCCCAACACTGCAGCATCCTTCCCCATTCCAACACAGCAGCATCCTTCCTCAACCCAACACAGCAGCATCCGTCACCATACCAACACAGCATCGTCCTTCCCCAACCCAACACAGCACCTTCTGTCCCCATCGCAACACAGCAGCATCCTTCTGCATCCCAACACAGTAGCATCCTTCCCTCTCCAAACATAGCAGCATCCTACCCCATCACAACAAAGCACCTTCTGACCCCATCGCAACACAGCAGCATCCTTCTTCATCCCAACGCAGCAGCATCCTTCCCTATCCCAACATAGCACCATCCTTCCCCATCCCTACACAGAATCTTCTGTCCCCGTCCCAACACAGCAGCATCCTTCCCCATCCCAACACAGCAGCAAACTTTCCCTTCCCAACACAGCAGCATCCTTCCTCTTTCCAAAACAGCAGCATCCCTCCCCTTCCCAAAAAAGCAGCATCCCTACCCTTCCCAACACAGCAGCATCCTTCCCCATCCCAACACAGCAGCGTCCGTCCCCATCCCAACACAGCAGCATCCTTCCCCATCCCAACACAGCAGCATCCTTTTCCTTCCCAACACATCAGCATCCTTCCCCATCCCAACACAAGAGCATCCGTCCCCATTCCAACACAGCAGCATCCTTTCCCATCCCAACACGGCACATCCTTCCACTTCCCAAAACAGCAGCATCCCTCCTCTTTGAAAAACAGCAGCATCCCTCCCCTTCCCAACACAGCAGCATCCTTCCCCATCCCAACACAGCAGCATCCATCCCCATCCCAACACAGCAGCATCCATCCCATCCCAACAAAGCAGCATCCGTCCTCTTCCCAACACAGCAGCAACCCTCCCCTTCCCAACACAGCAGCATCCTTCCCAATCCCAACACAGTAGCATCCTTCCCCATACCAACACAGCAGCATCCTTCATCATCCCAACACAGCAGCGACCTTCTCCATCCCATCACAGCGGCAACGCACCCCGTCCCAACAAAGCAGCATCTTTCCCCATCACAAGAAAGCAGCATCCTGCTCAATCCCAACACAGCAGCATTATTTCTCATCCCAACACAGCAGCATCCTTCTCCCTCCCAACACGGCAGCATCCTTCTGCATCCCAACACAACAGCATCCGTCCCCATCCCAAGACAGCAGCATCCTTCCCCATCCCAACACAGCAGCAACCCCATCTTTACCAACACAGCAGCATCCTTCTCAATCCCAACACAGCAGCATCCTTCCCATTCCCAACACAGCAGCATCCTTCCCCATCCAAACATAGCAGCATCCTTCCCATTCGAAGATCGCAGCATCCTTCCCCATCCCAACGCAGTAGCATCCTTCCCCATCCAAACACAGCAGCAACCCTCCCCTTCACAACACAGCAGCATCCTTCTCCATCTCAACACAGTGACATCCATCCCCATCCCAAAACTGTTGCATTCTTCCCCATCCCAACAAAGAAGCATCCTTCCCCACACCAACACAGCAGCGTCCTTCCCCATTCCAACAAAGCAGCATCTTTCCTCAACCCAACACAGCAGCATCCGTCACCATCCCAAAACAGCAGCATCCTTCCCCTTCCCAAAACAACAGCATTCTTCCTTATCCCAACACAGCAGCATCCTTCCCCATCCCAACACAGCAGCAACCCTCCCCTTCCCAACACAGCAGCATCCTTCTCCATCTCAACACAGCGACATCCTTCCCCATCATAAAACTGTAGCATTCCTCCCCTTCCCAACAAAGCAGCATCCTTCCCCACCCCAACACTGCAGCATCCTTCCCCATTCCAACACAGCAGCATCCTTCCTCAACCCAACACAGCAGCATCCGTCACCATCCCAACACAGCAGCATCCTTCCCCTTCCCAAAACAACAGCATTCTTCCATCTCCCAACACAGCAGCATCCGTCCCCATCCCAACAAAGCAGCATCCTTCCCACTCCAAACACAGCAGCATCCTTCCCCATCCCAACACAGCAGCATCCTGCTCAATGCCAACACAGCAGCATTATTTCCCATCCCAACACAGCAGCATCCTTCCCCATCCCAACCAAACAGCATCCTCGTCCCCATCCCAACACAGCAGCATCCTTCCCCATCCCAACACATCAGCAAACTTCCCCGTCCCAACACAGAAGCATGCTTCCCCATCACAACACAGCAACATCCTTCTCCATCCCAACACAGCAGCATCCTTAACCTTCCCAACACAGCACAATCCTTCTTCATCCCAACACATCAGCATCCTTCCCCATCCCAACACAGCAGGATCGTTCCCCATCCAAACACAGCAGCATCCTTCCCCATCCCAACACAGCACCTTGTATCCCCATCCCAACACAGCAGCATCCTTCTCCATCCCAACACAGCACCTTCTGTCCCCATCGCAACACAGCACAATCCTTCTTCATCCCAACACAGCAGCATCCTTCCCCATCCCAACGCAGCAGCATCCTTCACCTTACCAACACATCAGCATCCTTCTCCATCCCAACACAGCAGCATCGTTCCCCATCCAAACACAGCAGCATCCTTCCCCATCCCAACACAGCACCTTGTATCCCCATCCCAACACAGCAGCATCCTTCACCATCACAACACATCACCTTCTGTCCCAATCGCAACACAGCAATATCCTTCCCTATCCCAACATATCCGCATCCTTCCCCATCACAACACAGCACCTTTTGTCCCATCCCAACACAGCAGCATCCTTCCCCATCCCAACACAGCAGCAAACTTACCCATCCCAACACAGAAGCATGCTTCCCCATCCCAACACAGCAGCATCATTCTCCATCCCAACACAGCAGCATCCTTTCCCTTCCCAACACGGCACATCGTTCCCCTTCCCAAAACAGCAGCATCCCTCCCCTTTGCAAAAAAGCAGCAACCCTCCCCTTCCCAACACAGCAGCATCCTTCCCCATCCCAACACTGCAGCATCCGTCCCATCCCAACATAGCAGCATCCTGCCTCTTCACAACACAGCAGCAACCCTACTCTTCCCAACACAGCAGCATAATTCCCCATCCCAACACAGCAGCAAACTTTCCCTTCCCAACACAGCAGCATCCTTCCTCTTCCCAAAACAGCAGCATCCCTCCCCTTCCCAACACAGCAGCATCCTTCCCCATCACAACACAGCAGCGTCCGTCCCCATCCCAGCACAGCAGCGTCATTCCTCTTCCCAGCACAGCAGCATCCATCCCATTCCCAACACAGCAGCATCTTTCCCTATCCCAACACAGTAGAATCCTTCTCCATCCCAAGACTGCAGCATCCTTCTCCATCCCAAGACAGCAGCTTCCTTCTCAATCCAAATTCAGCAGCATCCATTCTCATTTAAACACAGCAGCATCCTTCCCCATCCAAACACTAGAGCATCCGTCCCCATTCCAACACAGCAGCATACTTCCCCATCCCAACACACCAGCAACCTTCCCCATCCCAACACAGAAGCATGCATCCCCAGCGCAACACAGCAGCATCCTTCTCCATCCCAACACAGCAGCATCCTTTCCCGTCCCAACACGGCACATCCTTCCCCTTCCCAAAACAGCAGCATCCCTCCCCTTCGCTAAACAGCAGCATCCCTCCCCATCCCAACACAGCAGAATCCGTCCCATCCCAACACACCAGCATCCTTCCTCTTCCCAGCACAGCAGCAATCCTCCCCTTCCCAACACAGAAGCATAGTTCCCAATCCCAACACAGTAGCATCCTTCCCCATCCCAACACAGCAGCATCATTCCCCATCCCAACACAGCAGCAAACTTTCCCTTCCCAACACAGCAGCATCCTTCCACTTCCCAAAACAGCAGCATCCCTCCCCTTCCCAACACAGCAGCATCCTTCCCCATCCCAACACAGCAGCGTCCGTCCCCATCCCAGCACAGCAGCGTCATTCCTCTTCCCAACACAGCAGCATCCATCCCATTCCCAACACAGCAGCATCTTTCCCTATCCCAACACAGTAGAATCCTTCTCCAACCCAAGACTGCAGCATCCTTCCCCATCCCAAGACAGCAGCTTCCTTCTCAATCCAAATTCAGCAGCATCCATTCTCATTTAAACACAGCAGCATCCTTCCCCATCCAAACACTAGAGCATCCGTCCCCATTCCAACACAGCAGCATACTTCCCCATCCCAACACACCAGCAACCTTCCCCATCCCAACACAGAAGCATGCATCCCCAGCGCAACACAGCAGCATCCTTCTCCATCCCACCGCAGCAGCATCCTTTCCCGTCCCAACACGGAACATCCTTCCCCTTCCCAAAACAGCAGCATCCCTCCCCATCGCAAAACAGCAGCATCCCTCCCCTTCTCAACACAGCAGCATCCTTCCCCATCCCAACACAGCAGCATCCGTCCCATCCCAACACACCAGCATCCTTCCTCTTCCCAACACAGCAGCAATCCTCCCCTTCCCAACACAGAAGCATAGTTCCCAATCACAACACAGTAGCATCCTTCCCCATCCCAAACCAGCAGCATCATTCCCCATCCCAACACAGCAGCAAACTTATCCTTCCCAACACAGCAGCATCCTTCCTCTTCCCAAAACAGCAGCATCCCTCCCCTTCCCAAAAAACCAGCATCCCTCCCCTTCCCAACACAGCAGCATCCTTCCGCTTCCCAACACAGAAGCATCCCGCCCATTCCCAACACAGCAGCATCTTTCCCTATCCCAACAAGGTAGTATCCTTTTCCATCACAAGACAGCAGCATCCTTCTCAATCCCAACACAGCAGCATCCATCCTCATTTAAAGACAGCAGCATCCTTCCCCTTCCCAACACAGCAGCATCCTTTTCCTTCCCAACACAGCAGCAACCGTCCCCATCCCAACACAAGAGCATCCGTCCCCATCCCAACACAGCAGCATCCTTCCCCATCCCAACACAGCAGCAAACTTCCCCATCCCAACACAGAAGCATGCTTCCCCATCCCAACAAGGCAGCATCATTCTCCATCCCAACACAGCAGCAAACTTCCCCATCCCAACACAGAAGCATGCTTCCCCATCCCAACAAGGCAGCATCATTCTCCATCCCAACACAGCAGCATCCTTTCCCTTCCCAACACGGCACATCCTTCCCCTTCCCAAAACAGCAGCATCCCTCCCCTTTGCAAAAAAGCAGCAACCCTCCCCTTCCCAACACAGCAGCATCCTTCCCCATCCCAACACAGCAGCATCCTTCCCCATCACAACACAGCAGGGACCGTCCCCATCCCAACACAGCAGCCTCCTTCCTCTTCCCAAAACAGCAGCATCCCTCCCATTCCCAACACAGCAGCATCTTTACCTATCCCAACATAGTAGAATCCTTCTCCATCCCAAGACAGCAGCTTCCTTCTCAATCCAAATTCAGCAGCATCCATTCTCATTTAAACACAGCAGCATCCTTCCCCATCCCAATACAAGAGCATACGTCCCCATCCCAACACATCAGCAACCTTCCCCATCCCAACACAGCAGCATCCTTCCCCATCCCAACACAGCAGCATCCTTTTCCTTCCCAACACAGCAGCTACCTTCCCCATCCCAACACAAGAGCATCCGTCCCCATCCCAACACACCAGCAACCCTCCCCTTCCCAACACAGCAGCATCCTTCCCAATCCCAACACTGCAGCATCCGTCCCATCCCAACATAGCAGCATCCTTCCTCTTCACAACAAAACAGCAACCCTACCCTTCCCAACACAGCAGCATAATTCCCCATCCCAACACAGCAGCAAACTTTCCCTTCCCAACACAGCAGCATCCTTCCTCTTCCCAAAACAGCAGCATCCCTCCCCTTCCCAACACAGCAGCATCCTTCCCCATCACAACACAGCAGCGGCCGTCCCCATCCCAGCACAGCAGCGTCCTTCCTCTTCCCAACACAGCTGCATCCATCCCATTCCCAACACAGCAGCATCTTTCCCTATCCCAAGACAGTAGAATCCTTCTCCATCCCAAGACTGCAGCATCCTTCCCCATCCCAAGACAGCAGCTTCCTTCTCAATCCAAATTCAGCAGCATCCATTCTGATTTAAACACAGCAGCATTCTTCCCCATCCAAACACAAGAGCATCCGTCCACATCCCAACACAGCAGCATACTTCTCCATCCCAACACACCAGCAACCTTCCCCATCCGAACACAGAAGCATGCATCCCCAGCCCAACACAGCAGCGTCCATCCCCATCCCAACACAGCAGCATCCTTCCCCATCCCAACACAGCAGTGTCCATCCCCATCCCAGCGCAGCAGCGTCCTTCCTCTTCCCAACACAGCAGCATCCCTCCCATTCCCAACACAGCAGCATCCTTCCCCATCCCAACACAAGATAATCCGTCCACATCTCAACACAGCAGCATACTTCCCCATCCCAACACACCAGCAACCTTCCCCATCCCAACACAGTAGGATGCATCCCCAGCCCAGCACAGCAGCATCCTTCTCCATCCCAATACAGCAGCATCCTTTCCCTTCCCAACACGGCACATCCTTCCCCTTCCCAAAACAGCAGCATCACTCCCCTTCGCTAAACAGCAGCATCCCTCCCCTTCCCAAAACAGCAGCATCCTTCCCCATCCCAACACACCAGCATCCTTCCTCTTCCCAACACAGCAGCAATCCTCCCCTTCCCAACACAGAAGCATAGTTCCCAATCCCAACACAGTAGCATCCTTCCCCAGCCCAACACAGCAGCATCCTTCATCATCCCAACACAGCAGCGTCCTTCTCCATCCCAACACAGCGGCTACGTTCCCCGTCCCAACACAGCAGCATCCTTTGCCATGCCAACACAGCAGCCTCCTTCTCCATCCCAAGACAGCAGCATCCTGCTCAATCCCAACACAGCAGCATTCTTTCTCATCCCAACACAGCAGCAACCTTCTCCATCCCAACAGGACAGCATGCTTGCCCATCCCAACACAACAGCATCCGCATCCCCATCCAAACATAGCAGCATCCTTCCCCATCCCAACACAGCAGCATCCTTCCCCGTCCCAACACAGCACCTTGCATCCCCATTCCAACACAGCAGCATCCTTCCCCATCCCAACACAGCACCTTCTGTCCCCATCGCAACACAGCACAATCCTTCTTCATCCCAACACAGCGGCATCTTTCCCCATCCCAACGCAGCAGCATCCTTCCGCTTCCCAACACACCAACATCCTTCTCCATCCCAACACAGCAGCATCGTTCCCCATCCAAACACAGCAGCATCCTTCCCCGTCCCAACACAGCACCTTGTATCCCCATCCCAACACAGCAGCATCCTTCCCCATCCCAACACAGCACCTTCTGTCCCCATCGCAACACAGCATCATCCTTCTGCATCCCAACACAGCAGCATCCTTCCCTATCCCAACATAGCAGCATCCTTCCCCATCACAACACAGCACCTTCTGTCCCCATCCCAACACAGCAGCATCCTTTTGCATCCCAAAAAAGCAGCATCCTTCCCTATCCATACATAGCACCATCCTTCCCCTTCCCTACTTCTGTCCCCATCACAACAAAGCAGCATCCATCCCGATCCCAACACAGCAGCATCCTTCCCCATCCCAACACAGCAGCAAACTTATCCATCCCAACACAGCAGCATCCTTCCTCTTCCCAAAACAGCAGCATCCCTCCCCTTCCCAAAAAACCAGCATCCCTCCCCTTCCCAATACAGCAGCATCCTTCCTCTTCCCAACACAGAAGCATCCCTCCCATTCCCAACACAGCAGCATCTTTCCCTATCCCAACAAGGTAGTATCCTTTTCCATCACAAGACAGCAGCATCCTTCTCAATCCCAACACAGCAGCATCCATCCTCATTTAAAGACAGCAGCATCCTTCCCCTTCCCAACACAGCAGCATCCTTTTCCTTCCCAACACAGCAGCAACCGTCCCCATCCCAACACAAGAGCATCCGTCCCCATCCCAACACAGCAGCATCCTTCCCCATCCCAACACAGCAGCTTCCTTCTCAATCCAAATTCAGCAGCATCCATTCTCATTTAAACACAGCAGCATCCTTCCCCATCCAAACACTAGAGCATCCGTCCCCATTCCAACACAGCAGCATACTTCCCCATCCCAACACACCAGCAACCTTCCCCATCCCAACACAGAAGCATGCATCCCCAGCGCAACACAGCAGCATCCTTCTCCATCCCACCGCAGCAGCATCCTTTCCCGTCCCAACACGGAACATCCTTCCCCTTCCCAAAACAGCAGCATCCCTCCCCATCGCAAAACAGCAGCATCCCTCCCCTTCTCAACACAGCAGCATCCTTCCCCATCCCAACACAGCAGCATCCGTCCCATCCCAACACACCAGCATCCTTCCTCTTCCCAACACAGCAGCAATCCTCCCCTTCCCAACACAGAAGCATAGTTCCCAATCACAACACAGTAGCATCCTTCCCCATCCCAAACCAGCAGCATCATTCCCCATCCCAACACAGCAGCAAACTTATCCTTCCCAACACAGCAGCATCCTTCCTCTTCCCAAAACAGCAGCATCCCTCCCCTTCCCAAAAAACCAGCATCCCTCCCCTTCCCAACACAGCAGCATCCTTCCTCTTCCCAACACAGAAGCATCCCTCCCATTCCCAACACAGCAGCATCTTTCCCTATCCCAACAAGGTAGTATCCTTTTCCATCACAAGACAGCAGCATCCTTCTCAATCCCAACACAGCAGCATCCATCCTCATTTAAAGACAGCAGCATCTTTCCCCTTCCCAACACAGCAGCATCCTTTTCCTTCCCAACACAGCAGCAACCGTCCCCATCCCAACACAAGAGCATCCGTCCCCATCCCAACACAGCAGCATCCTTCCCCATCCCAACACAGCAGCAAACTTCCCCATCCCAACACAGAAGCATGCTTCCCCATCCCAACAAGGCAGCATCATTCTCCATCCCAACACAGCAGCAAACTTCCCCATCCCAACACAGAAGCATGCTTCCCCATCCCAACAAGGCAGCATCATTCTCCATCCCAACACAGCAGCATCCTTTCCCTTCCCAACACGGCACATCCTTCCCCTTCCCAAAACAGCAGCATCCCTCCCCTTTGCAAAAAAGCAGCAACCCTCCCCTTCCCAACACAGCAGCATCCTTCCCCATCCCAACACAGCAGCATCCTTCCCCATCACAACACAGCAGGGTCCGTCCCCATCCCAACACAGCAGCCTCCTTCCTCTTCCCAAAACAGCAGCATCCCTCCCATTCCCAACACAGCAGCATCTTTACCTATCCCAACATAGTAGAATCCTTCTCCATCCCAAGACAGCAGCTTCCTTCTCAATCCAAATTCAGCAGCATCCATTCTCATTTAAACACAGCAGCATCCTTCCCCATCCCAATACAAGAGCATACGTCCCCATCCCAACACATCAGCAACCTTCCCCATCCCAACACAGCAGCATCCTTCCCCATCCCAACACAGCAGCATCCTTTTCCTTCCCAACACAGCAGCTACCTTCCCCATCCCAACACAAGAGCATCCGTCCCCATCCCAACACACCAGCAACCCTCCCCTTCCCAACACAGCAGCATCCTTCCCAATCCCAACACTGCAGCATCCGTCCCATCCCAACATAGCAGCATCCTTCCTCTTCACAACAAAACAGCAACCCTACCCTTCCCAACACAGCAGCATAATTCCCCATCCCAACACAGCAGCAAACTTTCCCTTCCCAACACAGCAGCATCCTTCCTCTTCCCAAAACAGCAGCATCCCTCCCCTTCCCAACACAGCAGCATCCTTCCCCATCACAACACAGCAGCGGCCGTCCCCATCCCAGCACAGCAGCGTCCTTCCTCTTCCCAACACAGCTGCATCCATCCCATTCCCAACACAGCAGCATCTTTCCCTATCCCAAGACAGTAGAATCCTTCTCCATCCCAAGACTGCAGCATCCTTCCCCATCCCAAGACAGCAGCTTCCTTCTCAATCCAAATTCAGCAGCATCCATTCTGATTTAAACACAGCAGCATTCTTCCCCATCCAAACACAAGAGCATCCGTCCACATCCCAACACAGCAGCATACTTCTCCATCCCAACACACCAGCAACCTTCCCCATCCGAACACAGAAGCATGCATCCCCAGCCCAACACAGCAGCGTCCATCCCCATCCCAACACAGCAGCATCCTTCCCCATCCCAACACAGCAGTGTCCATCCCCATCCCAGCGCAGCAGCGTCCTTCCTCTTCCCAACACAGCAGCATCCCTCCCATTCCCAACACAGCAGCATCCTTCCCCATCCCAACACAAGATAATCCGTCCACATCTCAACACAGCAGCATACTTCCCCATCCCAACACACCAGCAACCTTCCCCATCCCAACACAGTAGGATGCATCCCCAGCCCAGCACAGCAGCATCCTTCTCCATCCCAATACAGCAGCATCCTTTCCCTTCCCAACACGGCACATCCTTCCCCTTCCCAAAACAGCAGCATCACTCCCCTTCGCTAAACAGCAGCATCCCTCCCCTTCCCAAAACAGCAGCATCCTTCCCCATCCCAACACACCAGCATCCTTCCTCTTCCCAACACAGCAGCAATCCTCCCCTTCCCAACACAGAAGCATAGTTCCCAATCCCAACACAGTAGCATCCTTCCCCAGCCCAACACAGCAGCATCCTTCATCATCCCAACACAGCAGCGTCCTTCTCCATCCCAACACAGCGGCTACGTTCCCCGTCCCAACACAGCAGCATCCTTTGCCATGCCAACACAGCAGCCTCCTTCTCCATCCCAAGACAGCAGCATCCTGCTCAATCCCAACACAGCAGCATTCTTTCTCATCCCAACACAGCAGCAACCTTCTCCATCCCAACACGACAGCATGCTTGCCCATCCCAACACAACAGCATCCGCATCCCCATCCAAACATAGCAGCATCCTTCCCCATCCCAACACAGCAGCATCCTTCCCCGTCCCAACACAGCACCTTGCATCCCCATTCCAACACAGCAGCATCCTTCCCCATCCCAACACAGCACCTTCTGTCCCCATCGCAACACAGCACAATCCTTCTTCATCCCAACACAGCGGCATCTTTCCCCATCCCAACGCAGCAGCATCCTTCCGCTTCCCAACACACCAACATCCTTCTCCATCCCAACACAGCAGCATCGTTCCCCATCCAAACACAGCAGCATCCTTCCCCGTCCCAACACAGCACCTTGTATCCCCATCCCAACACAGCAGCATCCTTCCCCATCCCAACACAGCACCTTCTGTCCCCATCGCAACACAGCATCATCCTTCTGCATCCCAACACAGCAGCATCCTTCCCTATCCCAACATAGCAGCATCCTTCCCCATCACAACACAGCACCTTCTGTCCCCATCCCAACACAGCAGCATCCTTTTGCATCCCAAAAAAGCAGCATCCTTCCCTATCCATACATAGCACCATCCTTCCCCTTCCCTACTTCTGTCCCCATCACAACAAAGCAGCATCCATCCCGATCCCAACACAGCAGCATCCTTCCCCATCCCAACACAGCAGCAAACTTATCCTTCCCAACACAGCAGCATCCTTCCTCTTCCCAAAACAGCAGCATCCCTCCCCTTCCCAAAAAACCAGCATCCCTCCCCTTCCCAATACAGCAGCATCCTTCCTCTTCCCAACACAGAAGCATCCCTCCCATTCCCAACACAGCAGCATCTTTCCCTATCCCAACAAGGTAGTATCCTTTTCCATCACAAGACAGCAGCATCCTTCTCAATCCCAACACAGCAGCATCCATCCTCATTTAAAGACAGCAGCATCCTTCCCCTTCCCAACACAGCAGCATCCTTTTCCTTCCCAACACAGCAGCAACCGTCCCCATCCCAACACAGCAGCATCCGTCCCCATCCCAACACAGCAGCATCCTTCCCCATCCCAACACAGCAGCAAACTTCCCCATCCCAACACAGAAGCATGCTTCCCCATCCCAACAAGGCAGCATCATTCTCCATCCCAACACAGCAGCAAACTTCCCCATCCCAACACAGAAGCATGCTTCCCCATCCCAACAAGGCAGCATCATTCTCCATCCCAACACAGCAGCATCCTTTCCCTTCCCAACACGGCACATCCTTCCCCTTCCCAAAACAGCAGCATCCCTCCCCTTTGCAAAAAAGCAGCAACCTTCCCCTTCCCAACACAGCAGCATCCTTCCCCATCCCAACACAGCAGCATCCTTCCCCATCACAACACAGGAGGGTCCGTCCCCATCCCAACACAGCAGCCTCCTTCCTCTTCCCAACACAGCAGCATCCCTCCCATTCCCAACACAGCAGCATCTTTACCTATCCCAACATAGTAGAATCCTTCTCCATCCCAAGACAGCAGCTTCCTTCTCAATCCAAATTCAGCAGCATCCATTCTCATTTAAACACAGCAGCAACCTTCCCCATCCCAATACAAGAGCATACGTCCCCATCCCAACACACCAGCAACCTTCCCCATCCCAACACAGCAGCATCCCTCCCCATCCCAACACAGCAGCATCCTTTTCCTTCCCAACACAGCAGCTACCTTCCCCATCCCAACACAAGAGCATCCGTCCCCATCCCAACACAGCAGCATCCTTCCCCATCCAAACACAGCAGCAAACTTCCCCATCCCAACACAGAAGCATGCTTCCCCATCCCAACACAGCAGCATCATTCTCCATCCCCATAGCAGCATCCTTCCCCTTCCCAAAACAGCAGCATCCCTCCCCTTTGCAAATAAGCAGCAACCCTCCCCTTCCCAACACAGCAGCATCCTGCCCAATCCCAACACTGCAGCATCCGTCCTATCCCAACATAGCAGCATCCTTCCTCTTCACAACAAAACAGCAACCCTACCCTTCCCAACACAGCAGCATAATTCCCCATCCCAACACAGCAGCAAACTTTCCCTTCCCAACACAGCAGCATCCTTCCTCTTCCCAAAACAGCAGCATCCCTCCCCTTCCCAACACAGCAGCATCCTTCCCCATCACAACACAGCAGCGTCCGTCCCCATCCCAGCACAGCAGCGTCCTTCCTCTTCCCAACACAGCTGCATCCATCCCATTCCCAACACAGCAGCATCTTTCCCTATCCCAAGACAGTAGAATCCTTCTCCATCCCAAGACTGCAGCATCCTTCCCCATCCCAAGACAGCAGCTTCCTTCTCAATCCAAATTCAGCAGCATCCATTCTGATTTAAACACAGCAGCATTCTTCCCCATCCAAACACAAGAGCATCCGTCCACATCCCAACACAGCAGCATACTTCTCCATCCCAACACACCAGCAACCTTCCCCATCCGAACACAGAAGCATGCATCCCCAGCCCAACACAGCAGCGTCCATCCCCATCCCAACACAGCAGCATCCTTCCCCATCCCAACACAGCAGTGTCCATCCCCATCCCAGCGCAGCAGCGTCCTTCCTCTTCCCAACACAGCAGCATCCCTCCCATTCCCAACACAGTAGCATCCTTCCCCATCCCAACACAAGATAATCCGTCCACATCTCAACACAGCAGCATACTTCCCCATCCCAACACACCAGCAACCTTCCCCATCCCAACACAGTAGGATGCATCCCCAGCCCAGCACAGCAGCATCCTTCTCCATCCCAATACAGCAGCATCCTTTCCCTTCCCAACACGGCACATCCTTCCCCTTCCCAAAACAGCAGCATCACTCCCCTTCGCTAAACAGCAGCATCCCTCCCCTTCCCAAAACAGCAGCATCCTTCCCCATCCCAACACACCAGCATCCTTCCTCTTCCCAACACAGCAGCAATCCTCCCCTTCCCAACACAGAAGCAGCTTTCCCTATCCCAACACAGTAGCATCCTTTTCCATCCCAATACTGCGTCATCCTTCCCCATCCCAAGACAGCAGCATCCTTCTCAATCCCAACACAGCAGCATGAATCCTCAATTAAAGACAGCAGCATCCTTCCCCTTCCCAACACAGCAGCATCCTTTTCCTTCCCAACACAGCAGCAACCTTCCCCATCCCAAAACAAGAGCATCCGTCCCCATCCCAACACAGCAGCATCCTTCCCCATCCCTACACAGCAGCAAACTTCCCAATCCCAACACAGCAGCATCATTCTCCATCCCAACACAGCAGCATCCTTTCCCTTCCCAACACGGCACATCCTTCCCCTTCCCAAAACAGCAGCATCCCTTCCCTTTGAAAAAAAGCAGCAACCCTCCCCTTCCCAACACAGCAGCATGCTTCCCCATCCCAACACCGCAGCATCCTTCCCCATCCCAACACAGAAGCGGCCGTCCCCATCCCAGCACAGCAGCATACTTCCCCATCCCAACACACCAGCAACCTTCCCCATCCCAACACAGTAGGATGCATCCCCAGCCCAACACAGCAGCATCCTTCTCCATCCCAACACAGCAGCGTCCTTTCCCTTCCCAACACGGCACATCCTTCCCCTTCCCAAAACAGCAGCATCCCTCCCCTTCGCAAAACAGCAGCATCCCTCCCATTCCCAACACAGCAGCATCCTTCCCCATGCCAACACAGCAGCATCCGTCCCATCCCAACACAACAGCATCCTTCCTCTTCCCAACACAGCAGCAATCCTCCCCTTCCCAACACAGAAGCATAGTTCCCAATCCCAACACAGTAGCATCCTTCCCCAGCCCAAAAGAGCAGCATCCTTCATCATCCCAACACAACAGCCTCCTTCCCCATCCCAAGACAGCAGCATCCTGCTCAATCCCAACACAGCAGCATTGTTTCTCATCCCAAAACAGCAGCATCCTTCTCCATCCCAACACGGCAGCATGCTTCCCCATCCCAACACAACAGCATCCGCGTCCCCATCCAAACACAGCAGCATCCTTCCACATCCCAACACAGCAGCGTCGGTCCCCATCCCAGCGCAGCAGCGTCCTTCCTCTTCCCAACACAGCAGCACCAATCCCATTCCCAACACAGCAGCATCTTTCCCTATCCCAACACCGTAGAATCCTTCTCCATCCCAAGACTGCAGCATCCTTCCCCATCCCAAGACAGCATCTTCCTTCTCAATCCAAATTCAGCAGCATCCATTCTCATTTAAACACAGCAGCATCCTTCCCCATCCCAAAACAAGAGCATCCGTCCCCATCCCAACACAGCAGCATACTACCTTCTCCATCCCAACACAGCAGCATCCTTTCCCTTCCCAACACGGCACATCCTTCCCCTTCCCAAAACAGCAGCATCCCTCCCCTTCACAAAACAGCAGCATCCCTCCCCTTCCCAACACAGCAGCATCCTTCCCCATCCCAACACAGCAGCATCCGTCCCATCCCAATACACCAGCATCCTTCCTCTTCCCAACACAGCAGCAATCCTCCCCTTCCCAACACAGAAGCATAATTACCAATCCCAACACATTAGCATCCTTCCCCAGCCCAACACAGCAGCATCCTTTATCATCCCAACACAGCAGCGTCCTTCTCCATCCCAACACAGCGGCAATGTTCCCGATCCCAACACAGCAGCATCCTTTGCCATGCCAACACAGCAGCCTCCTTCCCCATCCCAAGACAGCAGCTTCCTGCTCAATCCCAACACAGCAGCATTCTTTCTCATCCCAACACAGCAGCATCCTTCTCCATCCCAACACGGCAGCATGCTTACCCATCCCAACACAACAGCATTCGCGTCCCAATCCAAACATAGCAGCATCCTTCCCCATCCCAACACAGCAGCAACCTTCCCCATCCCAAAACAGAAGCAGTCTTCCCCATCCCAACACAGCAGCATCCTTCCCTTCCCAACACAGCACCTTGCATCCCCATCCCAACACAACAGCATCCTTCCCCATCCCAACACAGCACCTTCTGTCCCCATCGCAACACAGCAGCATCCTTCAGCATCGCAACACTGCAGCATTCTTCCCTATCCCAACAGAGCAGAATTCTTCCCCATCACAACACAGCACCTTCTGTCCACATCGCAACACAGCAGCATCCTTCTGCATCTCAACACAGCAGCATCCGTCCCACCCAACACACCAGCATCCTTCCTCTTCCCAACACAGCAGCAATCCTCCCCTTCCCAACACAGAAGCATAGTTCCCAATCCCAACACAGTAGCATCCTTCCCCAGCCCAACACAGCAGCATCCTTCATCATCCTAACACAGCAGCGTCCTTCTCCATCCCAACACAGTGGCTATGTTCCCCGTCGCAACACAGCAGCATCCTTTGCCATGCCAACACAGCAGCCTCCTTCCCCATCCCAAGACAGCAGCATCCTGCTCAATCCCAACACAGCAGCATTCTTTCTCATCCCAACACGGCAGCATGCTTCCCCATCCCAACACAACAGCATCCGCATCCCCATGCAAACATAGCAGCATCCTTCCCCATCCCAACACAGCAGCAAACTTCCCCATCCCAACACAGAAGCATGCTTCCCCATCCCAACACAGCAGCACCCTTCCCCGTCCCAACACAGCACCTTGCATCCCCAACCCAACACAGCAGCATCCTTCCCCATCCCAACACAGCACCTTCTGTCCCCATCGCAACACAGCAAAATCCTTCTTCATCACAACACAGCGGCATCTTTCCCCATCCCAATGCAGCAGCATCCTTCCGCTACCCAACACATCAGCATCCTTCTCCATCCCAACACAGCAGCATTGTTCCCCAACCAAACACAGCAACATCCTTCCCCGTCCCAACACAGCACCTTGTATCCCCATCGCAACACAAGAGCATCCTTCCCCATCCCAACACAGCACCTTCTGTCCCCATCGCAACACAGCATCATCCTTCTGCATCCCAACACAGCAGCATCCTTCCCTATCCCAACATAGCAGCATCCTTCCCCATCACAACACAGCACCTTCTGTCCCCATCCCAACACAGCAGCATCCTTTTGCATCCCAACACAGCAGCATCCTTCCCTATCCATACATAGCACCATCCTTCCCCTTCCCTACTCAGAATCTTCTATCCCCATCACAACAAAGCAGCATCCATCCTGATCCCAACACAGCAGCATCCTTCCCCATCCCAACACAGCAACAAACTTACCCTTCCCAACACAGCAGCATCCTTCCTCTTCCCAACACAGCTGCATCCCTCCCATTCCCAACACAGCAGCATCTTTCCCTATCCCAACACAGTAGCATCCTTTTCCATCCCAAGACTGCAGCATCCTTCCCCATCCCAAGACAGCAGCATGCTTCTCAATCCCAACACAGCAGCATCCATCCTCAATTAAAGACAGCAGCATCCTTCCCCTTCCCAACACAGCAGCATCCTTTTCCTTCCCAACACAGCAGCAACCTTCCCCATCCCAACACAAGAGCATCCGTCCCCATCCCAACGCAGCAGCATACTTCCCCATCCCAACACACCAGCAACCTTCCCCATCCCAATACAGCAGCATCCTTCCCCATCCCAGCACAGCAGCGGCCGTCCCCAACCCAGCACAGCAGCGTCCTTCCTCTTCCCAACACAGCAGCATCCATCTAATTCCCAACACAGCATCATCTTTCCCTATCCCAACATAGTAGAGTCCTTCTCCATCCCAAGACTGCAGCATCCTTCCCCATCCCAAGACAGCAGCTTCCTTCTCAATCCAAATTCAGCAGCATCCATTCTCTTTTAAACACAGCAGCATCCTTCCCCATCCCAACACAAGATAATCCGTCCACATCCCAACACAGCAGCATACTTCCCCATCCCAACACACCAGCAAACTTCCCCATCCCAACACAGTAGGATGCATCCCCAGCCCAACACAGCAGCATCCTTCTCCATCCCAATACAGCAGCATCCTTTCCCTTCCCAACACGGCACATCCTTCCCCTTCCCAAAACAGCAGCATCCCTCCCCTTCGCTAAACAGCAGCATCCCTCCCCTTCCCAAAACAGCAGCATCCTTCCCCATCCCAACACAGCAGCATCCGTCCCATCCCAACACACCAGCATCCTTCCTCTTCCCAACACAGCAGCAATCCTCCCCTTCCCAACACAGAAGCATAGTTCCCAATCCCAACACAGTAGCATCCATCCCCCGCCCAACACAGCAGCATCCTTCATCATCCCAACACAGCAGCGTCTTTCTCCATCCCAACACAGCGGCTACGTTCCCCGTCCCAACACAGCAGCATCCTTTGCCATGCCAACACAGCAGCCTCCTTCCCCATCCCAAGACAGCAGCACCCTGCTCAATCCCAACACAGCAGCATTCTTTCTCATCCCAACACAGCAGCATCCTTCTCCATCCCAATACGGCAGCATGCTTCCCCATCCCAACACAACAGCATCCGCATCCCCATCCAAACATAGCAGCATCCTTCCTCATCCCAACACAGCAGCAAACTTCCCCATCCCAACACAGAAGCATGCTTCCCCATCCCAAAACAGCAGCATCCTTCCCCGTCCCAACACAGCACCTTGCATCCCCATCCCAACACAGCAGCATCCTTCCCCATCCCAACACAGCACCTTCTGTCCCCATCGCAACACAGCACAATCCTTCTTCATCCCAACACAGCGGCATCTTTCCCCATCCCAACGCAGCAGCATCCTTCCGCTTCCCAACACATCAGCATCCTTCTCCATCCCAACAAAGCAGAATCGTTCCCCATCCAAACACAGCAGCATCCTTCTCCGTCCCAACACAGCACCTTGTATCCCCATCCCAACACAGCAGCATCCTTCCCCATCCCAACACAGCACCTTCTGTCCCCATCGCAACACAGCATCATCCTTCTGCATCCCAACACAGCAGCATCCTTCCCTATCCCAACATAGCAGCATCCTTCCCCATCACAACACAGCACCTTCTGTCCCCATCCCAACACAGCAGCATCCTTTTGCATCCCAACACAGCAGCATCCTTCGCTATCCATACATAGCACCATCCTTCCCCATCCCTACTCAGAATCTTCTGTCCCCATCACAACAAAGCAGCATGCATCCTGATCCCAACACAGCAGCATCCTTCCCCATCCCAACACAGCAGCAAACTTATCCTTCCCAACACAGCGGCATCCTTCCTCTTCCCAAAACAGCAGCATCTCCTCCCTTCCCAAAAAACAAGCATCCATCCCCTTCGCAACACAGCAGCATCCTTCCTCTTCCCAACACAGCAGCATCCCTCCCATTCCCAAACAGCAGCATCTTTCCCTATCCCAACACAGTAGCATCCTTTTCCATCCCAATACTGCAGCATCCTTCCCCATCCCAAGACAGCAGCATCCTTCTCAATCCCAACACAGCAGCATGAATCCTCAATTAAAGACAGCAGCATCCTTCCCCTTCCCAACACAGCAGCATCCTTTTCCTTCCCAACACAGCAGCAACCTTCCCCATCCCAACACAAGAGCATGCGTCCCCATCCCAACACAGCAGCATCCTTCCCCATCCCTACACAGCAGCAAACTTCCCCATCCCAACACAGAAGCATGCTTCCCCATCCCAACACAGCAGCATCATTCTCCATCCCAACACAGCAGCATCCTTTCCCTTCCCAACACGGCACATCCTTTCCCTTCCCAAAACAGCAGCATCCCTCCCCTTTGCAAAAAAGCAGCAACCCTTCCCTTCCCAACACATCAGCATCCTTCCCCATCACAACACAGCAGCATCCTTCCCCATCCCAACACAGCAGCGGCCGTCCCCATCCCAGCACAGCAGCGTCCTTCCTCTTCCCAACATAGCAGCATCCATCCCATTCCCAACACAGCAGCATCTTTCCCTATCCCAACATAGTAGAATCCTTCTCCATCACAAGACTGCAGCATCGTTCCCCATCCAAACACAGCAGCATCCTTCCTCTTCCCAACACAGCAGCAATCCTCCCCTTCCTTCTCAATCCAAATTCAGCAGCATCCATTCTCTTTTAAACTCAGCAGCATCCTTCCCCATCCCAACACAAGAGCATCTGTCCCCATCCCAACACAGCAGCATACTTCCCCATCCCAACACACCAGCAACCTTCCCCATCCCAACACAGTAGGATGCACCCCGGCCCAACAAAGCAGCATCCTTCTCCATCCCAACACAGCAGCATTCTTTCCCTTCCCAACACAGCAGCATCCTTTCCCTTCCCAACACGGCACATCCTTCCCCTTCCCAAAACAGCAGCATCCCTCCCCTTCGCAAAACAGCAGCATCCCTCCCCTTCCCAACACAACAGCATCCTTCCTCGTCCCAAAACATGCAGCATCCTTCCCCTTCTCAACACAGCAGCATCCTTCCCCATCCCAACACAGCACCTTCTGTCCACATTGCAAAACAGCAGCATCCTTCTGCATCCCAACACAGCAGCATCCTTCCCTATCCCAACATAGCACCATCCTTCCCCATCCCTACACAGAATCTTCTGTCCCCATCCCAACACAGCAGCATTCGTCCCCATCCCAACACAGCAGCAAACTTTCCTTTCCCAACACAGCAGCATCCTTCCTCTTCCAAAATCAGCAGCATCCCTCCCCTTACCAAAAAAGCAACATCCCTCCCCTTCCCAACACAGCAGCATCCTTCCCCATCCCAACACAGCAGCGTCCGTCCCCATCCCAACACAGCAGCATCCTTCCCCATCCCAACACGGCAGCATCCGTTTCCTTCCCAATACACCTGCATCCTTCCCCATCCCAAGACAAGCGCATCCATCCCCATTCCAATACAGCAGCATCCTTCCTCATCCCAAAACAGCAGCAACCTTCCCCATCCCAACACAGAAGCATGCTTCCCCATCCCAACACAGCAGCATTCTTATCCATCCCAACACAGAAGCATCCTTTGCCATCCCAACAACGCACGTCCTTCCAATTCCCAAAACAGCAGCATCCATCCCCTTCGCAAAACAGAAGCATCCCTCCCCTTCCCAAAACAGCAGCATCCGTCCCATCCCAACAAAGCAGCGTCCTTCCTCTTCCCAACACAGCAGCAACCCTCCCCTTCCCAACGCAGCAGCATCCTTCCCAATCCCAGCACAGTAGCATCCTTCCCCGTCCCAACACAGCAGAATCCTTCTCCATCCCAACACAGCAGCCTCCTTCCCAATCCCAAGACAGCAGCATCCTGGTCAATCCCAACACAGCAGCATTATTTCTCATCCCAACACAGCAGCATCCTTCTCCCTCCCAACACGGCAGCAGCCTTCTCCATCACAACACAACAGCATCCGTCCCCATCCCAAAACAGCAGCATCCTTCCCCATCCCCACACAGCAGCATCTGTCCCATCCCAACACAGCAGCAACCTTCCTGTTCTCAAAACAGCAGCATCCGTCCCCATCACAACACAGCACCTTCTGTCCCCATCCCAATAAAGCAGCATCCTTCCCCATCCCAACACAACAGCATCCTTCCTCATCGCAACACAGCACCATCCTTCCCCGTCCCAACACAGCAGCATCCTTCCGCAGCCCAACACAACAGCATCCTTCCTCATCCCAACACATGCAGCAAACTTCCCCTTCCCAACACAGCAGCATCCTTCCCCATTCCAACATAGCTGCATCCTTCCCATTCCCAACACAGCAGCATGCTTCCCCATCCCAAAACAGAAGCATCGGTCCCCATCCTAACACAGCATCATCCTTCCCCATCCCAGCACAGGACCATACTTCCCCATCCCAACGCAGCAGCATCCCTCCCCTTCCCAACACAGCAGCATCCTTCCTGATCCAAATACATCAGCATCCTTCCCCATCCCAACACAGCAGCATCCATCCCCATCCCAACACATCAGCATACTTCTCCATCTCAACACAGCGGCATCGTTCCCGGTCCCGACACAGAAGCATTCCGCCCCGTCCCTACAAAGCAGCATCCTTCCCCTCCCCAAAAGAGCAGCATCCTTCTCCATGCCAACACAGCAGCCTCCTTCCCCATCCCAAGACAGCAGCATCCTGCTCAATCCCAACACAGCAGCATTCTTTCTCATCCCAACACGGCAGCATCCTTCTCCATCCCAACACGGCAGCATGCTTCCCCATCCCAAAACAACAGCATCCGTGTCCCCATCCAAACACAGCAGCATCCTTTACCATCCCAACACAGCAGCATCCTTCCCCGTCCCAACACAGCACCTTGCATCCCCATCCCAACACAGCAGCATCCTTCACCATCGCAACACAGGACCTTCTGTCCCCATCGCAACACAGCAGCATCCTTCTGCATCCCAACACAGCAGCATTCTTCCCTATCCCAACATAGCAGCATCCTTCCCTATCACAACACAGCACCTTCTGTCCACATCCCAACACAGCAGCATCCTTCCCTATCCCAACATAGCACCATCCTTCCCCATCCCTACACAGAATCTTCTGTCCCCATCCCAACACAGCAGCAATCGTCCCCATCCCAAGACATGCAGCATCTTTCCCCATCCCAACATAGCAGGAATCTTTCCCTTCCCAACACAGCAGCGTCCTTCCTCTTCCCAAATCAGCAGCATCCCTCCCCTTACCAAAAAAGCAACATCCCTCCCCTTCCCAACACAGCAGCATCCTTCCCCATCCCAACACAGCAGCGTCCGTCCCCATCCCAACACAGCAGCATCCTTCCCCATCCCAACACAGCAGCATCCGTTTCCTTCCCAACACACCAGCATCCTTCCCCATCCCAAGACAAGAGCATCCATCCCCATCCAAACACAGCAGCATCCTTCCTCATCCCAACACAGCAGCAACCTTCCCCATCCCAACACAGAAGCATGCTTCCCCATCCCAACACAGCAGCATTCTTATCCATCCCAACACAGCAGCATCCTTTGCCATCCCAACAAGGCACGTCCTTCAAATTCCCAAAACAGCAGCATCCATCCCCTTCGCAAAACAGAAGCATCCCTCCCCTTCCCAAAACAGCAGCATCCGTCCCATCCCAACAAAGCAGCATCCTTCCTCTTCCCAACACAGCAGAAACCCTCCCCTTCCCAACACAGCAGCATCCTTCCCAATCCCAGCACAGTAGCATCCTTCCCCGTCCCAACACAGCAGAATCCTTCTCCATCCCAACACAGCAGCCTCCTTCCCAATCCCAAGACAGCAGCATCCTGGTCAATCCCAACACAGCAGCATTATTTCTCATCCCAACACAGCAGCATCCTTTTCCCTCCCAACACGGCAGCAGCCTTGTCCATCACAACACAACAGCATCCGTCCCCATCCCAAGACAGCAGCATCCTTCCCCATCCCAACACAGCAGCATCTGTCCCATCCCAACACAGCAGCAACCTTCCTGTTCTCAAAACAGCAGAATCCGTCCCCATCCCAACACAGCACCTTCTGTCCCCATCCCAATAAAGCAGCATCCTTCCCCATCCCAACACAACTGCATCCTTCCTCATCGCAACACAGCACCATCCTTCCCCGTCCCAACACAGCAGCATCCTTCCCCATCCCAACACAACAGCATCCTTCCTCATCGCAACACAGCACCATCCTTCCCCGTCCCAACACAGCAGCATCCTTCCTCATCCCAACACATGCAGCAAACTTCCCCTTCCCAACACAGCAGCATCCCTCCCCATCCCAACATAGCTGCATCCTTCCCATTCCCAACACAGCAGCATGCTTCCCCATCCCAAAACAGAAGCATCGGTCCCCATCCTAACACAGCATCATCCTTCCACATCCCAACACAGGAGCATACTTCCCCAACCCAACACAGCAGCATCCCTCCCCTTCCCAACACAGCAGCATCCTTCCTGATCCAAATACATCAGCATCCTTCCCCATCCCAACACAGCAGCATCCATCCCCATCCCAACACATCAGCATACTTCTCCATCTCAACACAGCGGCATCGTTCCCGGTCCCAACACAGAAGCATTCCGCCCCGTCCCTACAAAGAAGCATTCTTCCCCTCCCCAAAAGAGCAGCATCCTTCTCCATGCCAACACAGCAGCCTCCTTCCCCATCCCCAGACAGCAGCATCCTGCTCACTCCCAACACAGCAGCATTCTTTCCCTTCCCAACACAGCAGCATCCTTTCCCTTCCCAACACGGCACATCCTTCCCCTTCCCAAAACAGCAGCATCCCTCCCCTTCGCAACACAACAGCATCCTTCCTCGTCCCAAAACATGCAGCATCCTTCCCCTTCTCAACACAGCAGCATCCTTCCCCATCCCAACACAGCACCTTCTGTCCACATTGCAACACAGCAGCATCCTTCTGCATCCCAACACAGCAGCATCCTTCCCTATCCCAACATAGCACCATCCTTCCCCATCCCTACACAGAATCTTCTGTCCCCATCCCAACACAGCAGCATTCGTCCCCATCCCAACACAGCAGCAAACTTTCCTTTCCCAACACAGCAGCATCCTTCCTCTTCCAAAATCAGCAGCATCCCTCCCCTTACCAAAAAAGCAACATCCCTCCCCTTCCCAACACAGCAGCATCCTTCCCCATCCCAACACAGCAGCGTCCGTCCCCATCCCAACACAGCAGCATCCTTCCCCATCCCAACACGGCAGCATCCGTTTCCTTCCCAATACACCTGCATCCTTCCCCATCCCAAGACAAGCGCATCCATCCCCATTCCAATACAGCAGCATCCTTCCTCATCCCAAAACAGCAGCAACCTTCCCCATCCCAACACAGAAGCATGCTTCCCCATCCCAACACAGCAGCATTCTTATCCATCCCAACACAGAAGCATCCTTTGCCATCCCAACAACGCACGTCCTTCCAATTCCCAAAACAGCAGCATCCATCCCCTTCGCAAAACAGAAGCATCCCTCCCCTTCCCAAAACAGCAGCATCCGTCCCATCCCAACAAAGCAGCGTCCTTCCTCTTCCCAACACAGCAGCAACCCTCCCCTTCCCAACGCAGCAGCATCCTTCCCAATCCCAGCACAGTAGCATCCTTCCCCGTCCCAACACAGCAGAATCCTTCTCCATCCCAACACAGCAGCCTCCTTCCCAATCCCAAGACAGCAGCATCCTGGTCAATCCCAACACAGCAGCATTATTTCTCATCCCAACACAGCAGCATCCTTCTCCCTCCCAACACGGCAGCAGCCTTCTCCATCACAACACAACAGCATCCGTCCCCATCCCAAAACAGCAGCATCCTTCCCCATCCCCACACAGCAGCATCTGTCCCATCCCAACACAGCAGCAACCTTCCTGTTCTCAAAACAGCAGCATCCGTCCCCATCACAACACAGCACCTTCTGTCCCCATCCCAATAAAGCAGCATCCTTCCCCATCCCAACACAACAGCATCCTTCCTCATCGCAACACAGCACCATCCTTCCCCGTCCCAACACAGCAGCATCCTTCCGCAGCCCAACACAACAGCATCCTTCCTCATCCCAACACATGCAGCAAACTTCCCCTTCCCAACACAGCAGCATCCTTCCCCATTCCAACATAGCTGCATCCTTCCCATTCCCAACACAGCAGCATGCTTCCCCATCCCAAAACAGAAGCATCGGTCCCCATCCTAACACAGCATCATCCTTCCCCATCCCAGCACAGGACCATACTTCCCCATCCCAACGCAGCAGCATCCCTCCCCTTCCCAACACAGCAGCATCCTTCCTGATCCAAATACATCAGCATCCTTCCCCATCCCAACACAGCAGCATCCATCCCCATCCCAACACATCAGCATACTTCTCCATCGCAACACAGCGGCATCGTTCCCGGTCCCGACACAGAAGCATTCCGCCCCGTCCCTACAAAGCAGCATCCTTCCCCTCCCCAAAAGAGCAGCATCCTTCTCCATGCCAACACAGCAGCCTCCTTCCCCATCCCAAGACAGCAGCATCCTGCTCAATCCCAACACAGCAGCATTCTTTCTCATCCCAACACGGCAGCATCCTTCTCCATCCCAACACGGCAGCATGCTTCCCCATCCCAAAACAACAGCATCCGTGTCCCCATCCAAACACAGCAGCATCCTTTACCATCCCAACACAGCAGCATCCTTCCCCGTCCCAACACAGCACCTTGCATCCCCATCCCAACACAGCAGCATCCTTCACCATCGCAACACAGGACCTTCTGTCCCCATCGCAACACAGCAGCATCCTTCTGCATCCCAACACAGCAGCATTCTTCCCTATCCCAACATAGCAGCATCCTTCCCTATCACAACACAGCACCTTCTGTCCACATCCCAACACAGCAGCATCCTTCCCTATCCCAACATAGCACCATCCTTCCCCATCCCTACACAGAATCTTCTGTCCCCATCCCAACACAGCAGCAATCGTCCCCATCCCAAGACATGCAGCATCTTTCCCCATCCCAACATAGCAGGAATCTTTCCCTTCCCAACACAGCAGCGTCCTTCCTCTTCCCAAATCAGCAGCATCCCTCCCCTTACCAAAAAAGCAACATCCCTCCCCTTCCCAACACAGCAGCATCCTTCCCCATCCCAACACAGCAGCGTCCGTCCCCATCCCAACACAGCAGCATCCTTCCCCATCCCAACACAGCAGCATCCGTTTCCTTCCCAACACACCAGCATCCTTCCCCATCCCAAGACAAGAGCATCCATCCCCATCCAAACACAGCAGCATCCTTCCTCATCCCAACACAGCAGCAACCTTCCCCATCCCAACACAGAAGCATGCTTCCCCATCCCAACACAGCAGCATTCTTATCCATCCCAACACAGCAGCATCCTTTGCCATCCCAACAAGGCACGTCCTTCAAATTCCCAAAACAGCAGCATCCATCCCCTTCGCAAAACAGAAGCATCCCTCCCCTTCCCAAAACAGCAGCATCCGTCCCATCCCAACAAAGCAGCATCCTTCCTCTTCCCAACACAGCAGAAACCCTCCCCTTCCCAACACAGCAGCATCCTTCCCAATCCCAGCACAGTAGCATCCTTCCCCGTCCCAACACAGCAGAATCCTTCTCCATCCCAACACAGCAGCCTCCTTCCCAATCCCAAGACAGCAGCATCCTTGGCAATCCCAACACAGCAGCATTATTTCTCATCCCAACACAGCAGCATCCTTTTCCCTCCCAACACGGCAGCAGCCTTGTCCATCACAACACAACAGCATCCGTCCCCATCCCAAGACAGCAGCATCCTTCCCCATCCCAACACAGCAGCATCTGTCCCATCCCAACACAGCAGCAACCTTCCTGTTCTCAAAACAGCAGAATCCGTCCCCATCCCAACACAGCACCTTCTGTCCCCATCCCAATAAAGCAGCATCCTTCCCCATCCCAACACAACTGCATCCTTCCTCATCGCAACACAGCACCATCCTTCCCCGTCCCAACACAGCAGCATCCTTCCCCATCCCAACACAACAGCATCCTTCCTCATCGCAACACAGCACCATCCTTCCCCGTCCCAACACAGCAGCATCCTTCCTCATCCCAACACATGCAGCAAACTTCCCCTTCCCAACACAGCAGCATCCCTCCCCATCCCAACATAGCTGCATCCTTCCCATTCCCAACACAGCAGCATGCTTCCCCATCCCAAAACAGAAGCATCGGTCCCCATCCTAACACAGCATCATCCTTCCACATCCCAACACAGGAGCATACTTCCCCAACCCAACACAGCAGCATCCCTCCCCTTCCCAACACAGCAGCATCCTTCCTGATCCAAATACATCAGCATCCTTCCCCATCCCAACACAGCAGCATCCATCCCTATCCCAACACATCAGCATACTTCTCCATCTCAACACAGCGGCATCGTTCCCGGTCCCAACACAGAAGCATTCCGCCCCGTCCCTACAAAGAAGCATTCTTCCCCTCCCCAAAAGAGCAGCATCCTTCTCCATGCCAACACAGCAGCCTCCTTCCCCATCCCCAGACAGCAGCATCCTGCTCACTCCCAACACAGCAGCATTCTTTCTCTTCCCAACACAGCAGCATCCTTCTCCATCCCAACACGGCAGCATGCTTCCCCATCCCAAAACAACAGCATCCATGTCCCCATCCAAACACAGCAGCATCCTTTACCATCCCAACACAGCAGCATCCTTCCCCGTCCCAACACAGCAACTTGCATCCTCAACCCAACACAGCAGCATTCTTCACCATCCCAACACAGCACCTTCTGTCCCCATCGCAACACAGCAGCATCCTTCTACATCCCAACACAGCAGCATTCTTCCCTATCCCAACATAGCAGCATCCTTCCCCATCACAACACAGCACCTTCTGTCCACATCCCAACACAGCAGCATCCTTCCCTATCCCATTATAACACCATCCTTCCCCATTCCTACACAGAATCTTCTGTCCCCATCCCAACACAGCAGCATTCGTCCCCATCCCAACACAGCAGCATCCTTCCCCATCCCAACACAGCAGCAAACTTTCCCTTCCCAACACAGCAGCATCCTTCCTCTTCCCAAAACAGCAGCATTACCCGCCCCTTACCAAAAAAGCAACATCCCTCCCCTTCCCAACACAGCAGCATCCTTCCCCACCCCAACACAGCACCTTCTGTCCCCATCCCAATACAGCAGCATCCTTCCCCATCCCAACACAACAGCATCCTTCCTCATCCCAACACAGCACCATCCTTCCCCGTCCCAACACAGCAGCATCCTTCCGCAGCCAAACACAACAGCATCCTTCCACATCCCAACACATGCAGCAACCTTCCCCTTACCAACACAGCAGGATCCTTCCCCATCCCAACACAGCAGCAAACTTTCCCTTCCCAACACAGCAGCATCCTTCCTCTTCCCAAAACAGAAGCATCCCTCCCCTTACCAAAAAAGCAAAATCCCTCCCCTTACCAACACAGCAGCATCCATCCCCATCCCAACACAGCAGCATCCGTCCCATCCCAACAAAGCAGCGTCCTTCCTCTTCCCAACACAGCAGCAACCCTCCCCTTCCCAACACAGCAGCATCCTTCCCAATCCCAGCACAGTAGCTTCCTACCCATCCCAACACAGCAGAATCCTTCTCCATCCCAACACAGCAGCCTCCTTCCCCAACCCAAGACAGCAGCATCCTGGGCACTTCCAACACAGCAGCATTATTTCTCATCCCAACACAGCAGCATTCGTCCCCATCCCAACACAACAGCATTCTTCCCCATCCCAACACAGCAGCAAACTTTCCCTTCCCAACACAGCAGCATCCTTCCTCTTCCCAAAACAGCAGCATCCCTCCCCTTACCAAAAAAGCAACATCTCTCCCCTTGCAAACACAGCAGCATCCTTCCCCATCCCAACACAGCACCTTCTGTCCCCATCCCAATACAGCAGCATCCTTCCCCATCCCAACACAACAGCATCCTTCCCCATCACAACACAGCACCTTCTGTCCACATCCCAACACAGCAGCATCCATCCCTATCCCATTATAACACCATCCTTCCCCATTCCTACACAGAATCTTCTGTCCCCATCCCAACACAGCAGCATTCGTCCCCATCCCAACACAGCAGCATCCTTCCCCATCCCAACACAGCAGCAAACTTTCCCTTCCCAACACAGCAGCATCCTTCCTCTTCCCAAAACAGCAGCATTACCCGCCCCTTACCAAAAAAGCAACATCCCTCCCCTTCCCAACACAGCAGCATCCTTCCCCACCCCAACACAGCACCTTCTGTCCCCATCCCAATACAGCAGCATCCTTCCCCATCCCAACACAACATCATCCTTCCTCATCCCAACACAGCACCATCCTTCCCCGTCCCAACACAGCAGCATCCTTCCGCAGCCAAACACAACAGCATCCTTCCACATCCCAACACATGCAGCAACCTTCCCCTTACCAACACAGCAGGATCCTTCCCCATCCCAACACAGCAGCAAACTTTCCCTTCCCAACACAGCAGCATCCTTCCTCTTCCCAAAACAGAAGCATCCCTCCCCTTACCAAAAAAGCAAAATCCCTCCCCTTACCAACACAGCAGCATCCAACCCCATCCCAACACAGCAGCATCCGTCCCATCCCAACAAAGCAGCGTCCTTCCTCTTCCCAACACAGCAGCAACCCTCCCCTTCCCAACACAGCAGCATCCTTCCCAATCCCAGCACAGTAGCTTCCTACCCGTCCCAACACAGCAGAATCCTTCTCCATCCCAACACAGCAGCCTCCTTCCCCAACCCAAGACAGCAGCATCCTGGGCACTTCCAACACAGCAGCATTATTTCTCAGCCCAACACAGCAGCATTCGTCCCCATCCCAACACAACAGCATTCTTCCCCATCCCAACACAGCAGCAAACTTTCCCTTCCCAACACAGCAGCATCCTTCCTCTTCCCAAAACAGCAGCATCCCTCCCCTTACCAAAAAAGCAACATCTCTCCCCTTCCAAACACAGCAGCATCCTTCCCCATCCCAACACAGCACATTCTGTCCCCATCCCAATACAGCAGCATCCTTCCCCATCCCAACACAACAGCATCCTTCCTCATCCCAACACAGCACCATCCTTCCCCGTCCCAAAACAGCAGCATCCTTCCGCAGCCCAACACAACAGCATCCTTCCTCATCCCAACACATGCAGCAACCTTCCCCTTCCCAACACAGCAGGATCCTTCCCCTCCCAACACAGCAGCAAACTTTCCCTTCCCAACACAGCAGCATCCTTCCTCTTCCCAAAACAGAAGCAATCCTCCCATTACCAAAAAAGCAACATCCCTCCCCTTACCAACACAGCAGCATCCATCCCCATCCCAACACAGCAGCGTCCGTCCCCATCCCAACACAGCAGCATCCTTCCCCTTCCCAACACAGCAGCATCCGTTTCGTTCCCAACACAGCAGCATCCTTCCCCATCCCAACACAAGATCATCCATCCCCATTCCAACACAGCAGCATCCTTCCCCATCCCAACACAGCAGCAACCTTCCCCACCCCAACAAAGAAGCAAGCTTCCCCATCCCAACACAGCAGCATTCTTATCCATCCCAACACAGCAGCATCCTTTCCCATCCCAACAAGGCACGTCCTTCCAATTCCCAAAACAGCAGAATCCATCCCCTTCACAAAACAGCAGCATCCCTCCCCTTCCCAACACAGCAGCATCCGTCCAATCCCAACAAAGCAGCGTCCTTCCTCTTCCCAACACAGCAGCAACCCTCCCCTTCCCAAAACAGCAGCATCCTTCCCAATCCCAGCACAGTAGTATCCTTCCCCGTCTGAACACAGCAGAATCCTTCTCCATCCCAAGACAGCAGCCTCCTTCCCCAACCCAAGACAGCAGCATCCTGGGCAATCCCAACACAGCAGCATTATTTCTCATCCCAACACAGTAGCATCCTACCGCAGCCCAACACAACAGCATCCTTCGTCGTCCCAACACATGCAGCATCCTTCCCCTTCTCAACACAGCAGCATCCTTCCCCATCCCAACATAGCTGCATCCTTCCCATTCCCAACACAGCAGCATGCTTCCCCATCCCAACACAAAAGCATCGGACCCCATCCTAACACAGCAGCATCCTTCCCCATCCCAACACAGCAGCATGTCTCCCCTTCCCAACACAGCAGCATCCTTCCTGATCCAAATACATCAGCATCCTTCCCCATCCCAACACAGCAGCATCCATCCCCATCCCAACACATCAGCATACTTCTCCATCTCAACACAGCGGCATCGCTCCCGGTCCCAACACAGCAGCATTCCGCCCCGTCCCTACAAACAGCATCCTCCCCCACCCCAACATAGCAGCATCCTTCTCCATGCCAACATAGCAGCCTCCTTCCCCATCCCAAGACAGCAGCATCCTGCTCAATCCCAACACAGCAGCATTCTTTCTCATCCCAACACAGCAGCATCCTTCTCCATTCCAAGACGGCAGCATGCATCCCCATCCCAAAACAACAGCATCCGTGTCCCCATCCAAACACAGCAGCATCCTTCCCCATCCCAACACAGCAGCATCCTTCCCCATCACAACACAGCACCTTCTGTCCACATCGCAACACAGCAGCATCCTTCTGCATCCCAACACAGCAGCATTCCGAACCGTCCCTAAAAAGCAGCATCCTTCCCAACCCCAAAAAAGCAGCTTCCTTCTCCATGCCAACACAGCAGCCTCCTTCCCCATCCCAAGACAGCAGCATCCTGCTCAATCCCAACACAGCAGCATTCTTTCTCATCCCAACACAGCAGCATCCTTCTCCATCCCAACAGAGCAGCAGCCTTCCTCTTCCCAAAACAGCAGCATCCCTCCCCTTAGCAAAAAAGCAACATCCCTCCCCTTCCCAACACAGCAGCATCCTTCCCCATCCCAACACAGCACCATCTGTCTCCATCCCAATACAGCAGCATCCTTCCCCATCCCAACACAGCACCATCCTTCCCCGTCCCAACACAGCAGCATCCTTCCGCAGCCCAACACAACAGCATCCTTCCTCATCCCAACACATGCAGCAACCTTCCCCTTCCCAACACAGCAGGATCCTACCCCATCCCAACACAGCAGCATCCTTCCCCATCCCAACACAGCACCATCTGTCCCCATCCCAATACAGCAGCATCCTTCCCCATCCCAACACAGCAACATCCTTCCCCGTCCCAACACAGCAGCATCCTTCCGCAGCCCAACACAACAGCATCCTTCCTCATCCCAACACATGCAGCAACCTTCCACTTCCCAACACAGCAGGATCCTACCCCATCCCAACACAGCACCAAACTTTCCCTTCCCAACACAGCAGCATCCTTCCTCTTCCCAAAACAGAAGCATCCCTCCCCTTACCAACAAAGCAACATCCCTCCCCTTAGCAACACAGCAGCATCCATCCCCATCCCAACACAGCAGCGTCCGTCCCCATCCCAACACAGCAGCATCCTTCCCCATCCCAACACAGCAGCATCCATTTCGTTCCCAACACAGCAGCATCCTTCCCCATCCCAACACAAGATCATCCATCCCCATTCCAACACAGCAGCATCCTTCCCCATCCCAACACAGCAGCAACCTTCCCCACCCCAACAAAGAAGCATGCTTCCCCATCACAACACAGCAGCATTCTTATCCATCCCAACACAGCAGCATCAGTTCCCCTCCCAACAAGGCACGTCCTTCCAATTCCCAAAACAGCAGCATCCATCCCCTTCACAAAACAGCAGCATCCCTCCCCTTCCCAACACAGCAGCATCCGTCCCATCCCAACAAAGCAGCGCCCTTCCTCTTCCCAACACAGCAGCAACCCTCCCCTTCCCAAAACAGCAGCATCCTTCCCAATCCCAGCACAGTAGCATCCTTCCCCGTCCGAACACAGCAGAATCCTTCTCCATCCCAAGACAGCAGCATCCTTCCCCAACCCAAGACAGCAGCATCCTGGGCAATCCCAACACAGCAGCATTATTTCTCATCCCAACACAGCAGCATCCTACCGCAGCCCAACACAACAGCATCCTTCCTCGTCCCAACACATGCAGCATCCTTCCCATTCCCAACACAGCAGCATCCTTCCCCATCCCAACACAGCAGCATCCTTCCCCATCCCAACACAGAAGCATCGGACCCCATCCTAACACAGCAGCATCCTTCCCCATCCTAACACAGCAGCATCTCTCCCCTTCCCAACAAAGCAGCATCCTTCCTGATCCAAATACATCAGCATCCTTCCCCATCACAGCACAGCAGCATCCATCCCCATCCCAACACATCAGCATACTTCTCCATCTCAACACAGCGGCATCGTTCCCGGTCCAAACACAGCAGCATTCCGCCCCGTCCCTACAAAGCAGCATCCTTCCCAACCCCAACACAGCAGCATCCTTCTCCATGCCAACACAGCAGCCTCCTTCCCCATCCCAAGACAGCAGCATCCTGCTCAATTCCAACACAGCAGCATTCTTTCTCATCCCAACACAACAGCATCCTTCTCCATCCCAACACGGCAGCATGCTTCCCCATCCCAAAACAACAGCATCCGTGTCCCCATCCAAACACAGCAGCATCCTTCCCCATCCCAACACAGCAGCATCCTTCCCCATCCCAACACAGAACCTTCTGTCCCCATCGCAACATAGCAGTATCCTTCTGCATCCAAAACAGCAGCATTCTTCCCTATCACAACATAGCAGCATTCTTCCCCATCACAACACAGCACCTTCTGTCCACATCGCAACACAGCAGCATCCTTCTGCATCCCAACACAGCAGCATCATTCCCTATCCCAACATTGCACCATCCTTCCCCATCCCTACACAGAATCTTCTGTCCCCATCCCAACACAGCAGCATTCGTCCCCATCCCAACACAGCAGCATCCTTCCGAAACCCAACACAACAGCATCCTTCCTCATCCCAACACATGCAGCAACCTTCCCCTTCCCAACACAGCAGGATCCTTCCCCATCCCAACACAGCAGCAAACTTTCCCTTCCCAACACAGCAGCATCCTTCCTCTTCCCAAAACAGAAGCATCCCTCCCCTTACCAAAAAAGCAACATCCCTCCCCTTACCAACACAGCAGCATCCATCCCCATCCCAACACAGCAGCGTCCGTCCCCATCCCAACACAGCAGTTTCCTTCCCCATCCCAACACAGCAACATCCGTTTCGTTCCCAACACAGCAGCATCCTTCCCCATCCCAACACAAGATCATCCATCCCCATTCCAACACAGCAGCATCCTTCCCCATCCCAACAGAGCTGCAACCTTCCCCACCCCAACAAAGAAGCATGCTTCCCCATCCCAACACAGCAGCATTCTTATCCATCCCAACACAGCAGCATCCTTTCCCATCCCAACAAGGCACGTCCTTCCAATTCCCAAAACAGCAGCATCCCTCCCCTTCACAAAACAGCAGCATCCCTCCCCTTCCCAACACAGCAGCATCCTTATCCATCGCAACACAGCAGCCTCATTCCCCATCCCAAGACAGCAGCACCCTGGTCAATCCCAACACAGCAGCATTATTTCTCATCCCAACACAGCGGCATCCTTCTCCCTCCCAACACGCCAGCAGCCTTCTCCATCCCAACACAACAGCATCCGTCCCCATCCCGACACAGGAGCATCCTTCCCCATCCCAACACAGCAGCATCCGTCCCATCCCAACACAGCAGCAACCTTCCTGTTCTCAAAACATCAGCATCCGTCACCATCCCAACAAAGCACCTTCTGTCCCCATCCCAATACAGCAGCATCCTTCCCCATCCCAACACAACAGCTTCCTTCCTCATCCCAACACAGCACCATCCTTCCCCATCCCAACACAGCAGCATCCTTCCGCAGCCCAACACAACAGCATCCTTCCTCATCCCAACACATGCAGCATCCTTCCCCTTCTCAACACAGCAGCATCCTTCCCCATCCCAACATAGCTGCATCCTTCCCATTCCCAACACAGCAGCATGCTTCCCCATCCCAAAACAGAAGCATCGGTCCCCATCCTAACACAGCAGCATCCTTCCCCATCCCAACATAGGAGCATACTTCCCCATCCCAACACAGCAGCATCCCTCCACTTCCCAACACAGCAGCATCCTTCCTGATCCAAATACATCAGCATCCTTCCCCATCACAACACAGCAGCATCCATCCCCATCCCAACACATCAGCATCCTTCTCCATCCCAACAGAGCAGCATCCTTCCTCTTCCCAAAACAGCAGCATCCCTCCCCTTAGCAAAAAAGCAACATCCCTCCCCTTCCCAACACAGCAGCATCCTTCCCCATCCCAACACAGCACCATCTGTCCCCATTCCAATACAGCAGCATCCTTCCCCATCCCAACACAGCACCATCCTTCCCCGTCCCAACACAGCAGCATCCTTCCGCAGCCCAACACAACAGCATCCTTCCTCATCCCAACACATGCAGCAACCTTCCCCTTCCCAACACAGCAGGATCCTACCCCATCCCAACACAGCAGCAAACTTTCCCTTCCCAACACAGCAGCATCCTTCCTCTTCCCAAAACAGAAGCATCCCTCCCCTTACCAACAAAGCAACATCCCTCCCCTTAGCAACACAGCAGCATCCATCCCCATCCCAACACAGCAGCGTCCGTCCCCATCCCAACACAGCAGCATCCTTCCCCATCCCAACACAGCAGCATCCATTTCGTTCCCAACACAGCAGCATCCTTCCCCATCCCAACACAAGATCATCCATCCCCATTCCAACACAGCAGCATCCTTCCCCATCCCAACACAGCAGCAACCTTCCCCACCCCAACAAAGAAGCATGCTTCCCCATCACAACACAGCAGCATTCTTATCCATCCCAACACAGCAGCATCATTTCCCCTCCCAACAAGGCACGTCCTTCCAATTCCCAAAACAGCAGCATCCATCCCCTTCACAAAACAGCAGCATCCCTCCCCTTCCCAACACAGCAGCATCCGTCCCATCCCAACAAAGCAGCGCCCTTCCTCTTCCCAACACAGCAGCAACCCTCCCCTTCCCAAAACAGCAGCATCCTTCCCAATCCCAGCACAGTAGCATCCTTCCCCGTCCGAACACAGCAGAATCCTTCTCCATCCCAAGACAGCAGCCTCCTTCCCCAACCCAAGACAGCAGCATCCTGGGCAATCCCAACACAGCAGCATTATTTCTCATCCCAACACAGCAGCATCCTACCGCAGCCCAACACAACAGCATCCTTCCTCGTCCCAACACATGCAGCATCCTTCCCATTCCCAACACAGCAGCATGCTTCCCCATCCCAACACAGAAGCATCGGACCCCATCCTAACACAGCAGCATCCTTCCCCATCCTAACACAGCAGCATCTCTCCCCTTCCCAACAAAGCAGCATCCTTCCTGATCCAAATACATCAGCATCCTTCCCCATCACAGCACAGCAGCATCCATCCCCATCCCAACACATCAGCATACTTCTCCATCTCAACACAGCGGCATCGTTCCCGGTCCAAACACAGCAGCATTCCGCCCCGTCCCTACAAAGCAGCATCCTTCCCAACCCCAACACAGCAGCATCCTTCTCCATGCCAACACAGCAGCCTCCTTCCCCATCCCAAGAGAGCAGCATCCTGCTCAATCCCAACACAGCAGCATTCTTTCTCATCCCAACACAACAGCATCCTTCTCCATCCCAACACGGCAGCATGCTTCCCCATCCCAAAACAACAGCATCCGTGTCCCCATCCAAACACAGCAGCATCCTTCCCCATCCCAACACAGCAGCATCCTTCCCCATCCCAACACAGAACCTTCTGTCCCCATCGCAACATAGCAGTATCCTTCTGCATCCAAAACAGCAGCATTCTTCCCTATCACAACATAGCAGCATTCTTCCCCATCACAACACAGCACCTTCTGTCCACATCGCAACACAGCAGCATCCTTCTGCATCCCAACACAGCAGCATCATTCCCTATCCCAACATTGCACCATCCTTCCCCATCCCTACACAGAATCTTCTGTCCCCATCCCAACACAGCAGCATTCGTCCCCATCCCAACACAGCAGCATCCTTCCGAAACCCAACACAACAGCATCCTTCCTCATCCCAACACATGCAGCAACCTTCCCCTTCCCAACACAGCAGGATCCTTCCCCATCCCAACACAGCAGCAAACTTTCCCTTCCCAACACAGCAGCATCCTTCCTCTTCCCAAAACAGAAGCATCCCTCCCCTTACCAAAAAAGCAACATCCCTCCCCTTACCAACACAGCAGCATCCATCCCCATCGCAACACAGCAGCGTCCGTCCCCATCCCAACACAGCAGTTTCCTTCCCCATCCCAACACAGCAGCATCCGTTTCGTTCCCAACACATGCAGCATCCTTCCCATTCCCAAGACAGCAGCATGCTTCCCCATCCCAACACAGAAGCATCGGACCCCATCCTAACACAGCAGCATCCTTCCCCATCCTAACACAGCAGCATCTCTCCCCTTCCCAACAAAGCAGCATCCTTCCTGATCCAAATACATCAGCATCCTTCCCCATCACAGCACAGCAGCATCCATCCCCATCCCAGCACATCAGCATACTTCTCCATCTCAACACAGCGGCATCGTTCCCGGTCCAAACACAGCAGCATTCCGCCCCGTCCCTACAAAGCAGCATCCTTCCCAACCCCAACACAGCAGCATCCTTCTCCATGCCAACACAGCAGCCTCCTTCCCCATCCCAAGACAGCAGCATCCTGCTCAATCCCAACACAGCAGCATTCTTTCTCATCCCAACACAACAGCATCCTTCTCCATCCCAACACGGCAGCATGCTTCCCCATCCCAAAACAACAGCATCCGTGTCCCCATCCAAACACAGCAGCATCCTTCCCCATCCCAACACAGCAGCATCCTTCCCCATCCCAACACAGAACCTTCTGTCCCCATCGCAACATAGCAGTATCCTTCTGCATCCAAAACAGCAGCATTCTTCCCTATCACAACATAGCAGCATTCTTCCCCATCACAACACAGCACCTTCTGTCCACATCGCAACACAGCAGCATCCTTCTGCATCCCAACACAGCAGCATCATTCCCTATCCCAACATTGCACCATCCTTCCCCATCCCTACACAGAATCTTCTGTCCCCATCCCAACACAGCAGCATTCGTCCCCATCCCAACACAGCAGCATCCTTCCGAAACCCAACACAACAGCATCCTTCCTCATCCCAACACATGCAGCAACCTTCCCCTTCCCAACACAGCAGGATCCTTCCCCATCCCAACACAGCAGCAAACTTTCCCTTCCCAACACAGCAGCATCCTTCCTCTTCCCAAAACAGAAGCATCCCTCCCCTTACCAAAAAAGCAACATCCCTCCCCTTACCAACACAGCAGCATCCATCCCCATCGCAACACAGCAGCGTCCGTCCCCATCCCAACACAGCAGTTTCCTTCCCCATCCCAACACAGCAGCATCCGTTTCGTTCCCAACACATGCAGCATCCTTCCCATTCCCAAGACAGCAGCATGCTTCCCCATCCCAACACAGAAGCATCGGACCCCATCCTAACACAGCAGCATCCTTCCCCATCCTAACACAGCAGCATCTCTCCCCTTCCCAACAAAGCAGCATCCTTCCTGATCCAAATACATCAGCATCCTTCCCCATCACAGCACAGCAGCATCCATCCCCATCCCAGCACATCAGCATACTTCTCCATCTCAACACAGCGGCATCGTTCCCGGTCCAAACACAGCAGCATTCCGCCCCGTCCCTACAAAGCAGCATCCTTCCCAACCCCAACACAGCAGCATCCTTCTCCATGCCAACACAGCAGCCTCCTTCCCCATCCCAAGACAGCAGCATCCTGCTCAATCCCAACACAGCAGCATTCTTTCTCATCCCAACACAACAGCATCCTTCTCCATCCCAACACGGCAGCATGCTTCCCCATCCCAAAACAACAGCATCCGTGTCCCCATCCAAACACAGCAGCATCCTTCCCCATCCCAACACAGCAGCATCCTTCCCCATCCCAACACAGAACCTTCTGTCCCCATCGCAACATAGCAGTATCCTTCTGCATCCAAAACAGCAGCATTCTTCCCTATCACAACATAGCAGCATTCTTCCCCATCACAACACAGCACCTTCTGTCCACATCGCAACACAGCAGCATCCTTCTGCATCCCAACACAGCAGCATCATTCCCTATCCCAACATTGCACCATCCTTCCCCATCCCTACACAGAATCTTCTGTCCCCATCCCAACACAGCAGCATTCGTCCCCATCCCAACACAGCAGCATCCTTCCGAAACCCAACACAACAGCATCCTTCCTCATCCCAACACATGCAGCAACCTTCCCCTTCCCAACACAGCAGGATCCTTCCCCATCCCAACACAGCAGCAAACTTTCCCTTCCCAACACAGCAGCATCCTTCCTCTTCCCAAAACAGAAGCATCCCTCCCCTTACCAAAAAAGCAACATCCCTCCCCTTACCAACACAGCAGCATCCATCCCCATCCCAACACAGCAGCGTCCGTCCCCATCCCAACACAGCAGTTTCCTTCCCCATCCCAACACAGCAGCATCCGTTTTGTTCCCAACACAGCAGCATCCTTCCCCATCCCAACACAAGATCATCCATCCCCATTCCAACACAGCAGCATCCTTCCCCATCCCAACACAGCAGCAACCTTCCCCACCCCAACAAAGAAGCATGCTTCCCCATCCCAACACAGCAGCATTCTTATCCATCCCAACACAGCAGCATCCTTTCCCATCCCAACAAGGCACGTCCTTCCAATTCCCAAAACAGCAGCATCCCTCCCCTTCACAAAACAGCAGCATCCCTCCCCTTCCCAACACAGCAGCATCCTTATCCATCGCAACACAGCAGCCTCATTCCCCATCCCAAGACAGCAGCACCCTGGTCAATCCCAACACAGCAGCATTATCTCTCATCCCAACACAGCGGCATCCTTCTCCCTCCCAACACGCCAGCAGCCTTCTCCATCCCAACACAACAGCATCCGTCCCCATCCCGACACAGGAGCATCCTTCCCCATCCCAACACAGCAGCATCCGTCCCATCCCAACACAGCAGCAACCTTCCTGTTCTCAAAACATCAGCATCCGTCACCATCCCAACAAAGCACCTTCTGTCCCCATCCCAATACAGCAGCATCCTTCCCCATCCCAACACAACAGCTTCCTTCCTCATCCCAACACAGCACCATCCTTCCCCATCCCAACACAGCAGCATCCTTCCGCAGCCCAACACAACAGCATCCTTCCTCATCCCAACACATGCAGCATCCTTCCCCTTCTCAACACAGCAGCGTCCTTCCCCATCCCAACACAGCAGCATCCTTCCCCATCCCAACACAGCAGCATCCATTTCGTTCCGAACACAGCAGCATCCTTCCCCATCCCAACACAAGATCATCCATCCCCATTCCAACACAGCAGCATCCTTCCCCATCCCAACACAGCAGCAACCTTCCCCACCCCAACAAAGAAGCATGCTTCCCCATCACAACACAGCAGCATTCTTATCCATCCCAACACAGCAGCATCATTTCCCCTCCCAACAAGGCACGTCCTTCCAATTCCCAAAACAGCAGCATCCATCCCCTTCACAAAACAGCAGCATCCCTCCCCTTCCCAACACAGCAGCATCCGTCCCATCCCAACAAAGCAGCGCCCTTCCTCTTCCCAACACAGCAGCAACCCTCCCCTTCCCAAAACAGCAGCATGCTTCCCAATCCCAGCACAGTAGCATCCTTCCCCGTCCGAACACAGCAGAATCCTTCTCCATCCCAAGACAGCAGCCTCCTTCCCCAACCCAAGACAGCAGCATCCTGGGCAATCCCAACACAGCAGCATTATTTCTCATCCCAACACAGCAGCATCCTACCGCAGCCCAACACAACAGCATCCTTCCTCGTCCCAACACATGCAGCATCCTTCCCATTCCCAAGACAGCAGCATGCTTCCCCATCCCAACACAGAAACATCGGACCCCATCCTAACACAGCAGCATCCTTCCCCATCCTAACACAGCAGCATCTCTCCCCTTCCCAACAAAGCAGCATCCTTCCTGATCCAAATACATCAGCATCCTTCCCCATCACAGCACAGCAGCATCCATCCCCATCCCAACACATCAGCATACTTCTCCATCTCAACACAGCGGCATCGTTCCCGGTCCAAACACAGCAGCATTCCGCCCCGTCCCTACAAAGCAGCATCCTTCCCAACCCCAACACAGCAGCATCCTTCTCCATGCCAACACAGCAGCCTCCTTCCCCATCCCAAGACAGCAGCATCCTGCTCAATCCCAACACAGCAGCATTCTTTCTCATCCCAACACAACAGCATCCTTCTCCATCCCAACACGGCAGCATGCTTCCCCATCCTAAAACAACAGCATCCGTGTCCCCATCCAAACACAGCAGCATCCTTCCCCATCCCAACACAGCAGCATCCTTCCCCATCCCAACACAGAACCTTCTGTTCCCATCGCAACATAGCAGTATCCTTCTGCATCCAAAACAGCAGCATTCTTCCCTATCACAACATAGCAGCATTCTTCCCCATCACAACACAGCACCTTCTGTCCACATCGCAACACAGCAGCATCCTTCTGCATCCCAACACAGCAGCATCATTCCCTATCCCAACATTGCACCATCCTTCCCCATCCCTACACAGAATCTTCTGTCCCCATCCCAACACAGCAGCATTCGTCCCCATCCCAACACAGCAGCATCCTTCCGAAACCCAACACAACAGCATCCTTCCTCATCCCAACACATGCAGCAACCTTCCCCTTCCCAACACAGCAGGATCCTTCCCCATCCCAACACAGCAGCAAACTTTCCCTTCCCAACACAGCAGCATCCTTCCTCTTCCCAAAACAGAAGCATCCCTCCCCTTACCAAAAAAGCAACATCCCTCCCCTTACCAACACAGCAGCATCCATCCCCATCCCAACACAGCAGCGTCCGTCCCCATCCCAACACAGCAGTTTCCTTCCCCATCCCAACACAGCAGCATCCGTTTCGTTCCCAACACAGCAGCATCCTTCCCCATCCCAACACAAGATCATCCATCCCCATTCCAACACAGCAGCGTCCTTCCCCATCCCAACACAGCAGCAACCTTCCCCACCCCAACAAAGAAGCATGCTTCCCCATCCCAACACAGCAGCATTCTTATCCATCCCAACACAGCAGCATCCTTTCCCATCCCAACAAGGCACGTCCTTCCAATTCCCAAAACAGCAGCATCCATCCCCTTCACAAAACAGCAGCATCCCTCCCCTTCCCAACACAGCAGCATCCGTCCCATCCCAGAAAAGCAGCGTCCTTCCTCTTCCCAACACAGCAGCATCCTTCCCAATCCCAGCACAGTAGCATCCTTCCCCGTCCCAACACAGCAGAATTCTTCTCCATCCCAACACAGCAGCCTCATTACCCATCCCAAGACAGCAGCATCCTGGTCAATCCCAACACAGCAGCATTCTTTCTCATCCCAACACAGCGGCATCCTTCTCCCTCCCAACATGCCATAAGCCTTCTCCATCCCAACACAACAGCATCCATCCCCATCCCAACAGAGCAGCATCCTTCCCCATCCCAACAGAGCAGCATCCTTCCCCATCCCAACACAGCAGCATCCGTCCCATCCCAACACAGCAGCAACCTTCCTGTTCTTAAAACATCAGCATCCTTCCCCATCCCAACACGGCAGCATCCGTCCCATCCCAAAAAAGCAGCAACCTTCCTGTTCTCAAAACATCAGCATCCTTCCCCATCCCAACAGAGCAACATCCTTCCCCACCCCAACACAGCAGCATCCGTCCCCATCCCAACACAGCAGCAACCTTCCTGTTCTCAAAACATCAGCATCCGTCCCCATCCCAGCAAAGCACCTTCTGTCCCAATCCCAATACAGCAGCATCCTTCCCCATCCCAACACAACAGCTTCCTTCCTCATCCCAACACAGCACCATCCTTCCCCGTCCCAACACAGCAGCATCCTTCCGCAGCCCAACACAACAGCATCCTTCCTCATCCCAACACATGCAGCATCCTTCCCATTGCCAACACAGCAGCATTCTTCCCCATCCCAACATAGCTGCATCCTTCCCATTCCCAACACAGCAGCATGCTTCCCCTTCCAAACACAGCAGCATCCTTCCTGATCCAAATACATCAGCATCCTTCCCCATCACAGCACAGCAGCATCCATCCCCATCCCAACACATCAGCATACTTCTCCATCTCAACACAGCGGCATCGTTCCCGGTCCAAACACAGCAGCATTCCGCCCCGTCCCTACAAAGCAGCATCCTTCCCAACCCCAACACAGCAGCATCCTTCTCCATGCCAACACAGCAGCCTCCTTCCCCATCCCAAGACAGCAGCATCCTGCTCAATCCCAACACAGCAGCATTCTTTCACATCCCAACACAACAGCATCCTTCTCCATCCCAACACGGCAGCATGCTTCCCCAACCCAACACAACAGCATCCGTGTCCCCATCCAAAACCAGCAGCATCCTGACCCATCCCAACACAGCAGCATCCTTCCCCGTCCCAAAACAGAACCTTGCATCCCCATCCCAACACAGCAGCATCTTTCCCCATCCCAACACAGCACCTTCTGTCCCCATCGCAACACAGCAGCATTCTTCAGCATCCCAACACAGCAGCATTCTTCCCTATCCCAACATAGCAGCATCCTTCCCCATCACAACACAGCACCTTCTGTCCACATCGCAACACAGCAGCATCCTTCTGCATCCCAACACAGCAGCATCCTTCCCTATCCCAACATAGCACCATCCTTCCCCATCCCGACACAGAATCTTCTGTCCCCATCCCAACACAGCAGCATTCGTCCCCATCCCAACAAAGCAGCATCCTTCCCCATCCCAACACAGCAGCAAACTTTCCCTTCCCAACACAGCAGCATCCTTCCTCTTCCCAAAACAGCAGCACCCCTCCCCTTACCAAAAAACCAACATCCCTCCCCTTCCCAACACAGCAGCATCCTTCCCCATCGCAACACAGCAGCATCCGTCCCATCCCAACACAGCAGCAACCTTCCTGTTCTCAAAACAGCAGCATCCGTCCCCATCCCAACACAGCACCTTCTGTCCCCATCCCAATACATCAGCATCCTTCCCCATCCCAACAAAACAGCAACCTTCCTCATCCCAACACAGCACCATCCTTCCCTGTCCCAACACAGCAGCATCCTTCCGAAACCCAACACAACAGCATCCTTCCTCATCCCAACACATGCAGCAACCTTCCCCTTCCCAACACAGCAGGATCCTTCCCCATCCCAACACAGCAGCAAACTTTCCCTTCCCAACACAGCAGCATCCTTCCTCTTCCCAAAACAGAAGCATCCCTCCCCTTACCAAAAAAGCAACATCCCTCCCCTTACCAACACAGCAGCATCCATCCCCATCCCAACACAGCAGCGTCCGTCCCCATCCCAACACAGCAGTTTCCTTCCCCATCCCAACACAGCAGCATCCGTTTTGTTCCCAACACAGCAGCATCCTTCCCCATCCCAACACAAGATCATCCATCCCCTTTCCAACACAGCAGCATCCTTCCCCATCCCAACACAGCAGCAACCTTCCCCACCCCAACAAAGAAGCATGCTTCCCCATCCCAACACAGCAGCATTCTTATCCATCCCAACACAGCAGCATCCTTTCCCATCCCAACAAGGCACGTCCTTCCAATTCCCAAAACAGCAGCATCCCTCCCCTTCACAAAACAGCAGCATCCCTCCCCTTCCCAACACAGCAGCATCCTTATCCATCGCAACACAGCAGCCTCATTCCCCATCCCAAGACAGCAGCACCCTGGTCAATCCCAACACAGCAGCATTATCTCTCATCCCAACACAGCGGCATCCTTCTCCCTCCCAACACGCCAGCAGCCTTCTCCATCCCAACACAACAGCATCCGTCCCCATCCCGACACAGGAGCATCCTTCCCCATCCCAACACAGCAGCATCCGTCCCATCCCAACACAGCAGCAACCTTCCTGTTCTCAAAACATCAGCATCCGTCACCATCCCAACAAAGCACCTTCTGTCCCCATCCCAATACAGCAGCATCCTTCCCCATCCCAACACAACAGCTTCCTTCCTCATCCCAACACAGCACCATCCTTCCCCATCCCAACACAGCAGCATCCTTCCGCAGCCCAACACAACAGCATCCTTCCTCATCCCAACACATGCAGCATCCTTCCCCTTCTCAACACAGCAGCGTCCTTCCCCATCCCAACACAGCAGCATCCTTCCCCATCCCAACACAGCAGCATCCATTTCGTTCCGAACACAGCAGCATCCTTCCCCATCCCAACACAAGATCATCCATCCCCATTCCAACACAGCAGCATCCTTCCCCATCCCAACACAGCAGCAACCTTCCCCACCCCAACAAAGAAGCATGCTTCCCCATCACAACACAGCAGCATTCTTATCCATCCCAACACAGCAGCATCATTTCCCCTCCCAACAAGGCACGTCCTTCCAATTCCCAAAACAGCAGCATCCATCCCCTTCACAAAACAGCAGCATCCCTCCCCTTCCCAACACAGCAGCATCCGTCCCATCCCAACAAAGCAGCGCCCTTCCTCTTCCCAACACAGCAGCAACCCTCCCCTTCCCAAAACAGCAGCATGCTTCCCAATCCCAGCACAGTAGCATCCTTCCCCGTCCGAACACAGCAGAATCCTTCTCCATCCCAAGACAGCAGCCACCTTCCCCAACCCAAGACAGCAGCATCCTGGGCAATCCCAACACAGCAGCATTATTTCTCATCCCAACACAGCAGCATCCTACCGCAGCCCAACACAACAGCATCCTTCCTCGTCCCAACACATGCAGCATCCTTCCCATTCCCAAGACAGCAGCATGCTTCCCCATCCCAACACAGAAACATCGGACCCCATCCTAACACAGCAGCATCCTTCCCCATCCTAACACAGCAGCATCTCTCCCCTTCCCAACAAAGCAGCATCCTTCCTGATCCAAATACATCAGCATCCTTCCCCATCACAGCACAGCAGCATCCATCCCCATCCCAACACATCAGCATACTTCTCCATCTCAACACAGCGGCATCGTTCCCGGTCCAAACACAGCAGCATTCCGCCCCGTCCCTACAAAGCAGCATCCTTCCCAACCCCAACACAGCAGCATCCTTCTCCATGCCAACACAGCAGCCTCCTTCCCCATCCCAAGACAGCAGCATCCTGCTCAATCCCAACACAGCAGCATTCTTTCTCATCCCAACACAACAGCATCCTTCTCCATCCCAACACGGCAGCATGCTTCCCCATCCTAAAACAACAGCATCCGTGTCCCCATCCAAACACAGCAGCATCCTTCCCCATCCCAACACAGCAGCATCCTTCCCCATCCCAACACAGAACCTTCTGTTCCCATCGCAACATAGCAGTATCCTTCTGCATCCAAAACAGCAGCATTCTTCCCTATCACAACATAGCAGCATTCTTCCCCATCACAACACAGCACCTTCTGTCCACATCGCAACACAGCAGCATCCTTCTGCATCCCAACACAGCAGCATCATTCCCTATCCCAACATTGCACCATCCTTCCCCATCCCTACACAGAATCTTCTGTCCCCATCCCAACACAGCAGCATTCGTCCCCATCCCAACACAGCAGCATCCTTCCGAAACCCAACACAACAGCATCCTTCCTCATCCCAACACATGCAGCAACCTTCCCCTTCCCAACACAGCAGGATCCTTCCCCATCCCAACACAGCAGCAAACTTTCCCTTCCCAACACAGCAGCATCCTTCCTCTTCCCAAAACAGAAGCATCCCTCCCCTTACCAAAAAAGCAACATCCCTCCCCTTACCAACACAGCAGCATCCATCCCCATCCCAACACAGCAGCGTCCGTCCCCATCCCAACACAGCAGTTTCCTTCCCCATCCCAACACAGCAGCATCCGTTTCGTTCCCAACACAGCAGCATCCTTCCCCATCCCAACACAAGATCATCCATCCCCATTCCAACACAGCAGCGTCCTTCCCCATCCCAACACAGCAGCAACCTTCCCCACCCCAACAAAGAAGCATGCTTCCCCATCCCAACACAGCAGCATTCTTATCCATCCCAACACAGCAGCATCCTTTCCCATCCCAACAAGGCACGTCCTTCCAATTCCCAAAACAGCAGCATCCATCCCCTTCACAAAACAGCAGCATCCCTCCCCTTCCCAACACAGCAGCATCCGTCCCATCCCAGAAAAGCAGCGTCCTTCCTCTTCCCAACACAGCAGCATCCTTCCCAATCCCAGCACAGTAGCATCCTTCCCCGTCCCAACACAGCAGAATTCTTCTCCATCCCAACACAGCAGCCTCATTACCCATCCCAAGACAGCAGCATCCTGGTCAATCCCAACACAGCAGCATTCTTTCTCATCCCAACACAGCGGCATCCTTCTCCCTCCCAACATGCCATAAGCCTTCTCCATCCCAACACAACAGCATCCATCCCCATCCCAACAGAGCAGCATCCTTCCCCATCCCAACAGAGCAGCATCCTTCCCCATCCCAACACAGCAGCATCCGTCCCATCCCAACACAGCAGCAACCTTCCTGTTCTCAAAACATCAGCATCCTTCCCCATCCCAACACGGCAGCATCCGTCCCATCCCAAAAAAGCAGCAACCTTCCTGTTCTCAAAACATCAGCATCCTTCCCCATCCCAACAGAGCAACATCCTTCCCCACCCCAACACAGCAGCATCCGTCCCCATCCCAACACAGCAGCAACCTTCCTGTTCTCAAAACATCAGCATCCGTCCCCATCCCAGCAAAGCACCTTCTGTCCCAATCCCAATACAGCAGCATCCTTCCCCATCCCAACACAACAGCTTCCTTCCTCATCCCAACACAGCACCATCCTTCCCCGTCCCAACACAGCAGCATCCTTCCGCAGCCCAACACAACAGCATCCTTCCTCATCCCAACACATGCAGCATCCTTCCCATTGCCAACACAGCAGCATTCTTCCCCATCCCAACATAGCTGCATCCTTCCCATTCCCAACACAGCAGCATGCTTCCCCTTCCAAACACAGCAGCATCCTTCCTGATCCAAATACATCAGCATCCTTCCCCATCACAGCACAGCAGCATCCATCCCCATCCCAACACATCAGCATACTTCTCCATCTCAACACAGCGGCATCGTTCCCGGTCCAAACACAGCAGCATTCCGCCCCGTCCCTACAAAGCAGCATCCTTCCCAACCCCAACACAGCAGCATCCTTCTCCATGCCAACACAGCAGCCTCCTTCCCCATCCCAAGACAGCAGCATCCTGCTCAATCCCAACACAGCAGCATTCTTTCACATCCCAACACAACAGCATCCTTCTCCATCCCAACACGGCAGTATGCTTCCCCAACCCAACACAACAGCATCCGTGTCCCCATCCAAAACCAGCAGCATCCTGACCCATCCCAACACAGCAGCATCCTTCCCCGTCCCAAAACAGAACCTTGCATCCCCATCCCAACACAGCAGCATCTTTCCCCATCCCAACACAGCACCTTCTGTCCCCATCGCAACACAGCAGCATTCTTCAGCATCCCAACACAGCAGCATTCTTCCCTATCCCAACATAGCAGCATCCTTCCCCATCACAACACAGCACCTTCTGTCCACATCGCAACACAGCAGCATCCTTCTGCATCCCAACACAGCAGCATCCTTCCCTATCCCAACATAGCACCATCCTTCCCCATCCCGACACAGAATCTTCTGTCCCCATCCCAACACAGCAGCATTCGTCCCCATCCCAACAAAGCAGCATCCTTCCCCATCCCAACACAGCAGCAAACTTTCCCTTCCCAACACAGCAGCATCCTTCCTCTTCCCAAAACAGCAGCACCCCTCCCCTTACCAAAAAACCAACATCCCTCCCCTTCCCAACACAGCAGCATCCTTCCCCATCCCAACACAGCAGCATCCGTCCCATCCCAACACAGCAGCAACCTTCCTGTTCTCAAAACAGCAGCATCCGTCCCCATCCCAACACAGCACCTTCTGTCCCCATCCCAATACATCAGCATCCTTCCCCATCCCAACAAAACAGCAACCTTCCTCATCCCAACACAGCACCATCCTTCCCTGTCCCAACACAGCAGCATCCTTCCGCAGCCCAACACAACAGCATCCTTCCTCATCCCAACACATGCAGCATCCTTCCCCTTCCCAACACAGCAGCATCCTTCCCCATCCCAACATAGCTGCATCCTTCCCATTCCCAACACAGCAGCATGCTTCCCCTTCCAAACACAGCAGCATCCTTCCTGATCCAAATACATCAGCATCCTTCCCCATCACAGCACAGCAGCATCCATCCCCATCCCAACACATCAGCATACTTCTCCATCTCAACACAGCGGCATCGTTCCCGGTCCAAACACAGCAGCATTCCGCCCCGTCCCTACAAAGCAGCATCCTTCCCAACCCCAACACAGCAGCATCCTTCTCCATGCCAACACAGCAGCCTCCTTCCCCATCCCAAGAGAGCAGCATCCTTCTCAATCCCAACACAGCAGCATTCTTTCACATCCCAACACAACAGCATCCTTCTCCATCCCAACACGGCAGCATGCTTCCCCAACCCAACACAACAGCATCCGTGTCCCCATCCAAACACAGCAGCATCCTGACCCATCCCAACACAGCAGCATCCTTCACCGTCCCAAAACAGAACCTTGCATCCCCATCCCAACACAGCAGCATCTTTCCCCATCCCAACACAGCACCTTCTGTCCCCATCGCAACACAGCAGCATTCTTCAGCATCCCAACACAGCAGCATTCTTCCCTATCCCAACATAGCAGCATCCTTCCCCATCACAACACAGCACCTTCTGTCCACATCGCAACACAGCAGCATCCTTCTGCATCCCAACACAGCAGCATCCTTCCCTATCCCAACATAGCACCATCCTTCCCCATCTCGACACAGAATCTTCTGTCCCCATCCCAACACAGCAGCATTCGTCCCCATCCCAACAAAGCAGCATCCTTCCCCATCCCAACACAGCAGCAAACTTTCCCTTCCCAACACAGCAGCATCCTTCCTCTTCCCAAAACAGCAGCACCCCTCCCCTTACCAAAAAACCAACATCCCTCCCCTTCCCAACACAGCAGCATCCTTCCCCATCCCAACACAGCAGCATCCGTCCCATCCCAACACAGCAGCAACCTTCCTGTTCTCAAAACAGCAGCATCCGTCCCCATCCCAACACAGCACCTTCTGTCCCCATCCCAATACATCAGCATCCTTCCCCATCCCAACAAAACAGCAACCTTCCTCATCCCAACACAGCACCATCCTTCCCTGTCCCAACACAGCAGCATCCTTCCGCAGCACAACACAACAGCATCCTTCCTCATCCCAACACATGTAGCATCCTTCCCCTTCCCAACACAGCAGCATTCTTCCCCATCCCAACACAGCAGCAAACTTTCCCTTCCCAACACAGCAGCATCCTTCCTCTTCCCAAAACAGCAGCATCCCTCCCCTTACCAAAAAAGCAACGTCCCTCCCCTTCCCAACACAGGAGCATCCTTCCCCATCCCAACACAGCAGCGTCTGTCCCCATCCCAACACAGCAGCATCGTTCCCCATCCCAACACTGCAGCATCCGTTTCCTTCCCAACACAAGAGCATCCTTCCCCATCCCAACACAAGATCATCCAACCCCATTCCAACACAGCAGCATCCTTCCCCATCCCAACACAGAAGCATGCTTCCCCATCCCAACACAGCAGCATTCTTATCCATCCCAATACAGCAGCATCCTTAACCATCCCAACATAGCAGCGTCCATCCCCATTCCAACACAGCAGCATCCTTCCCCATCCCAACACAGCAGCAACCTTCCTCGTCCCAACACAGAAGCATGCTTCCCCATCTCAACACAGCAGCATTCTTATCCATCCCAACACAGCAGCATCCTTTCCCATCCCAACAAGGCACGTCCTTCCAATTCCCAAAACAGCAGCATCCATCCTCTTCGCAAAACAGCAGCATCCCTCCCCTTCCCAAAACAGCAGCATCCGTCCCATCCCAACAAAGCAGCGTTCTTCCTCTTCCCAACACAGCAGCAACCCTCCGCTTCCCAACACAGCAGCATCCTTCCCAATCCCAGCACAGTAGCATCCTTCCCTGTCCCAACACAACAGAATCCTTCTCCTTCCCAACACAGCAGCCTCCTTCCCAATCCCAACACAGCAGCATCCTGGTCAATCCCAACACAGCAGCATTCTTTCTCATCCCAACACAGCAGCATCCTTCTCCCTCCCAACACGGCAGCAGCCTTCTCCATCCCAACACAACAGAATCTGTCCCCATTCCAACACAGCAGCATCCATCCCCATCCCAACACAGCAGCATCCGTCCCATCCCAACACAGCAGCAACCTTCCTGTTCTCAAAACAGCAGCATCCGTCCCAATCCCAACACAGCGCCTTCTGTCCCCAACCCAATACATCAGCATCCTTCCCCATCCCAACACAACAGCATCCTTCCTCATCCCAACACAGCACCATCCTTCCCCGTCCCAACACAGCAGCGTCCTTCCGCAGACCAACAAAACAGCATCCTTCCTCATCCCAACAAATGCAGCATCCTTCCCCTTCCCAACACAGCAGCTTCCTTCCCCATCCCAACACAACAGCATCCGTGTCCCCATCCAAACACAGCAGCATCCTTCTCCATCCCAACACAGCAGCAACCTTCACCGTCCCAACACAGCACCTTGGATCCCCATCCCAACACAGCAGCATCCTTCCCCATCCCAACACAGCACCTTCTGTCCCAATCGCAACACAGCAGCATTCTTCAGCATCCCAACACAGCAGCATTCTTCCCTATCCCAACATAGCAGCATCCTTCCCCATCACAACACAGCGCCTTCAGTCCATAGCGCAACACAGCAGCTTCCTTCTGCATCCCAACACAGCAGCATCCTTCCCTATCCCAACATAGCACCATCCTTCCCCATCCCTACACAGAATCTTCTGTCCCCATCCCAACACAGCAGCATTCGTCCCCATCCCAACAAGGCAGCATCCTTCCCCATCCCAACACAGCAGCATCCTTTCCCAGCCCAACAAGGCACGTCCTTCCAATTCCCAAAACAGCAGCATCCATCCCCTTTGCAAAACAGCAGCATCCCTCCCCTTCCCAAAACAGCAGCATCCGTCCCATCCCAACAAAGCAGCGTTCTTCCTCTTCCCAACACAGCAGCAACCCTCCGCTTCCCAACACAGCAGCATCCTTCCCAATCCCAGCACAGTAGCATCCTTCCCCGTCCCAACACAGCAGCATCCTTCTCCTTCCCAACACAGCAGCCTCCTTCCCCATCCCAAGACAGCAGCATCGTGGTGAATCCCAACACAGCAGCATTCTTTCTCATCCCAACACCGCAGCATCCTTCTCCCTCCCAACACAGCAGCATCCATCCCCATCCCAACACGGCAGCATCCGTCCCATCCCAACACAGCAGCAACCTTCTTGTTCTCAAAACAGCAGCATCCGTCCCCATCCCAACAAAGCACCTTCTGTCCCCATCCCAATACATCAGCATCCTTCCCCATCCCAACACAACAGCATCCTTCCTCATCCCAACACAGCACCATCCTTCCCCGTCCCAACACTTCAGCATCCTTCCGCAGCCCAACATAACAGCATCCTTCCACATCCCAAGTCATGCAGCATCCTTCCCCTTCCCAACACAGCAGCATCCTTCCCCATCCCAACACAGCAGCAAACTTTCCCTTCCCAACACAGCAGCATCCTTCCTCTTCCCAAAACAGCAGCATCCCTCCCCTTACCAAAAAAGCAACGTCCCTCCCCTTCCCAACACAGCAGCATTCTTCCCCATCCCAACACAGCAGCGTCTGTCCCCATCCCAACACAGCAGCATCCTTCCCCATCCCAACACAGCAGCATCCGTTTCCTTCCCAACACACCAGCATCCTTCCCCATCCCAACACAAGATCATCCAACCCCATTCCAACACAGCAGCATCCTTCGCCATCCCAACACAGCAGCAACCTTCCCCATCCCAACACAGAAGCATGCTTCCCCATCCCAACACAGCAGCAGTCTTATCCAACCCAATACTGCAACATCCTTCCCCATCACAACACAGCAGCGTCCATCCCCATTCCAACACAGCAGCATCCTTCCCCATCCCAACACAGCAGCAACCTTCCCCATCCCAACAAAGAAGCATGCTTCCCCATCCCAACACAGCAGCATTCTTATCCATCCCAACACAGCAGCATCCTTTGCCATCCCAACAAGGCACGTCCTTCCCATTCCCAAAACAGCAGCATCCATCCCCTTCGCAAAACAGCAGCATCCCTCCCCTTCCCAAAACAGCAGCATCCGTCCCATCCCAACAAAGCAGCGTTCTTCCTCTTCCCAACACAGCAGCAACACTCCGCTTCCAAACACAGCAGCATCCTTCCCAATCCCAGCACAGTAGCATTCTTCCCTGTCCCAACACAGCAGAATCCTTCTCCTTCCCAACACAGCAGCCTCCTTCCCAATCCCAACACAGCAGCATCCTGGTCTATCCCAAAACAGCAGCATTATTTCTCATCCCAACACAGCAGCATCCTTCTCCCTCCCAACACAGCAGAAGCCTTCTCAATCCCAACGCAACAGAATCTGTCCCCATCCCAACACAGCAGCATCCATCCCCGTCCCAACACTGCAGCATCCGTCCCATCCCAACACAGCAGCAACCATCCTGTTATCAAAACAGCAGCATCCTTCCCCATCCCAAGACAGCAGCATCCTGCTCAATCCCAACACAGCAGCATTCTTTCTCATCCCAACACAGCAGCATCCTTCTCCATTCCAACACGGCCGCAAGATTCCACATCCCAAAACAACAGCATCTGTGTCCCCATCCAAACACAGCAGCATCCTTCCCCATCCCAACACAGCAGCATCCTTCCCCATCCCAACACAGCACCTTCTGTCCCCATCGTAAAACAGCAGCATCTTTCTGCCTCCCAACACAGCAGCATTCTTCCCTATCCCAACATAGCAGCATCCTTCCCCATCACAACATAGCACCTTCTGTCCACATCGCAACACAGCAGCATCCTTCTGCATCCCAACACAGCAGCATCATTCCCTATCCCAACATTGCACCATCCTTCCCCATCCCTACACAGAATCTTCTGTCCCCATCCCAACACAGCAGCATTCGTCCCCATCCCAACACAGCAGCATCCTTCCGAAACCCAACACAACAGCATCCTTCCTCATCCCAACACATGCAGCAACCTTCCCCTTCCCAACACTGCAGGATCCTTCCCCATCCCAACACAGCAGCAAACTTTCCCTTCCCAACACAGCAGCATCCTTCCTATTCCCAAAACAGAAGCATCCCTCCCCTTACCAAAAAAGCAACATCCCTCCCCTTACCAACACATCAGCATCCATCCCCATCCCAACACAGCAGCGTCCGTCCCCACCCCAACACAGCAGCATCCTTCCCCATCCCAACACAGCAGCATCCGTTTCATTCCCAACACAGGAGCATCCTTCCCCATCCCAACACAAGATCATCCATCCCCATTCCAACACAGCAGCATCCTTCCCCATCCCAACACAGCAGCAACCTTCCCCACCCCAACAAAGAAGCATGCTTCCCCATCCCAACACAGCAGCATTCTTATCCATCACAACACAGCAGCATCCTTTCCCATCCCAACAAGGCACTTCCTTCCTATTCCCAAAACAGCAGCATCCATCCCCTTCACAAAACAGCAGCATCCCTCCCCTTACCAACACAGCAGCATCCGTCCAATCCCAGAAAAGCAGCGTCCTTCCTCTTCCCAACACAGCAGCATCCTTCCCAATCCCAGCACAGTAGCATCCTTCCCCGTCCCAACACAGCAGAATCCTTCTCCATCCCAACACAGCAGCCTCATTCCCCATCCCAAGACAGCAACATCCTGGTCAATCCCAACACAGCAGCATTATTTCTCATCCCAACACAGCAGCATCCTTCTCCCTCCCAACACAGCAGCAGCCTTCTCCATCCCAACGCAACAGAATCTGTCCCCATCCCAACACAGCAGCATCCATCGCCATCCCAACACAGCAGCATCCGTCCCATCCCAACACAGCAGCAACCTTCCTGTTATCAAACAGCAGCCTCCTTCCCCATCCCAAGACAGCAGCATCCTGCTCAATCCCAACACAGCAGCATTCTTTCTCATCCCAACACAACAGCATCCTTCTCCATTCCAACACGGCAGCAAGATTCCCCATCCCAAAACAACAGCATCTGTGTCCCCATCCAAACACAGCAGCATCCTTCCCCATCCCAACACAGCAGCATCCTTCCCCATCCCAACACAGCACCTTCTGTCCCCATCGTAAAACAGCAGCATCCTTCTGCATCCCAACACAGCAGCATTCTTCCCAATCCCAACACAGCAGCATCCTTCCCCATCACAACACCGCACCTTCTGTCCACATCGCAACACAGCAGCATCCTTCTGCATTCCCTATCCCAACATTGCACCATCCTTCCCCATCCCTACACAGAATCTTCTGTCCCCATCCCAACACAGCAGCATTCGTCCCCATCCCAACACAGCAGCATCCTTCCGAAACCCAACACAACAGCATCCTTCCTCATCCCAACACATGCAGCAACCTTCCCCTTCCCAACACAGCAGGAACCTTCCCCATCCCAACACAGCAGCAAACTTTCCCTTCCCAACACAGCAGCATCCTTCCTCTTCCCAAAACAGAAGCATCCCTCCCCTTACCAAAAAAGCAACATCCCTCCCCTTCCCAACACAGCAGCATCCATCCCCATCCCAACACAGCAGCGTCCGTCCCCATCCCAACACAGCAGCATCCTTCCCCATCCCAACACAGCAGCATCCGTTTCGTTCCCAACACAGCAGCATCCTTTCCCATCCCAACACAAGATCATCCATCCCCATTCCAACACAGCAGCATCCTTCCCCATCCCAACACAGCAGCAACCATCCCCACCCCAACAAAGAAGCATGCTTCCCCATCCCAACACAGCAGCATTCTTATCCATCCCAACACAGCAGCATCCTTTCCCATCCCAACAAGGCACGTCCTTCCAATTCCCAAAACAGCAGCATCCATCCCCTTCACAAAACAGCAGCATCCCTCCCCTTCCCAACACAGCAGCATCCGTCCCATCCCAGAAAAGCAGCGTCCTTCCTCTTCCCAACACAGCAGCATCCTTCCCAATCCCAGCACAGTAGCATCCTTCCCCGTCCCAACACAGCAGAATTCTTCTCCATCCCAACACAGCAGCCTCATTCCCCATCCCAAGACAGCAGCATCCTGGTCAATCCCAACACAGCAGCATTATTTCTCATCCCAACACAGCGGCATCCTTCTCCCTCCCAACATGCCAGCAGCCTTCTCCATCCCAACACAACAGCATCCATCCCCATCCCAACAGAGCAGCATCCTTCCCCATCCCAACACAGCAGCATCCGTCCCATCCCAACACAGCAGCAACCTTCCTGTTCTCAAAACATCAGCATCCTTCCCCATCCCAACACAGCAGCATCAATCCCCATCCCAACACATCAGCATACTTCTCCATCTCAACACAGCGGCATCGTTCCCGGTCCCAACACAGAAGCATTCCGCCCCTTCCCTACAAAGCAGCATCCTTCCCCACCCCAAAAAAGCAGCATCCTTCTCCATGCCAACACAGCAGCCTAATTCCCCATCCCAAGAAAGCAGCATCCTGCTCAATCCCAACAGATCAGCATTCTTTCTCATCCCAACACTGCAGCATCCTTCTCCATCCCAACACGGCAGCATGCTTCCCCATGCCAACACAAGAGCACCCGTGTCCCCATCCAAACACAGCAGCATCCTTTACCATCCCAACAAAGCAGCATCCTTCCCCGTCCCAACACAGCACCTTGCATCCCCATCCCAACACAGCAGCATCCTTCACCATCCCAACACAGCACCTTCTGTCCCCATCGCAACACAGCAGCATCCTTCTGCATCCCAACACAGCAGCATTCTTCCCTATCCCAACATAGCAGCATCTTTCCCCATCACAACACAGCACCTTCTGTCCACATCCCAACACAGCAGCATCCATCCCTATCCCAACATGGCACCATCCTTCCCCATCCCTACACAGAATCTTCTGTCCCCTTCCCAACACAGCAGCATTCATCCCCATCCCAACACAGCAGCATCCTTCCCCATCCCAACACAGCAGCAAACTTTCCCTTCCCAACACAGCAGCATCCTTCCTCTTCCCAAAACAGCAGCATCCCTCCCCTTCCCAACACAGCAGCATCCTTCCCCATCCCAACACAGCACCATCCTTCCCCATCCCAACACAGCAGCATCCTTCCGCAGCCCAACACAACAGCATCCTTCCTCATCCCAACACATGCAGAAACGTTCCCCTTCCCAACACAGCAGGATCCTTCCCCATCCCAACACAGCAGCAAACTTTCCCTTCTCAACACAGCAGCATCCTTCCTCTTCCCAAAACAGAAGCATCCCTCCCCTAACCAAAAAAGCAACATCCCTCCCCTTCCCAACACAGCAGCGTCCTTCCCCATCCCAACACAGCAGCATCCGTCCCCATCCCAACACAGCAGCATCCTTCCCCATCCCAACACAGCAGCATGCGTTTCGTTCCCAACACAGCAGCTTCCTTCCCCATCCCAACACAAGATCATCCATCCCCATTCCAACACAGCAGCATCCTTCCCCATTCCAACACAGCAGCAACCTTCCCCACCCCAACAAAGAAGCATGCTTCCCCATCCCAACACAGCAGCATTCTTATCCATCCCATAACAGCAGCATCATTTCCCATCCCAACAAGGCACGTCCTTCCAATTCCCAAAACAGCAGCATCCATCACCTTCACAAAACAGCAGCATCCCTCCCCTTCCCAACACAGCAGCATCCGTCCCATCCCAACAAAGCAGTGTCCTTCCTCTTCCCAACACAGCAGCAACGCTCCCCTTCCCAACACAGCAGCATCCATCAAAATCCCAGCACAGTAGCATCCTTCCCCGTCCAAAGCAGCAGAATCCTTCTCCATCCCAACACAGCAGCCTCCTTCCCCAACACAAGACAGCAGCATCCTGGGAATTCCCAACACAACAGCATTATTTCTCATCCCAACACAGCAGCATCCTTCCGCAGCCCAACACAACAGCATCCTTCCTCGTCCCAACACATGCAGCATCCTTCCCCTTCTCAGCACAGCAGCATGCTTCCCCATCACAACACAGAAGCATCGGACCCCATCCTAACACAGCAGCATCCTTCCCCATCCCAACACAACAGCATCTCTCCCCTTCCCAACACAGCAGCATCCTTCCTGATCCAAATAAATCAGCATTCTTCCCCATCCGAACACAGAACCATCGGACCCCATCCTAACACAGCAGCATCCTTCCCCATCCCAACACAGCAGCAACAATCCCCATCCCAACACATCAGCATACTACTCCATCTCAACACAGCGGCATCGTTCCCGGTCCCAACACAGCAACATTCCGCCCCATCCCTACAAAGCAGCATCCTTCCCCACCCCAACATAGCAGCATCCTTCTCCATGCCAACACAGCAGCCTCCTTCCCCATCCCAAGACAGCAGCATCCTGCTCAATCCCAACACAGCAGCATTCTTTCTCATCCCAACACAGCAGCATCCTTCTCCATTCCAAGACGGCAGCATGCTTCCCCATCCCAAAACAACAGCATCCGTGTCCCCATCCAAACACAGCAGCATCCTTCCCCAACCCAACACAGCAGCATCCTTCCCCATCCCAACACAGAACCTTCTGTCCCCATCGCAACACAGCAGCATCCTTCTGCATCCAAAACAGCAGCATTCTTCCCTATCCCAACATAGCAGCATCCTTCCCCATCACAACACAGCACCTTCTGTCTACAACGCAACACGGCAGCATCCTTCTGCCTCCCAACACAGCAGCATCATTCCCTATCCCAACATAGCACCATCATTCCCCATCCCTACACAGAATCTTCTGTCCCCATCCCAACACAGCAGCATTCGTCCCCATCCCAACACAGCAGCATCCTTCCGAAACCCAACACAACAGCATCCTTCCTCATCCCAACACATGCAGCAACCTTCCCCTTCCCAACACAGCAGGATCCTTCCCCATCCCAACACAGCAGCAAACTTTCCCTTCCCAACACAGCAGCATCCTTCCTCTTCCCAAAACAGAAGCATCCCTCCCCTTACCAAAAAAGCAACATCCCTCCCCTTACAAACACAGCAGCATCCATCCCCATCCCAACACAGCAGCATCCGTCCCCATCCCAACACGGTAGCATCCTTCCCCATCCCAACACAGCAGCATCCATTTCGTTCCCAACACAGCAGCATCCTTCCCCATCCCAACACAAGATCATCCATCCCCATTCCAACACAGCAGCATCCTTCCCCATCCCAACACAGCAGCAACCTTCCCCACCCCAACAAAGAAGCATGCTTCCCCATCCCAACACAGCAGCATTCTTATCCATCCCAACACAGCAGCATCCTTTCCCATCCCAACAAGGCACGTCCTTCCAATTCCCAAAACAGCAGCATCCATCCCCTTCACAAAACAGCAGCATCCCTCCCCTTACCAACACAGCAGCATCCGTCCCATCCCAGAAAAGCAGCGTCCTTCCTCTTCCCAACACAGCAGCATCCTTCCCAATCCCAGCACAGTAGCATCCTTCCCCGTCCCAACACAGCAGAATCCTTCTCCATCCCAACACAGCAGCCTCATTCCCCATCCCAAGACAGCAGCATCCTGGTTAATCCCAACACAGCAGCGTTATTTCTCATCCCAACACAGCGGCATCCTTCTCCCTCCCAACACAGCAGCAGCCTTCTCCATCCCAACACAACAGCATCCGTCCCCATCCCAACACAGCAGCATCCTTCCCCATCCCAACACAGCAGCATCCGTCCCATCCCAACACAGCAGCAACCTTCCTGTTCTCAAAACAGCAGCATCTGTCACCATCCCAACAAAGCACCTTCTGTCCCCATCCCAATACAGCAGCATCCTTCCCCATCCCAACACAACAGCTTCATTCCTCATCCCAACACAGCACCATCCTTCCCCGTCCCAACACAGCAGCATCCTTCCGCAGCCCAACACAACAGCATCCTTCCTCATCCCAACACATGCAGCATCCTTCCCCTTCCCAACACAGCAGCATCCTTGCCCATCCCAACATAGCTGCATCCTTCCCATTCCCAACACAGCAGCATGCTTCCCCATCCCAAAACAGAAGCATCGGTCCCCATCCTAACACAGCAGCATCCTTCCCCATCCCAACATAGGAGCATACTTCCGCATCCCAACACAGAAGCATCCCTCCCCGTCCCAACACAGCAGCATCCTTCCTGATCCAAATACATCAGCATCCTTCCCCATCACAACACAGCAGCATCCATCCCCATCCCAACACATCAGCATACTTCTCCATCTCAACACAGCAGCATCGTTCCCGGTCCCAAGACAGCAGCATCCTGCTCAATCCCAACACAGCAGCATTCTTTCTCATCCCAACACAACAGCATCCTTCTCTATCCCAACACGGCAGCATGCTTCCCCATCCCAACACAACAGCATCCGTGTCCCCATCCAAACACAGCAGCATCCTTCCCCATCCCAACACAGCAGCATCCTTCCCCGTCCCAACACAGAACCTTGCATCCCCATCCCAACACAGCAGCATCCTTCCCCATCCCAACACAGCACCTTCTGTCCCCATCGCAACACAGCAGCATTCTTTAGCATCCCAACACGGCAGCAGTCTTTCCTATCCCAACATAGCAGCATCCTTCCCCATCACAACACAGCACCTTCTGTCCACATCGCAACACAGCAGCATCCTTCTGCATCCCAACACAGCACCATCCTTCCCTATCCCAACATAGCACCATCCTTCCCCATCCCTACACAGAATCTTCTGTCCCCATCCCAACACAGCAGCATTCGTCCCCATCCCAACAAAGCAGCATCCTTCCCCATCCCAACACAGCAGCAAACTTTCCTTTCCCAACACAGCAGCATCCTTCCTCTTCCCAAAACAGCAGCATCCCTCCCCTTACCAAAAAACCAACATCCCTCCCCTTCCCAACACAGCAGCATCCTTCCCCATCCCAACACAGCAGCATCCGTCCCATCCCAACACAGCAGCAACCTTCCTGTTCTCAAAACAGCAGCATCCGTCCCTATCCCAACACAGCACCTTCTGTCCCCATCCCAATACAGCAGCAATCTTCCCCATCCCAACACAACAGCATCCTTCCTCATCCCAACACAGCACCATCCTTCCCTGTCCCAACACAGCAGCATCCTTCCGCAGCCCAACACAACAGCATCCTTCCTCATCCCAACACATGTAGCATCCTTCCCCTTCCCAACACAGCAGCATCCTTCCCCATCCCAACACAGCAGCAAACTTTCCCTTCCCAACACAGCAGCATCCTTCCTCTTCCCAAAACAGCAGCATCCCTCCCCTTACCAAAAAAGCAACGTCCCTCCCCTTCCCAACACAGGAGCATCCTTCCCCATCCCAACACAGCAGCGTCCGTCCCCATCCCAACACTGCAGCATCCGTTTCCTTCCCAACACACCAGCATCCTTCCACATCCCAACACAAGATCATCCAACCCCATTCCAACACAGCAGCATCCGTCCCCATCCCAACACAGCACCTTATGTCCGCATCCCAATACACCATCATCCTTCCCAATCCCAACACAACAGCATCCTTCCTCATCCCAACACAGCACCATCCTTCCCCGTCCCAACACAGCAGCATCCGTCCCATCCCAGAAAAGCAGCGTCCTTCCTCTTCCCAACACAGCAGCATCCTTCCCAATCCCAGCACTGTAGCATCCTTCCCCGTCCCAACACAGCAGAATTCTTCTCCATCCCAACACAGCAGCCTCATTCCCCATCCCAAGACAGCAGCATCCTGGTCAATCCCAACACAGCAGCATTATTTCTCATCCCAACACAGCGGCATCCTTCTCCCTCCCAACATGCCAGCAGCCTTCTCCATCCCAACACAACAGCATCCATCCCCATCCCAACAGAGCAGCATCCTTCCCCATCCCAACACAGCAGCATCCGTCCCATCCCAACACAGCAGCAACCTTCCTGTTCTCAAAACATCAGCATCCTTCCCCATCCCAACACAGCAGCATCAATCCCCATCCCAACACATCAGCATACTTCTCCATCTCAACACAGCGGCATCGTTCCCGGTCCCAACACAGAAGCATTCCGCCCCATCCCTACAAAGCAGCATCCTTCCCCACCCCAAAAAAGCAGCATCCTTCTCCATGCCAACACAGCAGCCTAATTCCCCATCCCAAGAAAGCAGCATCCTGCTCAATCCCAACAGATCAGCATTCTTTCTCATCCCAACACTGCAGCATCCTTCTCCATCCCAACACGGCAGCATGCTTCCCCATGCCAACACAAGAGCACCCGTGTCCCCATCCAAACACAGCAGCATCCTTTACCATCCCAACAAAGCAGCATCCTTCCCCGTCCCAACACAGCACCTTGCATCCCCATCCCAACACAGCAGCATCCTTCACCATCCCAACACAGCACCTTCTGTCCCCATCGCAACACAGCAGCATCCTTCTGCATCCCAACACAGCAGCATTCTTCCCTATCCCAACATAGCAGCATCTTTCCCCATCACAACACAGCACCTTCTGTCCACATCCCAACACAGCAGCATCCATCCCTATCCCAACATGGCACCATCCTTCCCCATCCCTACACAGAATCTTCTGTCCCCTTCCCAACACAGCAGCATTCATCCCCATCCCAACACAGCAGCATCCTTCCCCATCCCAACACAGCAGCAAACTTTCCCTTCCCAACACAGCAGCATCCTTCCTCTTCCCAAAACAGCAGCATCCCTCCCCTTCCCAACACAGCAGCATCCTTCCCCATCCCAACACAGCACCATCCTTCCCCGTCCCAACACAGCAGCATCCTTCCGCAGCCCAACACAACAGCATCCTTCCTCATCCCAACACATGCAGAAACGTTCCCCTTCCCAACACAGCAGGATCCTTCCCCATCCCAACACAGCAGCAAACTTTCCCTTCTCAACACAGCAGCATCCTTCCTCTTCCCAAAACAGAAGCATCCCTCCCCTAACCAAAAAAGCAACATCCCTCCCCTTCCCAACACAGCAGCGTCCTTCCCCATCCCAACACAGCAGCATCCGTCCCCATCCCAACACAGCAGCATCCTTCCCCATCCCAACACAGCAGCATGTGTTTCGTTCCCAACACAGCAGCTTCCTTCCCCATCCCAACACAAGATCATCCATCCCCATTCCAACACAGCAGCATCCTTCCCCATTCCAACACAGCAGCAACCTTCCCCACCCCAACAAAGAAGCATGCTTCCCCATCCCAACACAGCAGCATTCTTATCCATCCCATAACAGCAGCATCATTTCCCATCCCAACAAGGCACGTCCTTCCAATTCCCAAAACAGCAGCATCCATCACCTTCACAAAACAGCAGCATCCCTCCCCTTCCCAACACAGCAGCATCCGTCCCATCCCAACAAAGCAGTGTCCTTCCTCTTCCCAACACAGCAGCAACGCTCCCCTTCCCAACACAGCAGCATCCATCAAAATCCCAGCACAGTAGCATCCTTCCCCGTCCAAAACAGCAGAATCCTTCTCCATCCCAACACAGCAGCCTCCTTCCCCAACACAAGACAGCAGCATCCTGGGAATTCCCAACACAACAGCATTATTTCTCATCCCAACACAGCAGCATCCTTCCGCAGCCCAACACAACAGCATCCTTCCTCGTCCCAACACATGCAGCATCCTTCCCCTTCTCAGCACAGCAGCATGCTTCCCCATCACAACACAGAAGCATCGGACCCCATCCTAACACAGCAGCATCCTTCCCCATCCCAACACAACAGCATCTCTCCCCTTCCCAACACAGCAGCATCCTTCCTGATCCAAATAAATCAGCATTCTTCCCCATCCGAACACAGAACCATCGGACCCCATCCTAACACAGCAGCATCCTTCCCCATCCCAACACAGCAGCAACAATCCCCATCCCAACACATCAGCATACTACTCCATCTCAACACAGCGGCATCGTTCCCGGTCCCAACACAGCAACATTCCGCCCCATCCCTACAAAGCAGCATCCTTCCCCACCCCAACATAGCAGCATCCTTCTCCATGCCAACACAGCAGCCTCCTTCCCCATCCCAAGACAGCAGCATCCTGCTCAATCCCAACACAGCAGCATTCTTTCTCATCCCAACACAGCAGCATCCTTCTCCATTCCAAGACGGCAGCATGCTTCCCCATCCCAAAACAACAGCATCCGTGTCCCCATCCAAACACAGCAGCATCCTTCCCCAACCCAACACAGCAGCATCCTTCCCCATCCCAACACAGAACCTTCTGTCCCCATCGCAACACAGCAGCATCCTTCTGCATCCAAAACAGCAGCATTCTTCCCTATCCCAACATAGCAGCATCCTTCCCCATCACAACACAGCACCTTCTGTCTACAACGCAACACGGCAGCATCCTTCTGCCTCCCAACACAGCAGCATCATTCCCTATCCCAACATAGCACCATCATTCCCCATCCCTACACAGAATCTTCTGTCCCCATCCCAACACAGCAGCATTCGTCCCCATCCCAACACAGCAGCATCCTTCCGAAACCCAACACAACAGCATCCTTCCTCATCCCAACACATGCAGCAACCTTCCCCTTCCCAACACAGCAGGATCCTTCCCCATCCCAACACAGCAGCAAACTTTCCCTTCCCAACACAGCAGCATCCTTCCTCTTCCCAAAACAGAAGCATCCCACCCCTTACCAAAAAAGCAACATCCCTCCCCTTACAAACACAGCAGCATCCATCCCCATCCCAACACAGCAGCATCCGTCCCCATCCCAACACGGTAGCATCCTTCCCCATCCCAACACAGCAGCATCCGTTTCGTTCCCAACACAGCAGCATCCTTCCCCATCCCAACACAAGATCATCCATCCCCATTCCAACACAGCAGCATCCTTCCCCATCCCAACACAGCAGCAACCTTCCCCACCCCAACAAAGAAGCATGCTTCCCCATCCCAACACAGCAGCATTCTTATCCATCCCAACACAGCAGCATCCTTTCCCATCCCAACAAGGCACGTCCTTCCAATTCCCAAAACAGCAGCATCCATCCCCTTCACAAAACAGCAGCATCCCTCCCCTTACCAACACAGCAGCATCCGTCCCATCCCAGAAAAGCAGCGTCCTTCCTCTTCCCAACACAGCAGCATCCTTCCCAATCCCAGCACAGTAGCATCCTTCCCCGTCCCAACACAGCAGAATCCTTCTCCATCCCAACACAGCAGCCTCATTCCCCATCCCAAGACAGCAGCATCCTGGTTAATCCCAACACAGCAGCGTTATTTCTCATCCCAACACAGCGGCATCCTTCTCCCTCCCAACACAGCAGCAGCCTTCTCCATCCCAACACAACAGCATCCATCCCCATCCCAACACAGCAGCATCCTTCCCCATCCCAACACAGCAGCATCCGTCCCATCCCAACACAGCAGCAACCTTCCTGTTCTCAAAACAGCAGCATCTGTCACCATCCCAACAAAGCACCTTCTGTCCCCATCCCAATACAGCAGCATCCTTCCCCATCCCAACACAACAGCTTCATTCCTCATCCCAACACAGCACCATCCTTCCCCGTCCCAACACAGCAGCATCCTTCCGCAGCCCAACACAACAGCATCCTTCCTCATCCCAACACATGCAGCATCCTTCCCCTTCCCAACACAGCAACATCCTTGCCCATCCCAACATAGCTGCATCCTTCCCATTCCCAACACAGCAGCATGCTTCCCCATCCCAAAACAGAAGCATCGGTCCCCATCCTAACACAGCAGCATCCTTCCCCATCCCAACATAGGAGCATACTTCCGCATCCCAACACAGAAGCATCCCTCCCCGTCCCAACACAGCAGCATCCTTCCTGATCCAAATACATCAGCATCCTTCCCCATCACAACACAGCAGCATCCATCCCCATCCCAACACATCAGCATACTTCTCCATCTCAACACAGCGGCATCGTTCCCGGTCCCAAGACAGCAGCATCCTGCTCAATCCCAACACAGCAGCATTCTTTCTCATCCCAACACAACAGCATCCTTCTCTATCCCAACACGGCAGCATGCTTCCCCATCCCAACACAACAGCATCTGTGTCCCCATCCAAACACAGCAGCATCCTTCCCCATCCCAACACAGCAGCATCCTTCCCCGTCCCAACACAGAACCTTGCATCCCCATCCCAACACAGCAGCATCCTTCCCCATCCCAACACAGCACCTTCTGTCCCCATCGCAACACAGCAGCATTCTTCAGCATCCCAACACGGCAGCAGTCTTTCCTATCCCAACATAGCAGCATCCTTCCCCATCACAACACAGCACCTTCTGTCCACATCGCAACACAGCAGCATCCTTCTGCATCCCAACATTGCACCATCATTCCCCATCCCTACACAGAATCTTCTGTCCCCATCCCAACACAGCAGCATTCGTCCCCATCCCAACACAGCAGCATCCTTCCGAAACCAACACAACAGCATCCTTCCTCATCCCAACACATGCAGTAACCTTCCCCTTCCCAACACAGCAGGATCCTTCCCCATCCCAACACAGCAGCAAACTTTCCCTTCCCAACACAGCAGCATCCTTCCTCTTCCCAAAACAGAAGCATCCCTCCCCTTACCAAAAAAGCAACATCCCTCCCCTTACCAACACAGCAGCATCCATCCCCATCCCAACACAGCAGCGTCCGTCCCCATCCCAACACAGCAGCATCCTTCCCCATCCCAACACAGCAGCATCCGTTTCGTTCCCAACACAGCAGCATCCTTCCCCATCCCAACACAGCAGCATCCGTTTCGTACCCAACACAACAGCATGCTTCCCCATCCCAACACAGCAGCAACCTTCCCCACCCCAGCAAAGAAGGATGCTTCCCCAACCCAACACAGCAGCATTCTTATCCATCACAACACAGCAGCATCCTTTCCCATCCCAACAAGGCACGCCCTTCCAATTCCCAAAACAGCAGCATCCATCCCCTTCACAAAACAGCAGCATCCCTCCCCTTCCCAACACAGCAGCATCAGTCCAATCCCAGAAAAGCAGCGTCCTTCCTCTTCCCAACACAGCAGCATCCTTCCCAATCCCAGCACAGTAGCATCCTTCCCCGTCCCAACACAGCAGAATCCTTCTCCGTCCCAACACAGCAGCCTCATTCCCCATCCCAAGACAGCAGCATCCTGGTCAATCCCAACACAGCAGCATTATTTCTAATCCCAACACAGCGGCATCCTTCCCCCTCCCAACATGCCAGCAGCCTTCTCCATCCCAACACAACAGCATCCGTCCCCATCCCAACACAGCTGCATCCTTCCCCATCCCAACACAGCAGCATCCGTCCCATCCCAACACAGCAGCAACCTTTCTGTTCTCAAAACATCAGCATCCGTTCCCATCCCAACAAAGCACCTTCTGTCCCCATCCCAATACAGCAGCATCCTTCCCCATCCCAACACAACAGCTTCCTTCCTCATCCCAACACAGCACCATCCTTCCCCGTCCCAACACAGCAGCATCCTTCCGCAGCCCAACACAACAGCATCCTTCCTCATCCCAACACATGCAGCATCCTTCCCCTTCCCAACACAGCAGCATCCTTCCCCATCCCAACATAGCTGCATCCTTCCCATTCCCAACACAGCAGCATGCTTCCCCTTCCAAACACAGAGGCATCCTTCCTGATCCAAATACATCAGCATCCTTCCCCATCACAGCACAGCAGCATCCATCCCTATCCCAACACAGCAGCGTCTGTCCCCATCCCAACACAGTAGCATCCTTCGGCATCCCAACACAGCAGCATCCGTTTCCGTCCCAACACACCAGCATCCTTCCCCATCCCAACACAAGATCATCCAACCCCATTCCAACACAGCAGCATCCTTCCCCATTCCAACACAGCAGCATCCGTCCCATCCCAACACAGCAGCAACATTCCTGTTCTCAAAACAGCAGCATCCATCCCAATCCCAACACAGAGCCTTCTGTCCCCAACCCTATACATCAGCATCCTTCCCCATCCCAACACAACAGCATCCTTCCTCATCCCAACACAGCACCATCCTTCCCTGTCCCAACACAGCAGCATCCTTCCGCAGACCAACGCAACAGCATCCTTCCTCATCCCAACACATGCAGCATCCTTCCCCTTCCCAACACAGCAGCATCCTTCCCCATCCCAACACAACAGCATCCGTGTCCCCATCCAAACACAGCAGCATCCTTCCCCATCCCAACACAGCAGCATCCTTCCCCGTCCCAAGACAGAACCTTGCATCCCCATCCCAACACAGCAGCATCCTTCCCCATCCCAACACAGCACCTTCTGTCCCCATCGCAACACAGCAGCATTCTTCAGCATCCCAACACAGCAGCATTCTTCCCTATCCCAACATAACAGCATCCTTCCCCATCACAACACAGCACCTTCTGTCCACAGCGCAACACAGCAGCATCCATCTGCATCCCAACACAGCAGCATCCTTCCCTTTCCCAACATAGCACCATCCTTCCCCATCCCTACACAGAATCTTCTGTCCCCATCCCAACACAGCAGCATTCGTCCCCATCCCAACAAAGCAGCATCCTTCCCCGTCCCAACACAACAGCAAACTTTCCCTTCCCAACACAGCAGCATCCTTCCTCTTCCCAAAACAGCAGCATCCCTCCCCTTACCAAAAAACCAACATCCCTCCCATTCCCAACACAGCAGCATCTTTCCCCATCCCAACACAGCAGCGTCTGTCCCCATCCCAACACAGCAGCATCCGTCCCCATCCCCATACAGCAGCATCCGTTTCCTTCCCAACACACCAGCGTCCTTCCCCATCCCAACACAAGCTCATCCAACCCCATTCCAACACAGCAGCATCCTTCCCCATCACAACACAGCAGCATCCGTCCCATCCCAACACAGCAGCAACATTCCTGTTCTCAAAACAGCAGCATCCATCCCAATCCCAACACAGAGCCTTCTGTCCCCAAACCTATACATCAGCATCCTTCCCCATCCCAACACAACAGCATCCTTCCTCATCCCAACACAGCACCATCCTTCCCTGTCCCAACACAGCAGCATCCTTCCGCAGCCCAACACAACAGCATCCTTCCTCATCCCAACACATGCAGCATCCTTCCCCTTCCCAACACAGCAGCATCCTTCCCCATCCCAACACAACAGCATCCGTGTCCCCATCCAAACACAGCAGCATCCTTCCCCATCCCAACACAGCAGCATCCTTCCCCGTCCCAAGACAGAACCTTGCATTCCCATCCCAACACAGCAGCATCCTTCCCCATCCCAACACAGCACCTTCTGTCCCCATCGCAACACAGCAGCATTCTTCAGCATCCCAACACAGCAGCATTCTCCCTATCCCAACATAACAGCATCCTTCCCCATCACAACACAGCACCTTCTGTCCACAGCGCAACACAGCAGCATCCATCTGCATCCCAACACAGCAGCATCCTTCCCTATCCCAACATAGCACCATCCTTCCCCATCCCTACACAGAATCTTCTGTCCCCATCCCAACACAGCAGCATTCGTCCCCATCCCAACAAAGCAGCATCCTTCCCCATCCCAACACAACAGCAAACTTTCCCTTCCCAACACAGCAGCATCCTTCCTCTTCCCAAAACAGCAGCATCAATCCCCTTACCAAAAAACCAACATCCCTCCCATTCCCAACACATAAGCATCTTTCCCCATCCCAACACAGCAGCGTCTGTCCCCATCCCAACACAGCAGCATCTGTCCCCATCCCCATACAGCAGCATCCGTTTCCTTCCCAACACACCAGCGTCCTTCCCCATCCCAACACAAGCTCATCCAAACCCATTCCAACACAGCAGCATCCTTCCCCATCCCAACACAGCAGCAACCTTCCCCATCCCAACACAGAAGCATGCTTCCCATCCCAACACAGCAGCATTCTTATCCATCCCAATACAGCAGCATCCTTCCCCATCCCAACACAGCAGCGTCCATCCCCATTCCAACACAGCAGCATCCTTCCCAATCCCAACACAGCAGCAACCTTCCCCATCCCAACAAAGAAGCATGCTCCCCCATCCCAACACAGCAGCATTCTTATCCATCCCAACACAGCAGCATCCTTTCCCCTCCCAACAAGGCACGTCCTTCCAATTCACAAAACAGCAGCATCCATCCACTTCGCAAAACAGCAGCCTCCCTCCCCTTCCCAAAACAGCAGCATCCGTCCCATCCCAACAAAGCAGCGTTCTTCCTCTTCGCAACACAGCAGCAACCCTCCGCTTCCCAACACAGCAGCATCCTTCCCAATCCCAGCACAGTAGCATCCTTCCCTGTCCCAAACAGCAGAATTCTTCTCCTTCCCAACACAGCAGCCTCCTTCCCCATCCCAAGACAGCAGCATCCTGGTCTATCCCAACACAGCAGCATTCTTTCTCATCCCAACACAGCAGCATCCTTCTCCCTCCCAACACAGCAGCAGCCTTCTCCATCACAACGCAACAGAATCTGTCCCCATTCCAACACAGCAGCATCCATCCCCATCCCAAAACAGCAGCATCCGTCCCATCCCAACACAGCAGCAACCTTCCTGTTCTCAAAACAGCAGCATCCGTCCCCATCCCAACAAAGCACCTTCTGTGCCCATCACAATACAGCAGCATCCTTCCCCATCCCAACACAACAGCTTCCTTCCTCATCCCAACACAGCATCATCCTTCCCCGTCCCAACACAGCAGCATCCTTCCGCAGCCCAACACAACAGCATCCTTCCTCATCCCAACACATGCAGCATCCTTCCCCTTCCCAACACAGAAGCATCCTTCCACATCCCAACACAACAGCATCCGTGTCCCCATCCAAACACAGCAGCATCCTTCCCCATCCCAACACAGCAGCATCCTTCCCTGTCCCAACACAGAACCTTGCATCCCCATCCCAACACAGCAGCATCCTTCCCCATCCCAACACAGCACCTTCTGTCCCCATCGCAACACAGCAGCATTCTTCAGCATCCCAACACAGCAGCATTCTTTCCTATCCCAACATAGCAGCATCCTTCCCCATCACAACACAGCACCTTCTGTCCACAGCGCAACACAGCAGCTTCCATCTGCATCCCAAAACAGCAGCATCCTTCCCTATCCCAACATAGCACCATCCTTCCCCATCCCTACACAGAATCTTCTGTCCCCATCCCAACACAGCAGCATTTGTCCCCATCCCAACAAAGCAGCATCCTTCCCCATCCCAACACAGCAGCAAACTTTCCCTTCCCAACACAGCAGCATCGTTCCTCTTCCCAAAACAGCAGCATCCTTCCCCATCCCAACACAGCATCGTCTGTCCCCATCCCAACACAGCAGCATCCTTCCCCATCCCAACACACCAGCATCTTTCCCCATCCCAACACAAGATCATCCAACCCCATTCCAAAACAGCAGCCTCCTTCCCCATCCCAACACAGCAGCAACCTTCCCCATCCCAACACAGAAGCATGCTTCCCCATCCCAACACAGCAGCATTCTTATCCATCCCAATACAGCAGCATCCTTCCCCATCCCAACACAGCAGCGTCCATCCCCATTCCAACACAGCAGCATCCTTCCCCATCCCAACACAGCAGCAACCTTCCCCATCCCAACAAAGAAGCATGCTTCCCCATCCCAACACAGCAGCATTCTTATCCATCCCAACACAGCAGCATTCTTTCCCATCCCAACAAGGCACGTCCTTCCAATTCACAAAACAGCAGCATCCATCCCCTTCGCAAAACAGAAGCATCCCTCCCCTTCCCAAAACAGCAGCATCCGTCCCATCCCAACAAAGCAGCGTTCTTCCTCTTCCCAACACAGCAGCATCCTTCCTGATCCAAATACATCAGCATCCTTCCCCATCACAACACAGCAGCATCCATCCCCATCCCAACACATCAGCATACTTCTCCATCTCAACACAGCGGCATCGTTCCCGGTCCAAACACAGCAGCATTCCGCCCCGTACCTGCAAGGCAGCATCCTTCCCCACCCCAACACAGCAGCATCCTTCTCCATGCCAACACAGCAGCCTCCTTCCCCATCCCAAGACAGCAGCATCCTGCTCAATCCCAACACAGCAGCGTTCTTTCTCATCCCAACACAGCAGCAGCCTTCTCCATCACAACACGGCAGCATTCTTCCCCATCCCAACACAACAGCATCCGTGTCCCCATCCAAACACAGCAGCATTCTTCCCCATCCCAACACAGCAGCAACCTTCCCCATCCCAACACGGAAGCATGCTTACCCATCCCAACACAGCAGCTTCCTTCCCCGTCCCAACACAGCACCTTGCATCCCCATCCCAACAATGCAGTATCCTTCCCCATCCCAACACAGCACCTTCTGGCCCCATCGCAACACAGCAGCATCCTTCTGCATCCCAACACAGCACATTGTATCACCATCCCAACACAGCAGCATCCTTCCCCATCATAACACAGGATCTTCTGTCCCCATCCCAAAACAGCAGCATCCTTCCCAATCCCAGCACAGTAGCATCCTTCCCCATCCCAACACAGCAGCATCCTTCTCCATCCCAAATCATCAGCATCCTTCTCCATCCCAAAACAGCAGCATCCTTCCCCATCCCAACACAGCAGCATCCGTCCCATCCCAACACACCAGCATCCTTCCTCTTCCCAACACAGCAGCAATCCTCCGCTTCCCTACAAGAAGCATATTTACCAATCCCAACACAGTAGCATCCTTCCCCAGCCCAACACAGCAGCATCCTTCATCATCCCAACACAGCAGCTTCCTTCTCCATCCCAAAACAGAGGCAACGTTCCCCGTCCCAACACAGCAGCATCCTTCTCCATGCCAACGCAGCAGCCTCCTTCCCCATCCCAAGACAGCAGCATCCTGCTCAATCCCAACACAGCAGCATTCTTTCTCATCCCAACACAGCAGCATCCTTCCCAATCCCAACACAACAGCATCCGTGTCCCCATCCAAACACAGCAGCATCCTTCCCCATCCCAACACAGCAGCATCCTTCCCCATCCCAACACAGCAGCAACCTTCCCCATCCCAACACAGAAGCATGCTTCCCCATCCCAACACAGCAGCATTCTTATCCATCCCAATACAGCAGCATCCTTCCCCATACCAACACAGCAGCGTCCATCCCCATTCCAACACAGCAGCATCCTTCCCCATCCCAACACAGCAGCAACCTTCCTCATCCCAACACAGAAGCATGCTTCCGCATCCCAACACAGCAGCATTCTTATCCATCCCAACACAGCAGCATCCTTTCCCATCCCAACAAGGCACGTCCTTCCAATTCCCAAAACAGCAGCATCCATCCCCTTCGCAAAACAGCAGCATCCGTCCCATCCCAACAAAGCAGCGTTCTTCCTCTTCCCAACACAGCAGCAACCCTCCGCTTCCGAACACAGCAACATCCTTCCCAATCCCAGCACAGTAGGATCCTTCCCAGTCCCAACACAACAGAATCCTTCTCCATCCCAACACAGCAGCCTCCTTCACAATCCCAACACAGCAGCATCCTGGTCTATCCCAACACAGCAGCATTCTTTCTCATCCCAACACAGCAGCATCCTTCTCCCTCCCAACACAGCAGCAGCCTTCTCCATCCCAACACAACAGAATCCGTCCCCATCCCAACACAGCAGCATCCATCCCCATCCCAACACAGCAGCATCCGTCCCATCCCAACACAGCAGCAACCTTCCTGTTCTCAAAACAGCAGCATCCGTCCCCATCCCAACAAAGCACCTTCTGTCCCCATCCCAATACAGCAGCATCCTTCCCCATCCCAACACAACAGCTTCCTTCCTCATCCCAACACAACATCATCCTTCCCCGTCCCAACACAGCAGCATCCTTCCGCAGCCCAACACAACAGCATCCTTCCTCATCCCAACACATGCAGCATCCTTCCCCTTCCCAACACAGCAGCATCCTTCCCCATCCCAACACAACAGCATCCGTGTCCCCATCCAAACACAGCAGCATCCTGCCCCATCCCAACACAGCAGCATCCTTCCCTGTCCCAACACAGAACCTTGCATCCCCATCCCAACACAGCAGCATCCTTCCCCATCCCAACACAGCACCTTCTGTCCCCATCGCAACACAGCAGCATTCTTCAGCATCCCAACACAGCAGCATTCTTTCCTATCCCAACATAGCAGCATCCTTCCCCATCACAACACAGCACCTTCTGTCCACAGCGCAACACAGCAGCTTCCATCTGCATCCCAACACAGCAGCATCCTTCCCTATCCCAACATAGCACCATACTTCCCCATCCCTACACAGAATCTTCTGTCCCCATCCAAACACAGCAGCATTTGTCCCCATCCCAACAAAGCAGCATCCTTCCCCATCCCAACACAGCAGCAAACTTTCCCTCCCAACACAGCAGCATCCTTCCTCTTCCCAAAACAGCAGCATCCTTCCCCATCCCAACACAGCATCGTCTGTCCCCATCCCAACACAGCAGCATCCTTCCCCATCCCAACACACCAGCATCTTTCCCCATCCCAACACAAGATCATCCAACCCCATTCCAACACAGCAGCATCCTTCCCCATCCCAACACAGCAGCAACCTTCCCCATCCCAACACAGAAGCATGCTTCCCCATCCCAACACAGCAGCATTCTTATCCATCCCAATACAGCAGCATCCTTCCCCATCCCAACACAGCAGCGTCCATCCCCATTCCAACACAGCAGCATCCTTCCCCATCCCAACACAGCAGCAACCTTCCCAATCCCAACAAAGAAGCATGCTTCCCCATCCCAACACAGCAGCATTCTTATCCATCCCAACACAGCAGCATTCTTTCCCATCCCAACAAGGCAAGTCCTTCCAATTCACAAAACAGCAGCATCCATTCCCTTCGCAAAACAGCAGCATCCCTCCCCTTCCCAAAACAGCAGCATCCGTCCCATCCCAACAAAGCAGCGTTCTTCCTCTTCCCAACACAGCAGCAACCCTCCGCTTTCCAACACAGCAGCATCCTTCCCAATCCCAGCACAGTAGCATCCTTCCCTGTCCCAACACAACAGAATCCTTCTCCTTCCCAACACAGCAGCCTCCTTCCCAATCCCAAGACAGCAGCATCCTGGTCTATCCCAACACAGCAGCATTCTTTCTCATCCCAACACAGCAGCATCCTTCTCCCTCCCAACACAGCAGCAGCCTTCTCCATCCCAACGCAACAGAATCTGTCCCCATCCCAACACAGCAGCATCCATCCCCATCCCAACACAGCAGCATCCGTCCCATCCCAACACAGCAGCAACCTTCCTGTTCTCAAAACAGCAGCATCCGTCCCCATCCCAACACAGTGCCTTCTGTCCCCATCCCAATACATCAGCATCCTTCCCCATCCCAACACAACAGCATCCTTCCTCATCCCAACACAGCACCATCCTTCCCCGTCCCAACACAGCAGCATCCTTCCGCAGCCCAACACAACAGCATCCTTCCTCTTCCCAACACATGCAGCATCCTTATCCTTCCCAACACAGCAGCATCCTTCCCCATCCCAACATAGCTGCATCCTTCCCATTCCCAACACAGCAGCATGCTTCCCCATTCCAACACAGAAGCATCGGTCCCCATCCTAACACGTCAGCATTCTTCCCCATCCCAACACAGGAGCATAATTCCCCATCCCAACACAGCAGTATCCCTCCCCTTCCCAACACTGCAGCATCCTTCCTGATCCCAATACATCAGCATCCTTCCCCATCCCAACACAGCAGCATCCATCCCCATCCCAACACATCAGCATACTTCTCCATCTCAACACAGCGGCATCGTTCCCGGTCCCAACACAGCAGCATTCCGCCCCGTACCTGCAAGGCAGCATCCTTCCCCACCCCAACACAGCAGCATCCTTCTCCATGCCAACACAGCAGCCTCCTTCCCCATCCCAAGACAGCAGCATCCTGCTCAATCCCAACACAGCAGCGTTCTTTCTCATCCCAACACAGCAGCAGCCTTCTCCATCAAAACACGGCAGCATTCTTCCCCATCCCAACACAACAGCATCCGTGTCCCCATCCAAACACAGCAGCATTCTTCCCCATCCCAAAACAGCAGCAACCTTCCCCATCCCAACACGGAAGCATGCTTACCCATCCCAACACAGCAGCATCCTTCTCCATCCCAACACAGCACATTGTATCACCATCCCAACACAGCAGCATCCTTCCCCATCATAACACAGGATCTTCTGTCCCCATCCCAAAACAGCAGCATCCTTCCCAATCCCAGCACAGTAGCATCCTTCCCCATCCCAACACAGCAGCATCCTTCTCCAACCCAAATCATCAGCATCCTTCTCCATCCCAAAACAGCAGCATCCTTCCCCATCCCAACACAGCAGCATCCGTCCCATCCCAACACACCAGCATCCTTCCTCTTCCCAACACAGCAGCAATCCTCCGCTTCCCTACAAGAAGCATATTTCCCAATACCAACACAGTAGCATCCTTCCACAGCCCAACACAGCAGCATCCTTCATCATCCCAACATAGCAGCTTCCTTCTGCATCCCAACACAGAGGCAACGTTCCCCGTCTTAACAAAGCAGCATCCTTCTCCATGCCAACACAGCAGCATCCTTCCCCATCCCAAGACAGCAGCATCCTGCTCAATCCCAACACAGCAGCATTCTTTCTCATCCCAACACAGCAGCATCCTTCCTCTTCCCAACACAACAGCATCCGTGTCCCCATCCAAACACAGCAGCATCCTTCCCCATCCTAACACAGCAGCATCCTTCCCCATCCCAACACAGCAGCAACCTTCCCCATCCCAACACAGAAGCATGCTTCCCCATCCCAACACAGCAGCATTCTTATCCATCCCAATACAGCAACATCCTTCCCCATCCCAACACAGCAGCGTCCATCCCCATTCCAACACAGCAGCATCCTTCCCCATCCCAACACAGCAGCAACCTTCCTCATCCCAACACAGAAGCATGCTTCCCCATCCCAACACAGCAGCATTCTTATCCATCCCAACACAGCAGCATCCTTTCCCATCCCAACAAGGCACGTCCTTCCAATTCCCAAAACAGCAGCATCCATCCCCTTCGCAAAACAGCAGCATCCCTCCCCTTCACAAAACAGCAGCATCCGTCCCATCCCAACAAAGCAGCGTTCTTCCTCTTCCCAACACAGCAGCAACCCTCCGCTTCCCAACACAGCAACATCCTTCCCAATCCCAGCACAGTAGGATCCTTCCCTGTCCCAACACAACAGAATCCTTCTCCTTCCCAACACATCAGCCTCCTTCACAATCCCAACACAGCAGCATCCTGGTCAATCCCAACACAGCAGCATTCTTTCTCATCCCAACACAGCAGCATCCTTCTCCCTCCCAACACGGCAGCAGCCTTCTCCATCCCAACACAACAGAATCTGTCCCCATCCCAACACAGCAGCATCCATCCCCATCCCAACACAGCAGCATCCGTCCCATCCCAATACAGCAGCAACCTTCCTGTTCTCAAAACAACAGCATCCGTCCCAATCCCAACACAGCGCCTTCTGTCCCCAACCCAATACATCAGCATCCTTCCTCATCCCAACACAACAGCATCCTTCCTCATCCCAACACAGCACCATCCTTCCCCGTCCCAACACAGCAGCATCCTTCCGCAGCCCAACACAACAGCATCCTTCCTCATCCCAACACATGCAGCATCCTTCCCCTTCCCAACACAGCATCATCCTTCCCCATCCCAACACAACAGCATCCGTGTCCCCATCCAAACACAGCAGCATCCTTCCCCATCCCAACACAGCAGCATCCTTCCCCGTCCCAAGACAGAACCTTGCAACCCCATCCCAACACAGCAGCATCCTTCCCCATCCCAAAACAGCACCTTCTGTCCCCATCGCAACACAGCAGCATTCTTCAGCATCCCAACACAGCAGCATTCTTTCCTATCCCAACATAGCAGCATCCTTCCCCATCACAACACAGCACCTTCTGTCCACAGCGCAACACAGCAGCTTCCATCTGCATCCCAACACAGCAGCATCCTTCCCTATCCCAACATAGCACCATCCTTCCCCATCCCTACACAGAATCTTCTGTCCCCATCCCAACACAGCAGCATTCGTCCCCATCCCAACAAAGCAGCATCCTTCCCCATCGCAACACAGCAGCAAACTTTCCCTTCCCAACACAGCAGCATCCTTCCTCTTCCCAAAAGAGCAGCATCCCTCCCCTTACCAAAAAACCAACATCCCGCCCCTTCCCAACACAGCAGCATCCTTCCCCATCCCAACACAGCATCGTCTGTCCCCATTCCAACACAGCAGCATCCATCCCCATCCCAACACAGGAGCATCCGTTTCCTTCCCAACACACCAGCATCCTTCCCCATCCCAACACAAGATCATCCAACCCCATTCCAACACAGCAGCATCCTTCCCCATCCCAACACAGCAGCAACCTTCCCCATCCCAACACAGAAGCATGCTTCCCCATCCCAACACAGCAGCATTCTTATCCATCCCAATACAGCAGCATCCTTCCCCATCCCAACACAGCAGCGTCCATCCCCATTCCAACACAGCAGCATCCTTCCCCATCCCAACACAGCAGCAACCTTCCCCATCCCAACACAGAAGCATGCTTCCGCAACCCAACACAGCAGCATTCTTATCCATCCCAACACAGCAGCATCCTTTCCCATCCCAACAAGGCACGTCCTTTCAATTCACAAAACAGCAGCATCCATCCCCTTCGCAAAAGAGCAGCATCCCTCCCCTTCCCAAAACAGCATCATCCGTCCCATCCCAACAAAGCAGCGTTCTTCCTCTTCCCAACACAGCAGCAACACTCTGCTTCCCAACACAGCAGCATCCTTCCCAATCCCAGCATAGTAGCATCCTTCCCTGTCCCAACACAGCAGAATCCTTCGCCTTCCCAACACAGCAGCCTCCTTACCCATCCCAAGACAGCAGCATCCTGGTCTATCCCAACACAGCAGCATTCTTTCTCATCCCAACACAGCAGCATCCTTCTCCCTCCCAACACAGCAGCAGCCTTCTCCATCCCAACGCAACAGAATCTGTCCCCATCCCAACACAGCAGCATCCATCCCCATCCCAACACAGCAGCATCCATCCCATCCCAACACAGCAGCAACCTTCCTGTTCTCAAAACATCAGCATCCGTCCCCATCCCAACAAAGCACCTTCTGTCCCCATCCCAATACAGCAGCATCCTTCCCCATCCCAACACAACAGCTTCCTTCCTCATCCCAACACAGCACCATCCTTCCCCGTCCCAACACAGCAGCATCCTTCCGCAGGCCAACACAACAGCATCCTTCCTCATCCCAACACATGCAGCATCCTTCCCCTTCCCAACACAGCAGCATCCTTCCCCATCCCAACACAGCAGCAAACTTTCCCTTCCCAACACAACAGCATCCTTCCTCATCCCAACACATGCAGCATCCTTCCCCTTCCCAACACAGCAGCATCCTTCCCCATCCCAACACAGCAGCATCCTTCCGCAGCCCAACACAACAGCATCCTTCCTCATCCCAACACATGCATCATCCTTCCCCTTCCCAACACAGCAGCATCCTTCCCCATCCCAACACATGCAGCATCCTTCCCCATCCCAACACAGCAGCATCTGTCCCCATCCCAACACAGCAGCATCCTTCCCCATCCCAACACAGCAGCATCCGTTTCCTTCCCAACACACCAGCATCCTTCCCCATCCAAACACAAGATCATCCAACCCCATTCCAACACACCAGCATCCTTCCCCATCCCAACACAGCAGCAACCTTCCCCATCCCAACACAAAAGCATGCTTCCCCATCCCAACACAGCAGCATTCTTATCCATCACAACACAGCAGCATCCTTTCCCATCCCAACAAGGCACGTCCTTCCAACTCCCAAAACAGCAGCATCCATCCGCTTCACAAAACAGCAGCATCCCTCCCCTTCCCAACACAGCAGCATCCGTCCCATCCCAACAAAGCAGCGTCCTTCCTCTTCCCGACACAGCAGCATCCCTCCCCATCCCAACACAGCAGCATCCTTCACAAACCCATCACAGTAGCATCCTTCCCTGTCCCAACACAGCAGAATCCTTCTCCATCCCAACACAGCAGCCTCCTTCCCCATCCCAACACAGCAGCATCCTGTTCAAACCCAAAACAGCAGCATTCTTTCTCATCCCAACACAGCAGCATCCTTCTCCCTCCCAACATGGCAGCAGCCTTCTCCATCCCAACGCAACAGAATCTGTCCCCATCCCAACACAGCAGCATCCATCCCCATCCCAACACAGCAGCATCCGTCCCATCCCAATACAGCAGCAACCTTCCTGTTCTCAAAACAGCAGCATCCGTCCCCATCCCAACACAGCGCCTTCTGTCCCCATCCCAATACATCAGCATCCTTCCCCATCCCAACACAAAAGCATCCTTCCTCATCCCAACACAGCACCATCCTTCCCCGTCCCAACACAGCAGCATCCTTTCGCAGCCCAACACAACAGCATCCTTCCTCATCCCAACACATGCAGCATCCTTATCCTTCCCAACACAGCAGCATCCTTCCCCATCCCAACATAGCTGCATCCTTCCCATTCCCAACACAGCAGCATGCTTCCCCATTCCAACACAGAAGCATCGGTCCCCATCCTAACACAGCAGCATTCTTCCCCATCCCAACACAGGAGCATAATTCCCCATCCCAACACAGCAGTATCCCTCCCCTTCCCAACACTGCAGCATCCTTCCTGATCCCAATACATCAGCATCCTTCCCCATCCCAACACCGCAGCATCCATCCCCATCCCAACACATCAGCATACTTCTCCATCTCAACACAGCGGCATTGTTCCCGGTCCCAACACAGCAGCATTCCGCCCCGTACCTGCAAAGCAGCATCCTTCCCCACCCCAACACAGCAGCATCCTTCTCCATGCCAACACAGCAGCCTCCTTCCCCATCCCAAGACAGCAGCATCCTGCTCAATCCCAACACAGCAGCGTTCTTTCTCATCGCAACACAGCAGCATCCTTCTCCATCCCAACACCGCTGCATTCTTCCCCATCCCAACACAACAGCATCCGTGTCCCCATCCAAACACAGCAGCATGCTTCCCCATCCCAACACAGCAGCAACCTTCCCCATCCCAACACGGAAGCATGCTTACCCATCCCAACACAGCAGCATCCTTCCCCGTCCCAACAAAGCACCTTGCATCCCCATCCCAACAATGCGGCATCCTTCCCCATCCCAACACAGCACCTTCTGGCCCCATCGCAACACAGCAGCATCCTTCTGCATCCCAACACAGCACATTGTATCACCATCCCAACACAGCAGCATCCTTCCCCATCATAACACAGGATCTTCTGTCCCCATCCCAAAACAGCAGCATCCTTCCCAATCCCAGCACAGTAGCATCCTTCCCCATCCCAACACAGCAGCATCCTTCTCCATCCCAAATCATCAGCATCCTTCTCCATCCAACACAGCAGCATCCGTCCCATCCCAACACACCAGCATCCTTCCTCTTCCCAACACAGCAGCAATCCTCCGCTTCCCTACAAGAAGCATATTTACCAATCCCAACACAGTAGCATCCTTCCCCAGCCCAACACAGCAGCATCCTTCATCATCCCAACACAGCAGCTTCCTTCTCCATCCCAACACAGAGGCAACGTTCCCCGTCCCAACACAGCAGCATCCTTCTCCATGCCAACACAGCAGCCTCCTTCCCCATCCCAAGACAGCAGCATCCTGCTCAATCCCAACACAGCAGCATTCTTTCTCATCCCAACACAGCAGCATCCTTCCCAATCCCAACACAACAGCATCCGTGTCCCCATCCAAACACAGCAGCATCCTTCACCATCCCAACACAGCAGCATCCTTCCCCATCCCAACACAGCAGCAACCTTCCCCATCCCAACACAGAAGCATGCTTCCCCATCCCAACACAGCAGCATTCTTATCCATCCCAATACAGCAGCATCCTTCCCCATCCCAACACAGCAGCGTCCATCCCCATTCCAACACAGCAGCATCCTTCCCCATCCCAACACAGCAGCAACTTTCCCCATCCCAACACAGAAGCATGCTTCCCCATCCCAACACAGCAGCATTCTTATCCATCCCAACACAGCAGCATCCTTTCCCATCCCAACAAGGCACGTCCTTCCAATTCACAAAACAGCAGTATCCATCCCCTTCGCAAAACAGCAGCATCCCTCCCCTTCCCAACACAGCAGCATCCGTCCCATCCCAACAAAGCAGCTTTCTTCCTCTTCCCAACACAGCAGCAACCCTCCGCTTCCCAACACAGCAACATCCTTCCCAATCCCAGCACAGTAGGATCATTCCCTGTCCCAAGACAACAGATTCCTTCTCCATCCCAACACAGCAGCCTCCTTCCCAATCCCAACACAGCAGCATCCTGCTCAATCCAAACACAGCAGCATTCTTTCTCATCCCAACACAACAGCATCCGTGTCCCCATCCAAACACAGCAGCATCCTTCCCCATCACAACACAGCAGCATCCTTCCCCGTCCCAACACAGCACCTTGCATCCCCATCCCAACACAGCACCATCCTTCCCCATCCCAACACAGCACCTTCTGTCCCCATCGCAACACAGCAGCATCCTTCTGCATCCCAACACAGCAGCATTCTTCCCTATCCCAACATAGCAGCATCCTTCCCCATCACAACACAGCACCTGCTTTCCACATCGCAACACAGCAGCATCCTTCTGCATCCCAACACAGCAGCATCCTTCCCTATCCCAACATAGCACCATCCTTCCCCATCCCTACACAGAATCTTCTGTCTCCATCCCAACACAGCAGCATTCGTCCCTATCCCAACACAGCAGCATCCTTCCCCATCCCAACACAACAGCAAACTTTCCCTTCCCAACACAGCAGCATCCTTCCTCTTCCCAAAACAGCAGCATCCCTCCCCTTACCAAAAAAGCAACATCCCTCACCTTCCCAACACAGCAGCATCCGTCCCATCCCAACAAAGCAGCATCCTTCCCCATCCCAACACAGCAGCGTCCGTCCCCATCCCAACACAAGAGCATCCATCCCCATTCCAACACAGCAGCATCCTTCCCCATCCCAACACAGCAGCAACCTTCCCCATCCCAACACAGAAGCATGCTTCCCCATCCCAACACAGCAGCATTCTTATCCATCCCAACACAGCAGCATCCTTTCCCATCCCAACAAGGCACGTCCTTCCAATTCCCAAAACAGCAGCATCCATCCCCTTCGCAAAACAGCAGCATCCCTCCCCTTCGCAACACAGCAGCATCCGTCCCATCCCAACAAAGCAGCGTCCTTCCTCTTCCCAACACAGCAGCAACTCTCCCCTTCCCAACACAGCAGCATCCTTCCCAATCCCAGCACAGTAGCATCCTTCCCCGTCCCAACACAGCAGCATCCTTCTCCATCCCAACACAGCAGCCTCCTTCCCCATCCCAAGACAGCAGCATCGTGGTCAATCCCAACACAGCAGCATTCTTTCTCATCCCAACACAACAGCATCCTTCTCCCTCCCAACACAGCAGCAGCCTTCTCCATCCTTCACAACAGCATCTGTCCCCATCCCAAAACAGCAGTATCCTTCCCCATCCCAACACAGCAGCATCCATCCCATCCCAACACAGCAGCAACCTTCCTGTTCTCAAAACAGCAGCATCCGTCCCCATCCCAACACAGCACCTTCTGTCCCCATCCCAATACAGCAGCATCCTTCCCCATCCCAACACAACAGCATCCTTCCTCATCCCAACACAGCACCATCCTTCCCCGTCCCAACACAGCAGCATCCTTCCGCAGCCCAACACAACAGCATCCTTCCTCATCCCAACACATGCAGCATCCTTCCTCTTCCCAACACAGCAGCATCCTTCCCCATCCCAACACATCAGCAAACTTTCCCTTCCCAACACAGCAGCATCCTTCCTCTTCCCAAAACAGCAGCATCCCTCCCCTTACCTAAAAAGCAACATCCCTCCCCTTCCCAACACAGCAGCATCCTTCCCCATTCCAACACGGCAGCGTCCGTCCCCACCCCAACAAAGCAGCATCCGTCCCCATCCCAACACAGCACCTTCTGTCCCCATCCCAATACAGCAGCTTTCTTCCCCATCCCAAAACAAATCATCCTTCCTCATCCCAACACAGCACCATCCTTCCCCGTCCCAACACAGCAGCATCCTTCCGCAGCCGAACACAGCAGCATGCTTCCCCATCCCAACACAGAAGCATCGGTCCCCATCCTAACAAAGCAGCATGTTTCCCCATCCCAACACAGTAGCATACTTCCCCATCCCAACACAGCAGTATCCCTCCCCTTCCCAACACAGCCGCATCCTTCCTGATCCCAGTACATCAGCATCCTTCCCGATCCCAACACAGCAGCATCCATCCCCATCCCAACACATCAGCATACTTCTCCATCTCAACACAGTGGCATCGTTCCCGGTCCCAAAACAGCAGCATTCCACCCCGTCCCTACAAAGCAGCATCCTTCCCCACCCCAACACAGCAGCATCCTTCCCAAATCCAACAAAGCAGCATCCTTCCTCATCCTAACACAGCAGCGTCCTTATCCATCCCAGCACAGCAACATTCATAATCATTCCAACACAGCAGCATCCGTCACCAACCCAACACAGCAGCATCCTTCCCCTTCCCAAAACAACAGCATTCCTCCTTATCCCAACACAGCAGCATCCGTCCCCATCCCAAGACAGCAGCATCTTTCCCCCGCCAAATACAGCAGCATCCTTCCCCTTCCCAACACAGCAGCATCCCTCCCCTTCCCAGCACAGCAGCATCCTTCACCATCCCAACACAGCAGCATCCTTCCCCATCCCAAGAGAGCAGCATCCTTCTCAATCCCAACACAGCAGCATCCTTCCTCATTTAAACACAGCAGCATCCTTCTCCATCCCAAAACAGCAGCATCCTTCCCCATCCCAACACAAGAGCATCTGTCCCCATTCCAGCACAGCAGCATCCTTCCACATCCCAACACAGCAGCAACATTCCCCATCCCAACACAGCAGCATCCTTCTCCATCCCAAAAGAGCAGCATCCTTTCCCTTCCCAACACAGCAGCAACCCTCCCCTTCCCAACACAGCAGCATCCTTCCCTATCCCAACACAGTAGCATCCCCCCCATCCCAACACAGCAGCATCCTTCATCATCCCAACACAGCAGCATCCTTCTCCATCCGAACACAGCGGCAACCTTCCCCGTCCCAACACAGCAGAATCCTTCACCATCCCAACACAGCAGCCTTCTTCCCCATCCCAAGACAGCAGCATCCTGCTCAATCACAACACAGCAGCATTCTTTCTCATCCCAACACGGCAGCATCCTTCTCCATCCCAACACGGCAGCATCCTTCCCCATCCCAACACAACAGCATCCGTCCCCATCCCAATACAGCAGCATCCTTCCCCATCCCAACACAGCAGCAACCTTCCCCATCCCAACACAGAAGCATGCTTCCCCATCCCAACACAGCAACATCCTTCTCCATCCCAACACAGCAGCAACCTTCCCCTTCCCAACAATGCAGCAACCTTCACCATCCCAACACAGCGCCTTCTGTCCCCATCCCAACACAGCAGCATCCTTCTGCATCCCAACACAGCAGCATTATTCCCTATCCCAACACAGCAGCATCCTTCCCCATTCCTACACAGCACCTTCTGTCTCCATCCCAACACAGGAGCATCCGTCCCTTTCCCAACACAGCAGCATCCTTCCCCATCCCAACACAGAAGCATCTTTCCCTATCCCAACACAGTAGCATCCTTCTCCATCCCAAGACTGCAGCATCCTTCCCCATCCCAACACAGCAGCATCCTTCTCCATCCCAACACAGCAGCATCCTTCCCCTTCCCTACACAGCAGCATCCTTCTTCATCCCAACACAGCAGCATCCTTCCCCATCCCAACACAGCAGCATCCTTTCCCATCCCAAAACATCAGCATCCTTCTCCATCCCAAAACAGCAGCATCGTTCCCCATCCCAACACATCAGCATCCTTCCCCATCCCAACACAGCACCTTGTATCCCCATCCCAACACAGCAGCATCCTTCCCCATCCCTACACAGCACCTTCTGTCCCCAAACCAACACAACAGCATCCGTCCCCATCCCAACACAGCAGCATCCTTCCCCATCCAAACACAGCAGCAACATTCCCCATCCCAACACAGCAGCATCCTTCCCCATCCTAACACAGCAGCATCCTTCTCCATCCCAACACAGCACCTTCTGTCCCCATCCCAACACAGCAGCATCCTTCGCCATCCCAAGACATCAGCATCCTTCTCCATCCAAACACAGCAGCATCCTTCCCCATTCTAACACAGCAGCATCCTTCCCCATCCCAACACAGCACCTTCTGTCCCCATCCCAACGCAGCAGCATCCTTCTCCATCACAACAGAGCAGCATCATTCCCCATCCCAACACAGCAGCATCCTTCCCCATCCCAACACAGCAGCAACCTTCCCCATCCCAACACAGAAGCATGCTTCCCCATCCCAACACAGCAACATCCTTCTCCATCCAAACACAGCAGCATCCTTCCCCTTCCCAACAATGCAGCAACTTTCCCCATCCCAGCACAGCACCTTCTGTCCCCATCCCAACACAGCAGCATCCTTCTGCATCCCAACACAGCAGCATTATTCCCTATCCCAACAGAGCAGCATCCTTCCCCATTCCTACACAGCACCTTCTGTCTCCATCCCAACACAGCAGCATCCGTCCCTATCCCAACACAGCAGCATCCTTCCCCATCCCAACACAGAAGCACCTTTCCCTATCCCAACACAGTAGCATCCTTCTCCATCTAAGGAATGCAGCATCCTTCTCCATCCCAACACAGCAGCATCCTTCTCCATCCCAACACAGCAGCATCCTTTGCCATCCCAAGACAGCAGCATCCTGCTCAATCCCAACACAGCAGCATGCTTCCCCATCTCAACACAGCAACATCCTTCTCCATCCCAACACAGCAGCATCCTTCCCCTTCCCTACACAGCAGCATCCTTCTTCATCCCAACACAGCAGCATCCTTCTCCATCCCAACACAGCTGCATCCTTCCCCATCCCAAAACATCAGCATCCTTCTCCATCCCAAAACAGCACCTTTTGTCCCCATCCCAACACAGCAGCATCCTTCCGCAGCCCAACACAACAGCATCCTTCCTCATCCCAACACATGCAGCATCCTTCCCCTTCCCAACACAGCAGCATCCTTCCCCATCCCAACACAACAGCATCCGTGTCCCCATCCAAACACAACAGCATCCTTCCCCATCCCAACACAGCAGCATCCTACCCCGTCCCAACACAGCACCTTGCATCCCCATCCCAACACAGCAGCATCCTTCCCCATCCCAACACAGCACCTTCTGTCCCCATCGCAACACAGCATCATTCTTCAGCATCCCAACACAGCAGCATTCTTCCCTATCCCAACATAGCAGCATCCTTCCCCATCACAACACAGCAACTTCTGTTCACATCGCAACACAGCAGCTTCCTTCTGCATCCCAACACAGCAGCATCCTTCCCTATCCCAACATAGCACCATCCTTCCCCATCCCTACACAGAATCTTCTGTCCCCATCCCAACACAGCAGCATTCGTCCCCATCCCAACAAAGCAGCATCCTTCCCCATCCCAACACAGCAGCAAACTTTCCCTTCCCAACACAGCAGCATCCTTCCTCTTCCCAACACAGCAGCATCCTTCCCCATCCCAACACAGCAGCGTCCGTCCCCATTCCAAAACATCAGCATCCTTCCCCATCCCAACACAGCAGCAACCTTCCCCATCCCAACACAAAAGCATGCTTCCCCATCCCAACACAGCAGCATTCTTATCCATCCCAACACAGCAGCATTATTTCCCATCCCAACAAGGCACGTCCTTCCAATTCCCAAAACAGCAGCATCCATCCCCTTCGCAAAACAGCAGCATCCCTCCCCTTCCCAAAACAGCAGCATCCGTCCCATCCCAACAAAGCAGCGTTCTTCCTCTTCCCAACACAGCAGCAACCCTCAGCTTCCCAACACAGCAGCATCCTTCCCAATCCCAGCACAGTAGCATCCTTCCCCGTCCCAACACAGCAGCATCCTTCTCCTTCCCAACACAGCAGCCTCCTTCCCCATCCCAAGACAGCAGAATCATGGTCAATCCCAACACAGCAGCATCCTTCTCCCTCCCAACACGGCAGCAGCGTTCTCCAACCCAACACAACAGAATCTGTCCCCATCCCAACACAGCAGCATCCGTCCCATCCCAACACAGCAGCAACCTTCCTGTTCTCAAAACAGCAGCATCCGTCCCCATCCCAACACAGCACCTTCTGTCCCCATCCCAATACATCAGCATCCTTCCCCATCCCAACACAACAGCATCCTTCCACATCGCAACACAGCACCATCCTTCCCCGTCCCAACACAGCAGCATGCTTCCGCAGCCCAACACAACAGCATCCTTACTCATCCCAACACATGCAGCATCCTTCCCCTTCCCAACACAGCAGCATCCTTCCCCATCCCAACACAGCAGCAAACTTTCCCTTCCCAACACAGCAGCATCCTTCCTCTTCCCAAAACAGCAGCATACCTCCCCTTACCAAAAAAGCAACGTCCCTCCCCTTCCCAACACAGCAGCATCCTTCCCCATCCCAACACAGCAGCGTCTGTCCCCATCCCAACACAGCAGCATCCTTCCCCATCCCAACACAGCAGCATCCATTTCCTTCCCAACACATCAGCATCCTTCCCCATCCCAACACAAGATCATCCAACCCCATTCCAACACAGCAGCATCCTTCCCCATCCCAACACAGCAGCGTCTGTCCCCATCCCAACACAGCAGCATCCTTCCCCATCCCAACACAGCAGCATCCATTTCCTTCCCAACACATCAGCATCCTTCCCCATCCCAACACAAGATCATCCAACCCCATTCCAACACAGCAGCATCCTTCCCCATCCCAACACAGCAGCAACCTTCCCCATCCCAACACAGAAGCATGCTTCCCCATACCAACACAGCAGCATTCTTATCCATCCCAATACAGCAGCATCCTTCCCCATCCCAACACAGCAGCGTCCATCCCCATTCCAACACAGCAGCATCCTTCCCCATCCCAACACAGCAGCAACCTTCCCCATCCCAACAAAGAAGCATGCTTCCCCATCCCAACACAGCAGCATTCTTATCCATCCCAACACAGCAGCATTCTTTCCCATCCCAACAAGGCACGTCCTTCCAATTCATAAAACAGCAGCATCCATCCCCTTCGCAAAACAGCAGCATCCCTCCCCTTCCCAAAACAGCAGCATCCGTCCCATCCCAACAAAGCAGCGTTCTTCCTCTTCCCAACACAGCAGCAACCCTCCCCTTCCCAACACAACAGAATCCTTCTCCTTCCCAACACAGCAGCCTCCTTCCCAATCCCAAGATAGCAGCATCCTGGTCTATCCCAACACAGCAGCATTCTTTCTCATCCCAACACAGCAGCATCCTTCTCCCTCCCAACACAGCAGCAGCCTTCTCCATCCCAACGCAACAGAATCTGTCCCCATCCCAACACAGCAGCATCCATCCCCATCCCAACACAGCAGCATCCGTCCCATCCCAACACAGCAGCAACCTTCCTGTTCTCAAAACAGCAGCATCCGTCCCCATCCCAACACAGCGCCTTCTGTCCCCATCCCAATACATCAGCATCCTTCCCCATCCCAACACAACAGCATCCTTCCTCATCCCAACACAGCACCATCCTTCCCCATCCCAACACAGCAGCATCCTTCCGCAGCCCAACACAACAGCATCCTTCCTCATCCCAACACATGCAGCATCCTTATCCTTCCCAACACAGCAGCATCCTTCCCCATCCCAACATAGCTGCATCCTTCCCATTCCCAACACAGCAGCATGCTTCCCCATTCCAACACAGAAGCATCGGTCCCCATCCTAACACAGCAGCATTCTTCCCCATCCCAACACAGGAGCATAATTCCCCATCCCAACACAGCAGTATCCCTCCCCTTCCCAACACTGCAGCATCCTTCCTGATCCCAATACATCAGCATCCTTCCCCATCCCAACACAGCAGCATCCATCCCCATCCCAACACATCAGCATACTTCTCCATCGCAACACAGCGGCATCGTTCCCGGTCCCAACACAGCAGCATTCCGCCCCGTACCTGCAAGGCAGCATCCTTCCCCACCCCAACACAGCAGCATCCTTCTCCATGCCAACACAGCAGCAAACTTTCACTTCCCAACACAGTAGCATCCTTCCCCACCCCAACACAGCAGCATCCTTAACTATGCCAACACAGCAGCAAACTTTCCCTTCCCAACACAGCAGCATCCTTCCTCTTCCCAAAACAGCAGCATCCCTCCCTTTACCAAAAAACCAACATCCCTCCCCTTCCCAACACAGCAGCATCCTTCCCCATCCCAACACAGCAGCGTCCGTCCCCATTCCAAAACAGCAGCATCCTTCCCCATCCCAACACAGCAGCAACCTTCCCCATCCCAACACAGAAGCATGCTTCCCCATCCCAACACAGCAGCATTCTTATCCATCCCAACACAGCAGCATCCTTTCCCATCCCAACAAGGCACGTCCTTCCAATTCCCAAAACAGCAGCATCCATCCCCTTTGCAAAACAGCAGCATCCCTCCCCTTCCCAAAACAGCAGCATCCGTCCCATCCCAACAAAGCAGCGTTCTTCGTCTTCCCAACACAGCAGCAACCCTCAGCTTCCCAGCACAGCAGCATCCTTCCCAATCCCAGCACAGTAGCATCCTTCCCCACCCCAACACAGCAGCATCCTTCTCCTTCCCAACACAGCAGCCTCCTTCCCCATCCCAAGACAGCAGCATCCTGGTCAATCCCAACACAGCAGCATTCTTTCTCATCCCAACACAGCAGCATCCTTCTCCCTCCCAACACGGCAGCAGCCTTCTCCTTCCCAACACAACAGAATCTGTCCCCATCCCAACACAGCAGCATCCGTCCCATCCCAACACAGAAGCAACCTTCCTGTTCTCAAAACAGCAGCATCCTTCCCCATCCCAACACAGCACCTTCTGTCCCCATCCCGATACAGCAGCATCCTTCCCCATCCCAACACAGCACCATCCTTCCTCATCCCAACACAGCACCATCCTTCCCCGTCCCAACACAACAGCATCCTTCCTCATCCCAACACAGCAGCATCCTTCCTCTTCCCAAAACAGCAGCATCCCTCCCCTTTCGAAAAAAACCAACATCCCTCCCCTTCCCAACACAGCAACAACCTTCCCCATCCCAACACAGCAGCATCCGTCCCCATCCCAACACAGCAGCATCCGTTTCCTTCCCAACACAGAAGCATCCTTCCCCATCCCAACACAAGATCATCCATCCCCATTCCAAAACAGCAGCATCCTTCCCCATCCCAACACAGCAGCAACCTTCCCCATCCCAACACAGCAGCAACCTTCCCCATCCCAACACAGAAGCATGCTTCCCCATCCCAACACAGCAGCATTCTTATCCATCCCAACACAGCAGCATCCTTTCCCATCCCAACAAGGCACGTCCTTCCAATTCCCAAAACAGCAGCATCCATCCCCTTCGCAAAACAGCAGCATCCCTCCCCTTCCCAAAACAGCAGCATCCGTCCCATCCCAACAAAGCAGCGTCCTTCCCCTTCCCAACACAGCAGCATCCTTCCCAATCCCAGCACAGTAGCATCCTTCCCCGTCCCAACACAGCAGCATCCTTCTCCATCCCAACACAGAAGCCTCCTTCCCAATCCCAACACAGCAACATCGTGGTCAATCCCAACACAGCAGCATTCTTTCTCATCCCAACACAGCAGCATCCTTCTCCCTCCCAACACGGCAGCAGCCTTCTCCATCCCAACACAACAGAATCTGTCCCCATCCCAACACAGCAGCATCCTTCCCCATCTCAACACAGCAGCATCCGTCCCATCCCAACACAGCAGCAACGTTCCTGTTCTCAAAACAGCAGCATCCGTCCCCATCCCAACACAGCACCTTCTGACCCCATCCCAATACAGCAGCATCCTTCCCCATCCCAACACAACAGCATCCTTCCTCATCCCAACACAGCACCTTATTCCCCGTCCAAACACAGCAGCATCCTTCCGCAGCCCAACACAACAGCATCCTTCCTCATCCCAACACATGCAGCATCCTTCCCCTTCCCAACACAGCAGCATCCTTCCCCATCCCAACACAGCAGCAAACTTTCCCTTCCCAACACAGCAGCATCCTTCCTCTTCCCAAAACAGCATCATCCCTCCCCTTACCAAAAAAGCAACATCCCTCCCATTCCCAACACAGCAGCATCCATCCCCATCGCAACACAGCAGCGTCCGTCCCCATCCCAACACAGCAGCATCCTTCCCCATCCAATCACAGCAGCATCCGTTTCCTTCCCAACACAGCAGCATCCTTCCCCATCCCAACACAAGATCATCTATCCCCATTCCAACACAGCAGCATCCTTCCCCAACCCAACACAGCAGCAACCTTCCCCATCCCAACACAGAATCATGCTTCACCATCCCAACACAGCAGCATTGCTATCCATCCCAACACAGCAGCATCCTTTCCCATCCCAACAAGGCAAGTCCTTCCAATTCCCAAAACAGCAGTATCCATCCCCTTCACAAAACAGCAGCATCCCTCCCCTTCCCAACACAGCAGCATCCGTCCCATCACAACAAAGCAGCGTCCTTCCTCTTCCCAACACAGCAGCAACCCTCCCCTTCCCAACACAGCAGCATCTGTCCCAAACCCAGCACAGTAGCATCCTTCCCCGTCCCAACACAGCAGCATCCTTCTCCATCCCAACACAGCAGCATCCATCCCCATCCCAACACATCAGCATACTTCTCCATCTCAACACAGCGGCATCGTTCCCGGTCCAAACACAGCAGCACTCCGCCCCGTCCCTACAATGCAGCATCCTTCCCCACCCCAACACAGCAGCATCCTTCTCCATGCCAACACAGCAGCCTCCTTCCCCATCCCAAGACAGCAGCATCCTGCTCAATCCCAACACAGCAGCATTCTTTCTCATCCCAACACAGCAGCATCCTTCTCCATCCCAACACCGCAGCATTCTTCCCCATCCCAACACAACAGCATCCGTGTCCCCATCCAAACACAGCAGCATCCTTCCCCATCCCAACACAGCAGCAACCTTCCACATCCCAACACGGAAGCATGCTTCCCCATCCCAACACAGCAGCATCCTTCCCCGTCCCAACACAGCACCTTGTATCCCCATCCCAACAAAGCAGCATCCTTCCCCATCCCAACACAGCACCTTCTGGCCCCATCGCAACACAGCAGCATCCTTCTGCATCCCAACACAGCACGTTGTATCACCATCCCAACACAGCAGCATCCTTCCCCATCATAACACAGGATCTTCAGTCCCCATCCCAACACAGCAGCATCCTTCCCAATCCCAGCACAGTAGCATCCTTCCCCGTCCCAACACAGCAGCAGCCTTCTCCATCCCAAATCGTCAGCATCCTTCTCCATCCCAAAACAGCAGCATCCTTCCCCATCCCAACACAGCAGCATCCGTCCCATTCCAACACACCAGCATCCTTCCTCTTCCCAACACAGCAGCAATCCTCCCCTTCCCAACAAGAAGCATAGTTCCCAAACGCAAAACAGTAGCATCCTTCCCCAGCCCAACACAGCAGCATCCTTCATCATCCCAACACAGCAGCTTCCTTCTCCATCCCAACACAGAGGCAACGTTCCCCGTCCCAACACAGCAGCATCCTTCTCCATGCCAACACAGCAGCCTCCTTCCCCATCCCAATACAGCAGCATCCTGCACAATCCAAACACAGCAGCATTCTTTCTCATCCCAACACAACAGCATCCGTGTCCCCATCCAAACACAGCAGCATCCTTCCCCATCCCAACACAGCAGCATCCTTCCCCGTCCCAACACAGCACCTTGCATCCCCATCCCAACACAGCAGCATCCTTCCCCATCCCAACACAGCACCTTCTGTCCCCATCGCAACACAGCAGCATCCTTCTGCATCCCAACACAGCAGCATTCTTCCCTATCCCAACATAGCAGCATCCTTCCCCATCACAACACAGCACCTGCTTTCCACATCGCAACACAGCAGCATCCTTCTGCATCCCAACACAGCAGCATCCTTCCCTATCCCAACATAGCACCATCCTTCCCCATCCCTACACAGAATCTTCTGTCCCCATCCCAACACAGCAGCATTCGTCCCTATCCCAACACAGCAGCATCCTTCCCCATCCCAACACAACAGCAAACTTTCCCTTCCCAACACAGCAGCATCCTTCCTCTTCCCAAAACAGCAGCATCCCTCCCCTTACCAAAAAAGCAACATCCCTCACCTTCCCAACACAGCAGCATCCATCCCATCCCAACAAAGCAGCATCCTTCCCCATCCCAACACAGCAGCGTCCGTCCCCATCCCAACACAGCAGCATCCTTCCCCATCCCAACACAAGAGCATCCATCCCCATTCCAACACAGCAGCAACCTTCCCCATCCCAACACAGAAGCATGCTTCCCCATCCCAACACAGCAGCATTCTTATCCATCCCAACACAGCAGCATCCTTTCCCATCCCAACAAGGCACGTCCTTCCAATTCCCAAAACAGCAGCATCCATCCCCTTCGCAAAACAGCAGCATCCCTCCCCTTCCCAACACAGCAGCATCCGTCCCATCCCAACAAAGCAGCGTCCTTCCTCTTCCCAACACAGCAGCAACTCTCCCCTTCCCAACACAGCAGCATCCTTCCCAATCCCAGCACAGTAGCATCCTTCCCCGTCCCAACACAGCAGCATCCTTCTCCATCCCAACACAGCAGCCTCCTTCCCCATCCCAAGACAGCAGCATCGTGGTCAATCCCAACACAGCAGCATTCTTTCTCATCCCAACACAACAGCATCCTTCTCCCTCCCAACACGGCAGCAGCCTTCTCCATCCTTCACAACAGCATCTGTCCCCATCCCAAAACAGCAGTATCCTTCCCCATCCCAACACAGCAGCATCCATCCCATCCCAACACAGCAGCAACCTTCCTGTTCTCAAAACAGCAGCATCCGTCCCCATCCCAACACAGCACCTTCTGTCCCCATCCCAATACAGCAGCATCCTTCCCCATCCCAACACAACAGCATCCTTCCTCATCCCAACACAGCACCATCCTTCCCCGTCCCAACACAGCAGCATCCTTCCGCAGCCCAACACAACAGCATCCTTCCTCATCCCAACACATGCAGCATCCTTCCTCTTCCCAACACAGCAGCATCCTTCCCCATCCCAACACAGCAGCATCCTTCCCCATCCCAACACAGCAGCACACTTTCCCTTCCCAACACAGCAGCATCCTTCCTCTTCCCAAAACAGCAGCATCCCTCCCCTTACCTAAAAAGCAACATCCCTCCCCTTCCCAACACAGCAGCATCCTTCCCCATTCCAACACGGCAGCGTCCGTCCCCACCCCAACAAAGCAGCATCCGTCCCCATCCCAACACAGCACCTTCTGTCCCCATCCCAATACAGCAGCATCCTTCCCCATCCCAAAACAAATCATCCTTCCTCATCCCAACACAGCACCATCCTTCCCCGTCCCAACACAGCAGCATCCTTCCGCAGCCGAACACAGCAGCATGCTTCCCCATCCCAACACAGAAGCATCGGTCCCCATCCTAACAAAGCAGCATGTTTCCCCATCCCAACACAGTAGCATACTTCCCCATCCCAACACAGCAGTATCCCTCCCCTTCCCAACACAGCCGCATCCTTCCTGATCCCAGTACATCAGCATCCTTCCCGATCCCAACACAGCAGCATCCATCCCCATCCCAACACATCAGCATACTTCTCCATCTCAACACAGCGGCATCGTTCCCGGTCCCAACACAGCAGCATTCCACCCCATCCCTACAAAGCAGCATCCTTCCCCACCCCAACACAGCAGCATCCTTCCCAAATCCAACAAAGCAGCATCCTTCCTCATCCTAACACAGCAGCGTCCTTATCCATCCCAGCACAGCAACATTCATAATCATTCCAACACAGCAGCATCCGTCACCAACCCAACACAGCAGCATCCTTCCCCTTCCCAAAACAACAGCATTCCTCCTTATCCCAACACAGCAGCATCCGTCCCCATCCCAAGACAGCAGCATCTTTCCCCCTCCAAATACAGCAGCATCCTTCCCCTTCCCAACACAGCAGCATCCTTCTCCATGCCAACACAGCAGCATCCTTCGCCATCCCAAGACAGCAGCATGCTGCTCAATCCCAACAGAGCAGCATGCTTCCCCATCCCAACACAGCAGCATCCTTCCCCATCCCAAAACATCAGCATCCTTCTGCATCCCAAAACAGCAGCATCGTTTCCTAACCCAACACATCAGCATCCTTCCCCATCACAACACAGCACCTTGTCTCCCCATCCCAACACAGAAGCATCCTTCCCCATCCTAACACAGGATCTTCTGTCCCAATCCCAAAACATCAGCATCCTTCCTGATCCCAAAATAGCAGCATCCTTCACCATCCCTACACAGCACCTTCTGTCCCCATCCCAACACAGCAGCATCCTTCCCCATATCAACACAGCAGCAACCTTCCCCATCCCAACACAGCAGCAAACTTTCCCTTCCCAACACAGCAGCATCCTTCCTCTTCCCAAATCAGCATCATCACGCCCCTTCCCAAAAAACCAGCATCCCTCCCATCCCAACACAGCAGCATCCTTCCCCATCCCAACACAGCAGCATGCCTCCCCATCCCCATACAGCAGCATCCTTCCTCTTCCCAACACAAAACATCCCTCCCCTTCCCAACACAGCAGCATCTTTCCCTATCCCAACACAGCAGCATCCTTCTCCATCCAAACACAGCAGCATCCGTCGTCATTCCAATACAGCAGCATCCTTCATATTCCCAACACAGCAGCATCCCTCCCCTTCCCAGCACAGCAGCATCCTTCACCATCCCAACACAGCAGCATCCTTCCCCATCCCAAGAGAGCAGCATCCTTCTCAATCCCAACACAGCAGCATCCTTCCTCATTTAAACACAGCAGCATCCTTCTCCATCCCAAAACAGCAGCATCCTTCCCCATCCCAACACAAGAGCATCTGTCCCCATTCCAACACAGCAGCATCCTTCCACATCCCAACACAGCAGCAACGTTCCCCATCCCAACACAGCAGCATCCTTCTCCATCCCAAAAGAGCAGCATCCTTTCCCTTCCCAACACAGCAGCAACCCTCCCCTTCCCAACACAGCAGCATCCTTCCCTATCCCAACTCAGTAGCATCCCCCCCATCCCAACACAGCAGCATCCTTCATCATCCCAACACAGCAGCATCCTTCTCCATCCGAACACAGCGGCAACCTTCCCCGTCCCAACACAGCAGAATCCTTCACCATCCCAACACAGCAGCCTTCTTCCCCATCCCAAGACAGCAGCATCCTGCTCAATCACAACACAGCAGCATTCTTTCTCATCCCAACACGGCAGCATCCTTCTCCATCCCAACACGGCAGCATCCTTCCCCATCCCAACACAACAGCATCCGTCCCCATCCCAATACAGCAGCATCCTTCCCCATCCCAACACAGCAGCAACCTTCCCCATCCCAACACAGAAGCATGCTTCCCCATCCCAACACAGCAACATCCTTCTCCATCCCAACACAGCAGCAACCTTCCCCTTCCCAACAATGCAGCAACCTTCACCATCCCAACACAGCGCCTTCTGTCCCCATCCCAACACAGCAGCATCCTTCTGCATCCCAACACAGCAGCATTATTCCCTATCCCAACACAGCAGCATCCTTCCCCATTCCTACACAGCACCTTCTGTCTCCATCCAAACACAGGAGCATCCGTCCCTTTCCCAACACAGCAGCATCCTTCCCCATCCCAACACAGAAGCATCTTTCCCTATCCCAACACAGTAGCATCCTTCTCCATCCCAAGACTGCAGCATCCTTCCCCATCCCAACACAGCAGCATCCTTCTCCATCCCAACACAGCAGCATCCTTCCCCTTCCCTACACAGCAGCATCCTTCTTCATCCCAACACAGCAGCATCCTACCCCATCCCAACACAGCAGCATCCTTTCCCATCCCAAAACATCAGCATCCTTCTCCATCCCAAAACAGCAGCATCGTTTCCCATCCCAACACATCAGCATCCTTCCCCATCCCAACACAGCACCTTGTATCCCCATCCCAACACAGCAGCATCCTTCCCCATCCCTACACAGCACCTTCTGTCCCCAAACCAACACAACAGCATCCGTCCCCATCCCAACACAGCAGCATCCTTCCCCATCCAAACACAGCAGCAACATTCCCCATCCCAACACAGCAGCATCCTTCCCCATCCTAACACAGCAGCATCCTTCTCCATCCCAACACAGCATCTTCAGTCCCCATCCCAACACAGCAGCATCCTTCGCCATCCCAAGACATCAGCATCCTTGTCCATCCAAACACAGCAGCATCCTTCCCCATCCCAACACAGCACCTTCTGTCCCCATCCCAACGCAGCAGCATCCTTCTCCATCACAACAGAGCAGCATCATTCCCCATCCCAACACAGCAGCATCCTTCCCCATCCCAACACAGCAGCAACCTTCCCCATCCCAACACAGAAGCATGCTTCCCCATCCCAACACAGCAACATCCTTCTCCATCCAAACACAGCAGCATCCTTCCCCTTCCCAACAATGCAGCAACTTTCCCCATCCCAGCACAGCACCTTCTGTCCCCATCCCAACACAGCAGCATCCTTCTGCATCCCAACACAGCAGCATTATTCCCTATCCCAACAGAGCAGCATCCTTCCCCATTCCTACACAGCACCTTCTGTCTCCATCCCAACACAGCAGCATCCGTCCCTATCCCAACACAGCAGCATCCTTCCCCATCCCAATACAGAAGCACCTTTCCCTATCCCAACACAGTAGCATCCTTCGCCATCTAAGGAATGCAGCATCCTTCTCCATCCCAACACAGCAGCATCCTTCTCCATCCCAACACAGCAGCATCCTTTGCCATCCCAAGACAGCAGCATCCTGCTCAATCCCAACACAGCAGCATGCTTCCCCATCTCAACACAGCAACATCCTTCTCCATCCCAACACAGCAGCATCCTTCCCCTTCCCTACACAGCAGCATCCTTCTTCATCCCAACACAGCAGCATCCTTCCCCATCCCAACACAGCTGCATCCTTCCCCATCCCAAAACATCAGCATCCTTCTCCATCCCAAAACAGCACCTTTTGTCCCCATCCCAACACAGCAGCATCCTTCGCCATCCCAAGACATCAGCATCCTTCTCCATCCAAACACAGCAGCATCCTTCCCCTTCCAAACAATGCAGCAACTTTCCCCATCCCAGCACAGCACCTTCTGTCCCCATCCCAACACAGCAGCATCCTTCTGCATCCCAACACAGCAGCATTATTCCCTATCCCAACAGAGCAGCATCCTTCCCCATTCCTACACAGCACCTTCTGTCTCCATCCCAACACAGCAGCATCCGTCCCTATCCCCAAACAGCAGCATCCTTCCCCATCCCAACACAGAAGCACCTTTCCCTATCCCAACACAGTAGCATCCTTCTCCATCTAAGGAATGCAGCATCCTTCTCCATCCCAACACAGCAGCATCCTTCTCCATCCCAACACAGCAGCATCCTTTGCCATCCCAAGACAGCAGCATCCTGCTCAATCCCAACACAGCAGCATGCTTCCCCATCCCAACACAGCAACATCCTTCTCCATCCCAACACAGCAGCATGCTTCCCCTTCCTAACACAGCAGCATCCTTCTTCATCCCAACACAGCAGCATCCTTCCCCATCCCAACACAGCTGCATCCTTCCCCATCCCAAAACATCAGCATCCTTCGCCATCCCAAAACAGCAGCATCGTTCCCCATCCCAACACATCAGCATCCTTCCCCATCCCAACACAGCACCTTGTATCCCCATCCCAACACAGCAGCATCCTTCCCCATCCCTACACAGCACCTTCTGTCCCCAAACCAACACAACAGCATTCGTCCCCATCACAACACAGCAGCATTCTTCCCCATCCAAACACAGCAGCAACCTTCCCCATCCCAACATAGCAGCATCCTTTCCCATCCCAACACATCAGCATCCTTCTCCATCCCAACACAGCAGCATCCTTCCCCATCCTAACACAGCAGCATCCTTCTCCATCCCAACACAGCACCTTCTGTCCCCATCCTATCACAGCAGCATCCTTCCCCATCCCAAGACATCAGCATCCTTCTCCATCCCAACACAGCAGCATCCTTCCCCATCCCAAAACAGCAGCATCCTTCCCCATCCCAACACAGCACCTTCTGTCCCCATCCCAACGCAGCAGCATCCTTCTCCATCTCAACAGAGCAGCATCCTTCCCCATCCCAACACCGCAGCGTCCTTCCCCATCCCAACACAGCAACTTCTATCCCCATCCCATCACGTCAGCATCCTTCCCCATCCCAACACAGCACCTTCTGTCCCCATCCCAACACAGCAGCATCCGTCCCCATCCCAACACAGCAGCATCTTCCCCATCCCAAAACAGCAGCATCCTTTCCCTTCCCAACACAGCAGCATCCGTCCCCATCTCAACACAGCAGCATCCTTCCCCTTCCAAAAACAACAGCATCCTTCCGCATCCCAACACAGCAGCATCCTTCCCCTTTCCAACACAGCAGCATCCTTCCCCTTTGCAACACAGCAGCATCCTTCCCCATCCCAACACAACAGCATCCTTCCTCATCCCAACACAGCAGCATCCTTCCCCATCCCAACACAGCACCTTCGATCCCCATCCCATCACAGCAGCATCCTTCCCCATCCCAACACAGCACCTTCTGTCCCCATCTCAAAACAGCATCATCCTTCTTCATCCCAACACAGCAGCATCCTTCCCCATCCTAACACAGCAGCATCGTTCACCATCCCAACACAGCAGCATCCGTCCCCATCCCAACACAGCAGCATCTTCCCCATCCCAACACAGCAGCATCCCTCCCCATCCCAATACAGCAGCATCCTTCCTCTTCCCAACACAGAACATCCCTCCCCTTCCCAACACAGCAGCATCTTTCCCTATCCCAACACAGCAGCATTCTTCCCCATCCCAACACATCAGCATCCTTCTCCATCCCAAAACAGCAACATTGTTCCCTATCCCAACACATCAGCATCCTTCCCCATCCCAACACAGCACCTTGTATCCCCATCCCAAAACAGCAGCATCCTTCCTGATCCCAAAATAGCAGCATCCTTCACAATCCCTACACAGCACCTTCTGTCCCCATCCCAACACAGCAGCATCCTTCCCCATATCAACACAGCAGCAAGCTTCCCCATCCCAACACAGCAGCAAACTTTCCCTTCCCAACACAGCAGCATCCTTCCTCTTCCCAAAACAGCATCATCACGCCCCTTCCCAAAAAACCAGCATCCCTCCCATCCCAACGCAGCAGCATCCTTCCCCATTCCAACACAGCAGCATCCCTCCCCATCCCCATACAACAGAATCCTTCCTCTTCCCAACACAGAACATCCCTCCCCTTCCCAACACAGCAGCATCTTTCCCTATCCCAACACAGCAGCATCCTTCTCCATCCAAACACAGCAGCATCCGTCCCACTTCCAATACAGCAGCATCCTTCATATTCCCAACACAGCAGCATCCCTCCCCTTCACAACACAGCAGCATCCTTCACCATCCCAACACAGCAGCATCCTTCCCCATCCCAAGACAGCAGCATCCATCTCAATCCCATCACAGCAGAATCCTTCCTCATTTAAACACAGCAGCATCCTTCTCCATCCCAAAACAGCAGCATCCTTCCCCATCCCAACACAAGAGCATCTGTCCCCATCCCAACACAGCAGCATCCTTCCCCATCCCAACACAGCAGCAACGTTCCCCATCCCAAAATAGAAGCATGCTTCCCAATCCCAACACAGCAGCATCCTTCTCCATCCCAAAACAGCAGCATCCTTTCCCTTCCCAACACAGCAGCATCCTTCCCCTTCCCAAAACAGCAGCATCCCTCCCTTTCGCAAAACAGCAACATCCCTCCCCTTCCCAACACAGCAGCATCCTGCTCAATCCCAACACAGCAGCATGCTTCCCCATCCCAACACAGCAACATCCTTCTCCATCCCAAAACAGCAGCATCCTTCCCCTTCCCTACACAGCAGCATCCTTCTTCATCCCAACACAGCAGCCTCCTTCCCCATCCCAACACAGCTGCATCCTTCCCCATCCCAAAACATCAGCATCCTTCTCCATCCCAAAACAGCAGCATCGTTCCCCATCCCAACACATCAGCATCCTTCCCCATCCCAACACAGCACCTTGTATCCCCATCCCAACGCAGCAGCATCCTTCCCCATCCCTACACAGCACCTTCTGTCCCCAAACCAACACAACAGCATTCGTCCCCATCACAACACAGCAGCATTCTTCCCCATCCAAACAAAGCAGCAACCTTCCCCATCCCAACATAGCAGCATCCTTACCCATCCCAACACATCAGCATCCTTCTCCATCCCAACACAGCAGCATCCTTCCCCATCCTAACCCAGCAGCATCCTTCTCCATCCCAACACAGCACCTTCTGTCCCCATCCCAACACAGCAGCATCCTTCCCGATCCCAAAACAGCAGCATCCTTCCCCATCCCAACACAGCACCTTCTGTCCCCATCCCAACGCAGCAGCATCCTTCTCCATCTCAACAGAGCAGCATCCTTCCCCATCCCAACACAGCAGCGTCCTTCCCCATCCCAACACAGCAGCATCCTTTGCCATCCCAAGACAGCAGCAGCCTGCTCAATCCCAACACAGCAGCATGCTTCCCCACCCCAACACAGCAACATCCTTCTCCATCCCAACACAGCAGCATCCTTCCCCTTCCCTACACAGCAGCATCCTTCTTCATCCCAACACAGCAGCATCCTTCCCCATCCCAACACAGCTGCATCCTTCCCCATCCCAAAACATCAGTATCCTTCTCCATCCCAAAACAGCACCTTTTGTCCCCATCCCAACACAGCAGCATCCTTCGCCATCCCAAGACATCAGCATCCTTCTCCATCCAAACACAGCAGCATCCTTCCCCTTCCAAACAATGCAGCAACTTTCCCCATCCCAGCACAGCACCTTCTGTCCCCATCCCAACACAGCAGCATCCTTCTGCATCCCAACACAGCAGCATTATTCCCTATCCCAACAGAGCAGCATCCTTCCCCATTCCTACACAGCACCTTCTGTCTCCATCCCAACACAGCAGCATCCGTCCCTATCCCCAAACAGCAGCATCCTTCCCCATCCCAACACAGAAGCACCTTTCCCTATCCCAACACAGTAGCATCCTTCTCCATCTAAGGAATGCAGCATCCTTCTCCATCCCAACACAGCAGCATCCTTCTCCATCCCAACACAGCAGCATCCTTTGCCATCCCAAGACAGCAGCATCCTGCTCAATCCCAACACAGCAGCATGCTTCCCCATCCCAACACAGCAACATCCTTCTCCATCCCAACACAGCAGCATGCTTCCCCTTCCTAACACAGCAGCATCCTTCTTCATCCCAACACAGCAGCATCCTTCCCCATCCCAACACAGCTGCATCCTTCCCCATCCCAAAACATCAGCATCCTTCTCCATCCCAAAACAGCAGCATCGTTCCCCATCCCAACACATCAGCATCCTTCCCCATCCCAACACAGCACCTTGTATCCCCATCCCAACACAGCAGCATCCTTCCCCATCCCTACACAGCACCTTCTGTCCCCAAACCAACACAACAGCATTCGTCCCCATCACAACACAGCAGCATTCTTCCCCATCCAAACACAGCAGCAACCTTCCCCATCCCAACATAGCAGCATCCTTTCCCATCCCAACACATCAGCATCCTTCTCCATCCCAACACAGCAGCATCCTTCCCCATCCTAACACAGCAGCATCCTTCTCCATCCCAACACAGCACCTTCTGTCCCCATCCTATCACAGCAGCATCCTTCCCCATCCCAAGACATCAGCATCCTTCTCCATCCCAACACAGCAGCATCCTTCCCCATCCCAAAACAGCAGCATCCTTCCCCATCCCAACACAGCACCTTCTGTCCCCATCCCAACGCAGCAGCATCCTTCTCCATCTCAACAGAGCAGCATCCTTCCCCATCCCAACACCGCAGCGTCCTTCCCCATCCCAACACAGCAACTTCTATCCCCATCCCATCACGTCAGCATCCTTCCCCATCCCAACACAGCACCTTCTGTCCCCATCCCAACACAGCAGCATCCGTCCCCATCCCAACACAGCAGCATCTTCCCCATCCCAAAACAGCAGCATCCTTTCCCTTCCCAACACAGCAGCATCCGTCCCCATCTCAACACAGCAGCATCCTTCCCCTTCCAAAAACAACAGCATCCTTCCGCATCCCAACACAGCAGCATCCTTCCCCTTTCCAACACAGCAGCATCCTTCCCCTTTGCAACACAGCAGCATCCTTCCCCATCCCAACACAACAGCATCCTTCCTCATCCCAACACAGCAGCATCCTTCCCCATCCCAACACAGCACCTTCGATCCCCATCCCATCACAGCAGCATCCTTCCCCATCCCAACACAGCACCTTCTGTCCCCATCTCAAAACAGCATCATCCTTCTTCATCCCAACACAGCAGCATCCTTCCCCATCCTAACACAGCAGCATCGTTCACCATCCCAACACAGCAGCATCCGTCCCCATCCCAACACAGCAGCATCTTCCCCATCCCAACACAGCAGCATCCCTCCCCATCCCAATACAGCAGCATCCTTCCTCTTCCCAACACAGAACATCCCTCCCCTTCCCAACACAGCAGCATCTTTCCCTATCCCAACACAGCAGCATTCTTCCCCATCCCAACACATCAGCATCCTTCTCCATCCCAAAACAGCAACATTGTTCCCTATCCCAACACATCAGCATCCTTCCCCATCCCAACACAGCACCTTGTATCCCCATCCCAAAACAGCAGCATCCTTCCTGATCCCAAAATAGCAGCATCCTTCACAATCCCTACACAGCACCTTCTGTCCCCATCCCAACACAGCAGCATCCTTCCCCATATCAACACAGCAGCAAGCTTCCCCATCCCAACACAGCAGCAAACTTTCCCTTCCCAACACAGCAGCATCCTTCCTCTTCCCAAAACAGCATCATCACGCCCCTTCCCAAAAAACCAGCATCCCTCCCATCCCAACGCAGCAGCATCCTTCCCCATTCCAACACAGCAGCATCCCTCCCCATCCCCATACAACAGAATCCTTCCTCTTCCCAACACAGAACATCCCTCCCCTTCCCAACACAGCAGCATCTTTCCCTATCCCAACACAGCAGCATCCTTCTCCATCCAAACACAGCAGCATCCGTCCCACTTCCAATACAGCAGCATCCTTCATATTCCCAACACAGCAGCATCCCTCCCCTTCACAACACAGCAGCATCCTTCACCATCCCAACACAGCAGCATCCTTCCCCATCCCAAGACAGCAGCATCCATCTCAATCCCATCACAGCAGAATCCTTCCTCATTTAAACACAGCAGCATCCTTCTCCATCCCAAAACAGCAGCATCCTTCCCCATCCCAACACAAGAGCATCTGTCCCCATCCCAACACAGCAGCATCCTTCCCCATCCCAACACAGCAGCAACGTTCCCCATCCCAAAATAGAAGCATGCTTCCCAATCCCAACACAGCAGCATCCTTCTCCATCCCAAAACAGCAGCATCCTTTCCCTTCCCAACACAGCAGCATCCTTCCCCTTCCCAAAACAGCAGCATCCCTCCCTTTCGCAAAACAGCAACATCCCTCCCCTTCCCAACACAGCAGCATCCTGCTCAATCCCAACACAGCAGCATGCTTCCCCATCCCAACACAGCAACATCCTTCTCCATCCCAAAACAGCAGCATCCTTCCCCTTCCCTACACAGCAGCATCCTTCTACATCCCAACACAGCAGCCTCCTTCCCCATCCCAACACAGCTGCATCCTTCCCCATCCCAAAACATCAGCATCCTTCTCCATCCCAAAACAGCAGCATCGTTCCCCATCCCAACACATCAGCATCCTTCCCCATCCCAACACAGCACCTTGAATCCCCATCCCAACGCAGCAGCATCCTTCCCCATCCCTACACAGCACCTTCTGTCCCCAAACCAACACAACAGCATTCGTCCCCATCACAACACAGCAGCATTCTTCCCCATCCAAACAAAGCAGCAACCTTCCCCATCCCAACATAGCAGCATCCTTTCCCATCCCAACACATCAGCATCCTTCTCCATCCCAACACAGCAGCATCCTTCCCCATCCTAACCCAGCAGCATCCTTCTCCATCCCAACACAGCACCTTCTGTCCCCATCCCAACACAGCAGCATCCTTCCCGATCCCAAAACAGCAGCATCCTTCCCCATCCCAACACAGCACCTTCTGTCCCCATCCCAACGCAGCAGCATCCTTCTCCATCTCAACAGAGCAGCATCCTTCCCCATCCCAACACAGCAGCGTCCTTCCCCATCCGAACACAGCAGCATCCTTTGCCATCCCAAGACAGCAGCAGCCTGCTCAATCCCAACACAGCAGCATGCTTCCCCACCCCAACACAGCAACATCCTTCTCCATCCCAACACAGCAGCATCCTTCCCCTTCCCTACACAGCAGCATCCTTCTTCATCCCAACACAGCAGCATCCTTCCCCATCCCAACACAGCTGCATCCTTCCCCATCCCAAAACATCAGCATCCTTCTCCATCCCAAAACAGCAGCATCGTTCCCCATCCCAACACATCAGCATCCTTCCCCATCCCAACACAGCACCTTTTATCCCCATCCCAACACAGCAGCATCCTTCCCCATCCCTACACAGCACCTTCTGTCCCCAAACCAACACAACAGCATTCGTCCCCATCACAACACAGCAGCATTCTTCCCCATCCAAACAAAGCAGCAACCTTCCCCATCCCAACATAGCAGCATCCTTTCCCATCCCAACACATCAGCATCCTTCTCCATCCCAACACAGCAGCATCCTTCCCCATCCTAACCCAGCAGCATCCTTCTCCATCCCAACACAGCACCTTCTGTCCCCATCCTATCACAGCAGCATCCTTCCCCATCCCAAGACATCAGCATCCTTCTCCATCCCAACACAGCAGCATCCTTCCCGATCCCAAAACAGCAGCATCCTTCCCCATCCCAACACAGCACCTTATGTCCCCATCCCAACGCAGCAGCATCCTTCTCCATCTCAACAGAGCAGCATCCTTCCCCATCCCAACACAGCAGCGTCCTTCCCCATCCCAACACAGCAGCATCCTTTGCCATCCCAAGACAGCAGCAGCCTGCTCAATCCCAACACAGCAGCATGCTTCCCCACCCCAACACAGCAACATCCTTCTCCATCCCAACACAGCAGCATCCTTCCCCTTCCCTACACAGCAGCATCCTTCTTCATCCCAACACAGCAGCATCCTTCCCCATCCCAACACAGCTGCATCCTTCCCCATCCCAAAACATCAGCATCCTTCTCCATCCCAAAACAGCAGCATCGTTCCCCATCCCAACACATCAGCATCCTTCCCCATCCCAACACAGCACCTTGTATCCCCATCCCAACACAGCAGCATCCTTCCCCATCCCTACACAGCACCTTCTGTCCCCAAACCAACACAACAGCATTCGTCCCCATCACAACACAGCAGCATTCTTCCCCATCCAAACACAGCAGCAACCTTCCCCATCCCAACATAGCAGCATCCTTTCCCATCCCAACACATCAGCATCCTTCTCCATCCCAACACAGCAGCATCCTTCCCCATCCTAACACAGCAGCATCCTTCTCCATCCCAACACAGCACCTTCTGTCCCCATCCTATCACAGCAGCATCCTTCCCCATCCCAAGACATCAGCATCCTTCTCCATCCCAACACAGCAGCATCCTTCCCCATCCCAAAACAGCAGCATCCTTCCCCATCCCAACACAGCACCTTCTGTCCCCATCCCAACGCAGCAGCATCCTTCTCCATCTCAACAGAGCAGCATCCTTCCCCATCCCAACACCGCAGCGTCCTTCCCCATCCCAACACAGCAACTTCTATCCCCATCCCATCACGTCAGCATCCTTCCCCATCCCAACACAGCAGCATCTTCCCCATCCCAAAACAGCAGCATCCTTTCCCTTCCCAACACAGCAGCATCCGTCCCCATCTCAACACAGCAGCATCCTTCCCCTTCCAAAAACAACAGCATCCTTCCGCATCCCAACACAGCAGCATCCTTCCCCTTTCCAACACAGCAGCATCCTTCCCCTTTGCAACACAGCAGCATCCTTCCCCATCCCAACACAATAGCATCCTTCCTCATCCCAACACAGCAGCATCCTTCCCCATCCTAACACAGCACCTTCGATCCCCATCCCATCACAGCAGCATCCTTCCCCATCCCAACACAGCACCTTCTGTCCCCATCTCAAAACAGCATCATCCTTCTTCATCCCAACACAGCAGCATCCTTCCCCATCCTAACACAGCAGCATCGTTCACCATCCCAACACAGCAGCATCCGTCCCCATCACAACGCAGCAGCATCTTCCCCATCCCAACACAGCAGCATCCCTCCCCATCCCAATACAGCAGCATCCTTCCTCTTCCCAACACAGAACATCCCTCCCCTTCCCAACACAGCAGCATCTTTCCCTATCCCAACACAGCAGCATTCTTCCCCATCCCAACACATCAGCATCCTTCTCCATCCCAAAACAGCAACATTGTTCCCTATCCCAACACATCAGCATCCTTCCCCATCCCAACACAGCACCTTGTATCCCCATCCCAAAACAGCAGCATCCTTCCTGATCCCAAAATAGCAGCATCCTTCACAATCCCTACACAGCACCTTCTGTCCCCATCCCAACACAGCAGCATCCTTCCCCATATCAACACAGCAGCAAGCTTTCCCATCCCAACACAGCAGCATTCTTTCCCTTCCCAACACAGCAGCATCCTTCCTCTTCCCAAAACAGCATCATCACGCCCCTTCCCAAAAAACCAGCATCCCTCCCATCCCAACGCAGCAGCATCCTTCCCCATTCCAACACAGCAGCATCCCTCCCCATCCCCATACAGCAGAATCCTTCCTCTTCCCAACACAGAACATCCCTCCCCTTCCCAACACAGCAGCATCTTTCCCTATCCCAACACAGCAGCATCCTTCTCCATCCAAACACAGCAGCATCCGTCCCAATTCCAATACAGCAGCATCCTTCATATTCCCAACACAGCAGCATCCCTCCCCTTCACAACACAGCAGCATCCTTCACCATCCCAACACAGCAGCATCCTTCCCCATCCCAAGACAGCAGCATCCATCTCAATCCCATCACAGCAGCATCCTTCCTCATTTAAACACAGCAGCATGCTTCCCCATCCCAACACAGCAACATCCTTCTCCATCCCAACACAGCAGCATGCTTCCCCTTCCTAACACAGCAGCATCCTTCTTCATCCCAACACAGCAGCATCCTTCCCCATCCCAACACAGCTGCATCCTTCCCCATCCCAAAACATCAGCATCCTTCGCCATCCCAAAACAGCAGCATCGTTCCCCATCCCAACACATCAGCATCCTTCCCCATCCCAACACAGCACCTTGTATCCCCATCCCAACACAGCAGCATCCTTCCCCATCCCTACACAGCACCTTCTGTCCCCAAACCAACACAACAGCATTCGTCCCCATCACAACACAGCAGCATTCTTCCCCATCCAAACACAGCAGCAACCTTCCCCATCCCAACATAGCAGCATCCTTTCCCATCCCAACACATCAGCATCCTTCTCCATCCCAACACAGCAGCATCCTTCCCCATCCTAACACAGCAGCATCCTTCTCCATCCCAACACAGCACCTTCTGTCCCCATCCTATCACAGCAGCATCCTTCCCCATCCCAAGACATCAGCATCCTTCTCCATCCCAACACAGCAGCATCCTTCCCCATCCCAAAACAGCAGCATCCTTCCCCATCCCAACACAGCACCTTCTGTCCCCATCCCAACGCAGCAGCATCCTTCTCCATCTCAACAGAGCAGCATCCTTCCCCATCCCAACACCGCAGCGTCCTTCCCCATCCCAACACAGCAACTTCTATCCCCATCCCATCACGTCAGCATCCTTCCCCATCCCAACACAGCACCTTCTGTCCCCATCCCAACACAGCAGCATCCGTCCCCATCCCAACACAGCAGCATCTTCCCCATCCCAAAACAGCAGCATCCTTTCCCTTCCCAACACAGCAGCATCCGTCCCCATCTCAACACAGCAGCATCCTTCCCCTTCCAAAAACAACAGCATCCTTCCGCATCCCAACACAGCAGCATCCTTCCCCTTTCCAACACAGCAGCATCCTTCCCCTTTGCAACACAGCAGCATCCTTCCCCATCCCAACACAACAGCATCCTTCCTCATCCCAACACAGCAGCATCCTTCCCCATCCCAACACAGCACCTTCGATCCCCATCCCATCACAGCAGCATCCTTCCCCATCCCAACACAGCACCTTCTGTCCCCATCTCAAAACAGCATCATCCTTCTTCATCCCAACACAGCAGCATCCTTCCCCATCCTAACACAGCAGCATCGTTCACCATCCCAACACAGCAGCATCCGTCCCCATCCCAACACAGCAGCATCTTCCCCATCCCAACACAGCAGCATCCCTCCCCATCCCAATACAGCAGCATCCTTCCTCTTCCCAACACAGAACATCCCTCCCCTTCCCAACACAGCAGCATCTTTCCCTATCCCAACACAGCAGCATTCTTCCCCATCCCAACACATCAGCATCCTTCTCCATCCCAAAACAGCAACATTGTTCCCTATCCCAACACATCAGCATCCTTCCCCATCCCAACACAGCACCTTGTATCCCCATCCCAAAACAGCAGCATCCTTCCTGATCCCAAAATAGCAGCATCCTTCACAATCCCTACACAGCACCTTCTGTCCCCATCCCAACACAGCAGCATCCTTCCCCATATCAACACAGCAGCAAGCTTCCCCGTCCCAACACAGCAGCAAACTTTCCCTTCCCAACGCAGCAGCATCCTTCCCCATTCCAACACAGCAGCATCCCTCCCCATCCCCATACAACAGAATCCTTCCTCTTCCCAACACAGAACATCCCTCCCCTTCCCAACACAGCAGCATCTTTCCCTATCCCAACACAGCAGCATCCTTCTCCATCCAAACACAGCAGCATCCGTCCCACTTCCAATACAGCAGCATCCTTCATATTCCCAACACAGCAGCATCCCTCCCCTTCACAACACAGCAGCATCCTTCACCATCCCAACACAGCAGCATCCTTCCCCATCCCAAGACAGCAGCATCCATCTCAATCCCATCACAGCAGAATCCTTCCTCATTTAAACACAGCAGCATCCTTCTCCATCCCAAAACAGCAGCATCCTTCCCCATCCCAACACAAGAGCATCTGTCCCCATCCCAACACAGCAGCATCCTTCCCCATCCCAACACAGCAGCAACGTTCCCCATCCCAAAATAGAAGCATGCTTCCCAATCCCAACACAGCAGCATCCTTCTCCATCCCAAAACAGCAGCATCCTTTCCCTTCCCAACACAGCAGCATCCTTCCCCTTCCCAAAACAGCAGCATCCCTCCCTTTCGCAAAACAGCAACATCCCTCCCCTTCCCAACACAGCAGCATCCTGCTCAATCCCAACACAGCAGCATGCTTCCCCATCCCAACACAGCAACATCCTTCTCCATCCCAACACAGCAGCATCCTTCCCCTTCCCTACACAGCAGCATCCTTCTTCATCCCAACACAGCAGCCTCCTTCCCCATCCCAACACAGCTGCATCCTTCCCCATCCCAAAACATCAGCATCCTTCTCCATCCCAAAACAGCAGCATCGTTCCCCATCCCAACACATCAGCATCCTTCCCCATCCCAACACAGCACCATGAATCCCCATCCCAACACAGCAGCATCCTTCCCCATCCCAACACAGCACCTTCTGTCCCCAAACCAACACAACAGCATTCGTCCCCATCACAACACAGCAGCATTCTTCCCCATCCAAACAAAGCAGCAACCTTCCCCATCCCAACATAGCAGCATCCTTTCCCATCCCAACACATCAGCATCCTTCTCCATCCCAACACAGCAGCATCCTTCCCCATCCTAACCCAGCAGCATCCTTCTCCATCCCAACACAGCACCTTCTGTCCCCATCCCAACACAGCAGCATCCTTCCCGATCCCAAAACAGCAGCATCCTTCCCCATCCCAACACAGCACCTTCTGTCCCCATCCCAACGCAGCAGCATCCTTCTCCATCTCAACAGAGCAGCATCCTTCCCCATCCCAACACAGCAGCGTCCTTCCCCATCCCAACACAGCAGCATCCTTTGCCATCCCAAGACAGCAGCAGCCTGCTCAATCCCAACACAGCAGCATGCTTCCCCACCCCAACACAGCAGCAAACTTCCACATCCCAACATAGCAGCATCCTTTCCCATCCCAACACATCAGCATCCTTCTCCATCCCAACACAGCAGCATCCTTCTCCATCCCAACATAGCACCTTCTGTCCCCATCCTATCACAGCAGCATCCTTCCCCATCCCAAGACATCAGCATCCTTCTCCATCCCAATACAGCAGCATCCTTCCCCATCCCAAAACAGCAGCATCCTTCCCCATCCCAACACAGCACCTTCTGTCCCCATCCCAACGCAGCAGCATCCTTCTCCATCTCAACAGAGCAGCATCCTTCCCCATCCCAACACAGCAGCGTCCTTCCCCATCCCAACACAGCAACTTCTATCCCCATCCCATCACGTCAGCATCCTTCCCCATCCCAACACAGCACCTTCTGTCCCCATCCCAACACAGCAGCATCCGTCCCCATCCCAACACAGCAGCATCTTCCCCATCCCAAAACAGCAGCATCCTTTCCCTTCCCAACACAGCAGCATCCGTCCCCATCTCAACACAGCAGCATCCTTCCCCTTCCAAAAACAACAGCATCCTTCCGCATCCCAACACAGCAGCATCCTTCCCCTTTCCAACACAGCAGCATCCTTCCCCTTTGCAACACAGCAGCATCCTTCCCCTTTGCAACACAGCAGCATCCTTCCCCATCCCAACACAACAGCATCCTTCCTTATCCCAACACAGCAGCATCCTTCCCCATCCCAACACAGCACCTTCGATCCCCATCCCATCACAGCAGCATCCTTCCCCATCCCAACACAGCACCTTCTGTCCCCATCTCAAAACAGCATCATCCTTCTTCATCCCAACACAGCAGCATCCTTCCCCATCCTAACACAGCAGCATCGTTCACCATCCCAACACAGCAGCATCCGTCCCCATCCCAACACAGCAGCATCTTTCCCCATCCCAACACAGCACCTTGTATCCCCATCCCAACACAGCAGCATCCTTCCCCATCCCTACACAGCACCTTCTGTCCCCAAACCAACACAACAGCATTCATCCCCATCACAACACAGCAGCATTCTTCCCCATCCAAACACAGCAGCAAACTTCCACATCCCAACATAGCAGCATCCTTTCCCATCCCAACACATCAGCATCCTTCTCCATCCCAACACAGCAGCATCATTCTCCATCCCAACATAGCACCTTCTGTCCCCATCCTATCACAGCAGCATCCTTCCCCATCCCAAGACATCAGCATCCTTCTCCATCCCAATACAGCAGCATTCTTCCCCATCCCAAAACAGCAGCATCCTTCCCCATCCCAACACAGCACCTTCTGTCCCCATCCCAACGCAGCAGCATCCTTCTCCATCTCAACAGAGCAGCATCCTTCCCCATCCCAACACAGCAGCGTCCTTCCCCATCCCAACACAGCAACTTCTATCCCCATCCCATCACGTCAGCATCCTTCCCCATCCCAACACAGCACCTTCTGTCCCCATCCCAACACAGCAGCATCCGTCCCCATCCCAACACAGCAGCATCTTCCCCATCCCAAAACAGCAGCATCCTTTCCCTTCCCAACAAAGCAGCATCCGTCCCCATCTCAACACAGCAGCATCCTTCCCCTTCCAAAAACAACAGCATCCTTCCGCATCCCAACACAGCAGCATCCTTCCCCTTTCCAACACAGCAGCATCCTTCCCCTTTGCAACACAGCAGCATCCTTCCCCTTTGCAACACAGCAGCATCCTTCCCCATCCCAACACAACAGCATCCTTCCTTATCCCAACACAGCAGCATCCTTCCCCATCCCAACACAGCACCTTCGATCCCCATCCCATCACAGCAGCATCCTTCCCCATCCCAACACAGCACCTTCTGTCCCCATCTCAAAACAGCATCATCCTTCTTCATCCCAACACAGCAGCATCCTTCCCCATCCTAACACAGCAGCATCGTTCACCATCCCAACACAGCAGCATCCGTCCCCATCCCAACACAGCAGCATCTTCCCCATCCCAACACAGCAGCATTCCTCCCCATCCCAATACAGCAGCATCCTTGCTCTTCCCAACACAGAACATCCCTCCCCTTCCCAACACAGCAGCATCTTTCCCTATCCCAACACAGCAGCATTCTTCCCCATCCCAACACATCAGCATCCTTCTCCATCCCAAAACAGCAACATTGTTCCCTATCCCAACACATCAGCATCCTTCCCCATCCCAACACAGCACCTTGTATCCCCATCCCAAAACAGCAGCATCCTTCCTGATCCCAAAATAGCAGCATCCTTCACAATCCCTACACAGCACCTTCTGTCCCCATCCCAACACAGCAGCATCCTTCCCCATATCAACACAGCAGCAAGCTTCCCCATCCCAACACAGCAGCAAACTTTCCCTTCCCAACACAGCAGCATCCTTCCTCTTCCCAAAACAGCATCATCACGCCCCTTCCCAAAAAACCAGCATCCCTCCCATCCCAACGCAGCAGCATCCTTCCCCATTCCAACACAGCAGCATCCCTCCCCATCCCTATACAGCAGAATCCTTCCTCTTCCCAACACAGAACATCCCTCCCCTTCCCAACACAGCAGCATCTTTCCCTATCCCAACACAGCAGCATCCTTCTCCATCCAAACACAGCAGCATCCGTCCCAATTCCAATACAGCAGCATCCTTCATATTCCCAACACAGCAGCATCCCTCCCCTTCACAACACAGCAGCATCCTTCACCATCCCAACACAGCAGCATCCTTCCCCATCCCAAGACAGCAGCATCCATCTCAATCCCATCACAGCAGCATCCTTCCTCATTTAAACACAGCAGCATCCTTCTCCATCCCAAAACAGCAGCATCCTTCCCCATCCCAACACAGCAGCAACGTTCCCCATCCCAAAATAGAAGCATGCTTCCCAATCCCAACACAGCAGCATCCTTCTCCATCCCAAAACAGAAGCATCCTTTCCCTTCCCAACACAGCAGCATCCTTCCCCTTCCCAAAACAGCAGCATCCCTCCCTTTCGCAAAACAGCAGCATCCCTCCCCTTCCCAACACAGCAGCATCCTTCCCATTCCAACACAGCAGCATCCATCCTCTTCCCAACACAACAGCAACCCTCCCCTTCCCAACACAGCAGCATCCTGCCCTATCCGAACACTGTAGCAACCTCCCCATCCCAACACAGCAGCGTCCTTCATCATCCCAACACAGCAGCATCCTTCTCCATCCCAACACAGCGGCAACCTTCCCCGTCCCAACATAGCAGCATCCTTCTCCATCCCAACACAGCAGCCTTCTTCCCCATCCCAAGACAGCAGCATCCTGCTCAATCACAACACAGCAGCATTCTTTCTCATCCCAACACAGCAGCATCCTTCTCCATCCCAAAACAGCAGCATCCTTTCCCTTCCCAACACAGCAGCATCCTTCCCCTTCCCAAAACAGCAGCATCCGTCCCTTTCGCAAAACAGCAGCATCCCTCCCCTTCCCAACACAGCAGCATCCTTCCCATTCCAACACAGCAGCATCCGTCCTCTTCCCAACACAACAGCAACCCTCCCCTTCCCAACACAGCAGCATCCTTCCCTATCCCAACACAGTAGCATCCTCCCCATCCCAACACAGCAGCGTCCTTCATCATCCCAACACAGCAGCATCCTTCTCCATCCCAACACAGCGGCAACCTTCCCCGTCCCAACACAGCAGCATCCTTCTCCATCCCAACACAGCAGCCTTCTTCCCCATCCCAAGACAGCAGCATCCTGCTCAATCACAACACAGCAGCATTCTTTCTCATCCCAACACAGCCGCATCCTTCTCCATCCCAACACGGCAGCATCCTTCCCTATCCCAACACAACAGCATCCGTCCCCATCCCAACACAGCAACATCCTTCCCCATCCAAACACAGCAGCAACCTTCCCCATCCCAATCACAAGCATGCTTCCCCATCCCAACACAGCAACATCCTTCTCCATCCCAACACAGCAGCATCCTTCCCCTTCCCAACAATGCAGCATCCTTCCCCATCCCAACACAGCACCTTCTGTCCCCATCCCAACACAGCAGCATCCTTCTGCATCCCAACACAGCAGCATTATTCCCTATCCCAACATAGCAGCGTCCTTCCCCATTCCTAAACAGCACCTTCTGTCTCCATCCCAACACAGCAGCATCCGTCCCTATCCCAACACAGCAGCATCCTTCCCCATCCCAACACAGAAGCATCTTTCCCTATCCCAACACAGTACCATCCTTCTCCAACCCGACACAGAAGCATCCTTTGCCATCCCAAGACAGCAGCATCCTGCTCAATCCCAACACAGCAGCATGCTTCCCCTTCCCTAGACAGCAGCATCCTTCTTCATTACAACACAGCAGCATCCTTCCCCATCCCAACAGAGCAGCCTCCTTCCCCATCCCAAAACATCAGCATCCTTCTCCATCCCAAAACAGCAGCATCGTTCCCCATCCCAACACAGCAGCATCCTTCCCCATCCCTACACGGCACCTTCTGTCCCCAAACCAACACAACAGCATCTGTCCCCATCACAACACAGCAGCATCCTTCCCCATCCAAACACAGCACCAACCTTCCCCATCCCAACATTAGCAGCATCCTTCCCCATCCCAACACATCAGCATCCTTCTCCATCCCAACACAGCAGCATCCTTCCCCATCCTAACACAGCAGCATCCTTCTCCATCCCAACACAGCACCTTCTGTCCCCATCCCAACACAGCAGCATTCTTCCCCATCCCAACACAGCAGCATCCTTCTCCATCCCAACACAGCACCTTCTGTCCCCATCCCAACGCAGCAGCATCCTTCTCCATCTCAACAGGGCAGCATCCTTCCCCATCCCAACGCAGCCTCCTTCCCCATCCCAACACAGCAACTTCTATCCCCATCCCATCACGTCAGCATCCTTCCCCATCCCAACACAGCACCTTCTGTCCCCATCCCAACACAGCAGCATCCGTCCCCATCCCAACACAGCAGCATCTTCCCCATCCCAACACAGCAGCATTCTTTCCCTTCCCAACACAGCAGCATCCATCCCCATCTCAACACAGCAGCATCCTTCCCCTTCCAAAAACAACAGCATCCTTCCGCATCCCAACACAGCAGCATCCTTCCCCTTTCCAACACAGCAGCATCCTTCCCCATCCCAACACAATAGCATCCTTCCTCATCCCAACACAGCAGCATCCTTCACCATCCCAACACAGCACCTTCTATCCCCATCCCATCGCAGCAGCATCCTTCCCCATCCCAACACAGCACCTTCTGTCCCCATCTCAAAACAGCATCATCCTTCTTCATCCCAACACAGCAGCATCCTTCCCCATCCTAACACAGCAGCATCGTTCACCATCCCAACACAGCAGCATCCGTCCCCATCCCAACACAGCAGCATCTTCCCCATCCCAACACAGCAGCATCCCTCCCCATCCCAATACAGCAGCATCCTTCCTCTTCCCAACACAGAACATCCCTCCCCTTCCTAACACAGCAGCATCTTTCCCTATCCCAACACAGCAGCAACCTTCCCCATCCCAACACAGCAGCAAACTTTCCCTTCCCAACACAGCAGCATCCTTCCTCTTCCCAAATCAGCATCATCACGCCCCTTCCCAAAAAACCAGCATCCCTCCCATCCCAACACAGCAGCATCCTTCCCCATCCCAACACAGCAGCATGCCTCCCCATCCCCATACAGCAGCATCCTTCCTCTTCCCAACACAAAACATCCCTCCCCTTCCCAACACAGCAGCATCTTTCCCTATCCCAACACAGCAGCATCCTTCTCCATCCAAACACAGCAGCATCCGTCGTCATTCCAATACAGCAGCATCCTTCATATTCCCAACACAGCAGCATCCCTCCCCTTCCCAGCACAGCAGCATCCTTCACCATCCCAACACAGCAGCATCCTTCCCCATCCCAAGAGAGCAGCATCCTTCTCAATCCCAACACAGCAGCATCCTTCCTCATTTAAACACAGCAGCATCCTTCTCCATCCCAAAGCAGCAGCATCCTTCCCCATCCCAACACAAGAGCATCTGTCCCCATTCCAACACAGCAGCATCCTTCCACATCCCAACACAGCAGCAACATTCCCCATCCCAACACAGCAGCATCCTTCTCCATCCCAAAAGAGCAGCATCCTTTCCCTTCCCAACACAGCAGCAACACTCCCCTTCCCAACACAGCAGCATCCTTCCCTATCCCAACACAGTAGCATCCCCCCCATCCCAACACAGCAGCATCCTTCATCATCCCAACACAGCAGCATCCTTCTCCATCCGAACACAGCGGCAACCTTCCCCGTCCCAACACAGCAGAATCCTTCACCATCCCAACACAGCAGCCTTCTTCCCCATCCCAAGACAGCAGCATCCTGCTCAATCACAACACAGCAGCATTCTTTCTCATCCCAACACGGCAGCATCCTTCCCCATCCCAACACAACAGCATCCGTCCCCATCCCAATAGAGCAGCATCCTTCCCCATCCCAACACAGCAGCAACCTTCCCCATCCCAACACAGAAGCATGCTTCCCCATCCCAACACAGCAACATCCTTCTCCATCCCAACACAGCAGCAACCTTCCCCTTCCCAACAATGCAGCAACCTTCACCATCCCAACACAGCGCCTTCTGTCCCCATCCCAACACAGCAGCATCCTTCTGCATCCCAACACAGCAGCATTATTCCCTATCCCAACACAGCAGCATCCTTCCCCATTCCTACACAGCACCTTCTGTCTCCATCCAAACACAGGAGCATCCGTCCCTTTCCCAACACAGCAGCATCCTTCCCCATCCCAACACAGAAGCATCTTTCCCTATCCCAACACAGTAGCATCCTTCTCCATCCCAAGACTGCAGCATCCTTCCCCATCCCAACACAGCAGCATCCTTCTTCATCCCAACACAGCAGCATCCTTCCCCTTCCCTACACAGCAGCATCCTTCTTCATCCCAACACAGCAGCATCCTACCCCATCCCAACACAGCAGCATCCTTTCCCATCCCAAAACATCAGCATCCTTCTCCATCCCAAAACAGCAGCATCGTTTCCCATCCCAACACATCAGCATCCTTCCCCATCCCAACACAGCACCTTGTATCCCCATCCCAACACAGCAGCATCCTTCCCCATCCCTACACAGCACCTTCTGTCCCCAAACCAACACAACAGCATCCGTCCCCATCCCAACACAGCAGCATCCTTCCCCATCCAAACACAGCAGCAACATTCCCCATCCCAACACAGCAGCATCCTTCCCCATCCTAACACAGCAGCACCTTCTCCATCCCAACACAGCATCTTCTGTCCCCATCCCAACACAGCAGCATCCTTCGCCATCCCAAGACATCAGCATCCTTCTCCATCCAAACACAGCAGCATCCTTCCCCATCCCAACACTGCACCTTCTGTCCCCATCCCAACGCAGCAGCATCCTTCTCCATCACAACAGAGCAGCATCATTCCCCATCCCAACACAGCAGCATCCTTCCCCATCCCAACACAGCAGCAACCTTCCCCATCCCAACACAGAAGCATGCTTCCCCATCCCAACACAGCAACATCCTTCTCCATCCAAACACAGCAGCATCCTTCCCCTTCCCAACAATGCAGCAACTTTCCCCATCCCAGCACAGCACCTTCTGTCCCCATCCCAACACAGCAGCATCCTTCTGCATCCCAACACAGCAGCATTATTCCCTATCCCAACAGAGCAGCATCCTTCCCCATTCCTACACAGCACCTTCTGTCTCCATCCCAACACAGCAGCATCCGTCCCTATCCCAACACAGCAGCATCCTTCCCCATCCCAACACAGAAGCACCTTTCCCTATCCCAACACAGTAGCATCCTTCGCCATCTAAGGAATGCAGCATCCTACTCCATCCCAACACAGCAGCATCCTTCTCCATCCCAACACAGCAGCATCCTTTGCCATCCCAAGACAGCAGCATCCTGCTCAATCCCAACACAGCAGCATGCTTCCCCATCTCAACACAGCAACATCCTTCTCCATCCCAACACAGCAGCATCCTTCCCCTTCCCTACACAGCAGCATCCTTCTTCATCCCAACACAGCAGCATCCTTCCCCATCCCAACACAGCTGCATCCTTCCCCATCCCAAAACATCAGCATCCTTCTCCATCCCAAAACAGCACCTTTTGTCCCCATCCCAACACAGCAGCATCCTTCCCCTTCCCTACACAGCAGCATCCTTCTTCATCCCAACACAGCAGCATCCTTCCCCATCCCAACACAGCTGCATCCTTCCCCATCCCAAAACATCAGCATCCTTCTCCATCCCAAAACAGCACCTTTTGTCCCCATCCCAACACAGCAGCATCCTTCGCCATCCCAAGACATCAGCATCCTTCTCCATCCAAACACAGCAGCATCCTTCCCCTTCCCAACAATGCAGCAACTTTCCCCATCCCAGCACAGCACCTTCTGTCCCCATCCCAACACAGCAGCATCCTTCTGCATCCCAACACAGCAGCATTATTCCCTATCCCAACAGAGCAGCATCCTTCCCCATTCCTACACAGCACCTTCTGTCTCCATCCCAACACAGCAGCATCCGTCCCTATCCCAAAACAGCAGCATCCTTCCCCATCCCAACACAGAAGCACCTTTCCCTATCCCAACACAGTAGCATCCTTCTCCATCTAAGGAATGCAGCATCCTTCTCCATCCCAACACAGCAGCATCCTTCTCCATCCCAACACAGCAGTATCCTTTGCCATCCCAAGACAGCAGCATCCTGCTCAATCCCAACAGAGCAGCATGCTTCCCCATCCCAACACAGCAACATCCTTCTCCATCCCAACACAGCAGCATCCTTCCCCTTCCTAACACAGCAGCATCCTTCTTCATCCCAACACAGCAGCATCCTTCCCCATCCCAACACAGCTGCATCCTTCCCCATCCCAAAACATCAGCATCCTTCTCCATCCCAAAACAGCAGCATCGTTCCCCATCCCAACACATCAGCATCCTTCCCCATCCCAACACAGCACCTTGTATCCCCATCCCAACACAGCAGCATCCTTCCCCATCCCTACACAGCACCTTCTGTCCCCAAACCAACACAACAGCATTCGTCCCCATCACAACACAGCAGCATTCTTCCCCATCCAAACACAGCAGCAACCTTCCCCATCCCAACATAGCAGCATCCTTTCCCATCCCAACACATCAGCATCCTTCTCCATCCCAACACAGCAGCATCCTTCCCCATCCTAACACAGCAGCATCCTTCTCCATCCCAACACAGCACCTTCTGTCCCCATCCTATCACAGCAGCATCCTTCCCCATCCCAAGACATCAGCATCCTTCTCCATCCCAAAACAGCAGCATCCTTCCCCATCCCAAAACAGCAGCATCCTTCCCCATCCCAACACAGCACCTTCTGTCCCCATCCCAACGCAGCAGCATCCTTCTCCATCTCAACAGAGCAGCATCCTTCCCCATCCCAACACCGCAGCGTCCTTCCCCATCCCAACACAGCAACTTCTATCCCCATCCCATCACGTCAGCATCCTTCCCCATCCCAACACAGCACCTTCTGTCCCCATCCCAACACAGCAGCATCCTTTCCCTTCCCAACACAGCAGCATCCGTCCCCATCTCAACACAGCAGCATCCTTCCCCTTCCAAAAACAACAGCATCCTTCCGCATCCCAACACAGCAGCATCCTTCCCCTTTCCAACACAGCAGCATCCTTCCCCTTTGCAACACAGCAGCATCCTTCCCCATCCCAACACAACAGCATCCTTCCTCATCCCAACACAGCAGCATCCTTCCCCATCCCAACACAGCACCTTCGATCCCCATCCCATCACAGCAGCATCCTTCCCCATCCCAACACAGCACCTTCTGTCCCCATCTCAAAACAGCATCATCCTTCTTCATCCCAACACAGCAGCATCCTTCCCCATCCTAACACAGCAGCATCGTTCACCATCCCAACACAGCAGCATCCGTCCCCATCCCAACACAGCAGCATCTTCCCCATCCCAACACAGCAGCATCCCTCCCCATCCCAATACAGCAGCATCCTTCCTCTTCCCAACACAGAACATCCCTCCCCTTCCCAACACAGCAGCATCTTTCCCTATCCCAACACAGCAGCATTCTTCCCCATCCCAACACATCAGCATCCTTCTCCATCCCAAAACAGCAACATTGTTCCCTATCCCAACACATCAGCATCCTTCCCCATCCCAACACAGCACCTTGTATCCCCATCCCAAAACAGCAGCATCCTTCCTGATCCCAAAATAGCAGCATCCTTCACAATCCCTACACAGCACCTTCTGTCCCCATCCCAACACAGCAGCATCCTTCCCCATATCAACACAGCAGCAAGCTTCCCCATCCCAACACAGCAGCAAACTTTCCCTTCCCAACACAGCAGCATCCTTCCTCTTCCCAAAACAGCATCATCACGCCCCTTCCCAAAAAACCAGCATCCCTCCCATCCCAACGCAGCAGCATCCTTCCCCATTCCAACACAGCAGCATCCCTCCCCATCCCCATACAACAGAATCCTTCCTCTTCCCAACACAGAACATCCCTCCCCTTCCCAACACAGCAGCATCTTTCCCTATCCCAACACAGCAGCATCCTTCTCCATCCAAACACAGCAGCATCCGTCCCACTTCCAATACAGCAGCATCCTTCATATTCCCAACACAGCAGCATCCCTCCCCTTCACAACACAGCAGCATCCTTCACCATCCCAACACAGCAGCATCCTTCCCCATCCCAAGACAGCAGCATCCATCTCAATCCCATCACAGCAGAATCCTTCCTCATTTAAACACAGCAGCATCCTTCTCCATCCCAAAACAGCAGCATCCTTCCCCATCCCAACACAAGAGCATCTGTCCCCATCCCAACACAGCAGCATCCTTCCCCATCCCAACACAGCAGCAACGTTCCCCATCCCAAAATAGAAGCATGCTTCCCAATCCCAACACAGCAGCATCCTTCTCCATCCCAAAACAGCAGCATCCTTTCCCTTCCCAACACAGCAGCATCCTTCCCCTTCCCAAAACAGCAGCATCCCTCCCTTTCGCAAAACAGCAACATCCCTCCCCTTCCCAACACAGCAGCATCCTGCTCAATCCCAACACAGCAGCATGCTTCCCCATCCCAACACAGCAACATCCTTCTCCATCCCAACACAGCAGCATCCTTCCCCTTCCCTACACAGCAGCATCCTTCTTCATCCCAACACAGCAGCCTCCTTCCCCATCCCAACACAGCAGCATCCTTCCCCATCCCAAAACATCAGCATCCTTCTCCATCCCAAAACAGCAGCATCGTTCCCCATCCCAACACATCAGCATCCTTCCCCATCCCAACACAGCACCTTGTATCCCCATCCCAACGCAGCAGCATCCTTCCCCATCCCTACACAGCACCTTCTGTCCCCAAACCAACACAACAGCATTCGTCCCCATCACAACACAGCAGCATTCTTCCCCATCCAAACAAAGCAGCAACCTTCCCCATCCCAACATAGCAGCATCCTTTCCCATCCCAACACATCAGCATCCTTCTCCATCCCAACACAGCAGCATCCTTCTCCATCCCAACATAGCACCTTCTGTCCCCATCCTATCACAGCAGCATCCTTCCCCATCCCAAGACATCAGCATCCTTCTCCATCCCAATACAGCAGCATCCTTCCCCATCCCAAAACAGCAGCATCCTTCCCCATCCCAACACAGCACCTTCTGTCCCCATCCCAACGCAGCAGCATCCTTCTCCATCTCAACAGAGCAGCATCCTTCCCCATCCCAACACAGCAGCGTCCTTCCCCATCCCAACACAGCAACTTCTATCCCCATCCCATCACGTCAGCATCCTTCCCCATCCCAACACAGCACCTTCTGTCCCCATCCCAACACAGCAGCATCCGTCCCCATCCCAACACAGCAGCATCTTCCCCATCCCAAAACAGCAGCATCCTTTCCCTTCCCAACACAGCAGCATCCGTCCCCATCTCAACACAGCAGCATCCTTCCCCTTCCAAAAACAACAGCATCCTTCCGCATCCCAACACAGCAGCATCCTTCCCCTTTCCAACACAGCAGCATCCTTCCCCTTTGCAACACAGCAGCATCCTTCCCCTTTGCAACACAGCAGCATCCTTCCCCATCCCAACACAACAGCATCCTTCCTTATCCCAACACAGCAGCATCCTTCCCCATCCCAACACAGCACCTTCGATCCCCATCCCATCACAGCAGCATCCTTCCCCATCCCAACACAGCACCTTCTGTCCCCATCTCAAAACAGCATCATCCTTCTTCATCCCAACACAGCAGCATCCTTCCCCATCCTAACACAGCAGCATCGTTCACCATCCCAACACAGCAGCATCCGTCCCCATCCCAACACAGCAGCATCTTTCCCCATCCCAACACAGCACCTTGTATCCCCATCCCAACACAGCAGCATCCTTCCCCATCCCTACACAGCACCTTCTGTCCCCAAACCAACACAACAGCATTCATCCCCATCACAACACAGCAGCATTCTTCCCCATCCAAACACAGCAGCAAACTTCCACATCCCAACATAGCAGCATCCTTTCCCATCCCAACACATCAGCATCCTTCTCCATCCCAACACAGCAGCATCCTTCTCCATCCCAACATAGCACCTTCTGTCCCCATCCTATCACAGCAGCATCCTTCCCCATCCCAAGACATCAGCATCCTTCTCCATCCCAATACAGCAGCATCCTTCCCCATCCCAAAACAGCAGCATCCTTCCCCATCCCAACACAGCACCTTCTGTCCCCATCCCAACGCAGCAGCATCCTTCTCCATCTCAACAGAGCAGTATCCTTCCCCATCCCAACACAGCAGCGTCCTTCCCCATCCCAACACAGCAACTTCTATCCCCATCCCATCACGTCAGCATCCTTCCCCATCCCAACACAGCACCTTCTGTCCCCATCCCAACACAGCAGCATCCTTTCCCTTCCCAACACAGCAGCATCTTCCCCATCCCAAAACAGCAGCATCCTTTCCCTTCCCAACACAGCAGCATCCGTCCCCATCTCAACACAGCAGCATCCTTCCCCTTCCAAAAACAACAGCATCCTTCCGCATCCCAACACAGCAGCATCCTTCCCCTTTCCAACACAGCAGCATCCTTCCCCTTTGCAACACAGCAGCATCCTTCCCCTTTGCAACACAGCAGCATCCTTCCCCATCCCAACACAACAGCATCCTTCCTTATCCCAACACAGCAGCATCCTTCCCCATCCCAACACAGCACCTTCGATCCCCATCCCATCACAGCAGCATCCTTCCCCATCCCAACACAGCACCTTCTGTCCCCATCTCAAAACAGCATCATCCTTCTTCATCCCAACACAGCAGCATCCTTCCCCATCCTAACACAGCAGCATCGTTCACCATCCCAACACAGCAGCATCCGTCCCCATCCCAACACAGCAGCATCTTCCCCATCCCAACACAGCAGCATTCCTCCCCATCCCAATACAGCAGCATCCTTGCTCTTCCCAACACAGAACATCCCTCCCCTTCCCAACACAGCAGCATCTTTCCCTATCCCAACACAGCAGCATTCTTCCCCATCCCAACACATCAGCATCCTTCTCCATCCCAAAACAGCAACATTGTTCCCTATCCCAACACATCAGCATCCTTCCCCATCCCAACACAGCACCTTGTATCCCCATCCCAAAACAGCAGCATCCTTCCTGATCCCAAAATAGCAGCATCCTTCACAATCCCTACACAGCACCTTCTGTCCCCATCCCAACACAGCAGCATCCTTCCCCATATCAACACAGCAGCAAGCTTCCCCATCCCAACACAGCAGCAAACTTTCCCTTCCCAACACAGCAGCATCCTTCCTCTTCCCAAAACAGCATCATCACGCCCCTTCCCAAAAAACCAGCATCCCTCCCATCCCAACGCAGCAGCATCCTTCCCCATTCCAACACAGCAGCATCCCTCCCCATCCCTATACAGCAGAATCCTTCCTCTTCCCAACACAGAACATCCCTCCCCTTCCCAACACAGCAGCATCTTTCCCTATCCCAACACAGCAGCATCCTTCTCCATCCAAACACAGCAGCATCCGTCCCAATTCCAATACAGCAGCATCCTTCATATTCCCAACACAGCAGCATCCCTCCCCTTCACAACACAGCAGCATCCTTCACCATCCCAACACAGCAGCATCCTTCCCCATCCCAAGACAGCAGCATCCATCTCAATCCCATCACAGCAGCATCCTTCCTCATTTAAACACAGCAGCATCCTTCTCCATCCCAAAACAGCAGCATCCTTCCCCATCCTAACCCAGCAGCATCCTTCTCCATCCCAACACAGCACCTTCTGTCCCCATCCCAACACAGCAGCATCCTTCCCGATCCCAAAACAGCAGCATCCTTCCCCATCCCAACACAGCACCTTCTGTCCCCATCCCAACGCAGCAGCATCCTTCTCCATCTCAACAGAGCAGCATCCTTCCCCATCCCAACACAGCAGCGTCCTTCCCCATCCCAACACAGCAGCATCCTTTGCCATCCCAAGACAGCAGCAGCCTGCTCAATCCCAACACAGCAGCATGCTTCCCCACCCCAACACAGCAGCAAACTTCCACATCCCAACATAGCAGCATCCTTTCCCATCCCAACACATCAGCATCCTTCTCCATCCCAACACAGCAGCATCCTTCTCCATCCCAACATAGCACCTTCTGTCCCCATCCTATCACAGCAGCATCCTTCCCCATCCCAAGACATCAGCATCCTTCTCCATCACAATACAGCAGCATCCTTCCCCATCCCAAAACAGCAGCATCCTTCCCCATCCCAACACAGCACCTTCTGTCCCCATCCCAACGCAGCAGCATCCTTCTCCATCTCAACAGAGCAGCATCCTTCCCCATCCCAACACAGCAGCGTCCTTCCCCATCCCAACACAGCAACTTCTATCCCCATCCCATCACGTCAGCATCCTTCCCCATCCCAACACAGCACCTTCTGTCCCCATCCCAACACAGCAGCATCCGTCCCCATCCCAACACAGCAGCATCTTCCCCATCCCAAAACAGCAGCATCCTTTCCCTTCCCAACACAGCAGCATCCGTCCCCATCTCAACACAGCAGCATCCTTCCCCTTCCAAAAACAACAGCATCCTTCCGCATCCCAACACAGCAGCATCCTTCCCCTTTCCAACACAGCAGCATCCTTCATATTCCCAACACAGCAGCATCCTTCCCCTTCCCAACACAGCAGCATCCTTCCCCATCCCAACACAACAGCATCCTTCCCCATCCCAACACAGCAGCATCCTTCCCCATCCCAACACAGCACCTTCGATCCCCATCCCATCACAGCAGCATCCTTCCCCATCCCAACACAGCACCTTCTGTCCCCATCTCAAAACAGCATCATCCTTCTTCATCCCAACACAGCAGCATCCTTCCCCATCCTAACACAGCAGCATCGTTCACCATCCCAACACAGCAGCATCCGTCCCCATCCCAACACAGCAGCATCTTTCCCCATCCCAACACAGCACCTTGTATCCCCATCCCAACACAGCAGCATCCTTCCCCATCCCTACACAGCACCTTCTGTCCCCAAACCAACACAACAGCATTCATCCCCATCACAACACAGCAGCATTCTTCCCCATCCAAACACAGCAGCAAACTTCCACATCCCAACATAGCAGCATCCTTTCCCATCCCAACACATCAGCATCCTTCTCCATCCCAACACAGCAGCATCCTTCTCCATCCCAACATAGCACCTTCTGTCCCCATCCTATCACAGCAGCATCCTTCCCCATCCCAAGACATCAGCATCCTTCTCCATCCCAATACAGCAGCATCCTTCCCCATCCCAAAACAGCAGCATCCTTCCCCATCCCAACACAGCACCTTCTGTCCCCATCCCAACGCAGCAGCATCCTTCTCCATCTCAACAGAGCAGTATCCTTCCCCATCCCAACACAGCAGCGTCCTTCCCCATCCCAACACAGCAACTTCTATCCCCATCCCATCACGTCAGCATCCTTCCCCATCCCAACACAGCACCTTCTGTCCCCATCCCAACACAGCAGCATCCTTTCCCTTCCCAACACAGCAGCATCTTCCCCATCCCAAAACAGCAGCATCCTTTCCCTTCCCAACACAGCAGCATCCGTCCCCATCTCAACACAGCAGCATCCTTCCCCTTCCAAAAACAACAGCATCCTTCCGCATCCCAACACAGCAGCATCCTTCCCCTTTCCAACACAGCAGCATCCTTCCCCTTTGCAACACAGCAGCATCCTTCCCCTTTGCAACACAGCAGCATCCTTCCCCATCCCAACACAACAGCATCCTTCCTTATCCCAACACAGCAGCATCCTTCCCCATCCCAACACAGCACCTTCGATCCCCATCCCATCACAGCAGCATCCTTCCCCATCCCAACACAGCACCTTCTGTCCCCATCTCAAAACAGCATCATCCTTCTTCATCCCAACACAGCAGCATCCTTCCCCATCCTAACACAGCAGCATCGTTCACCATCCCAACACAGCAGCATCCGTCCCCATCCCAACACAGCAGCATCTTCCCCATCCCAACACAGCAGCATTCCTCCCCATCCCAATACAGCAGCATCCTTGCTCTTCCCAACACAGAACATCCCTCCCCTTCCCAACACAGCAGCATCTTTCCCTATCCCAACACAGCAGCATTCTTCCCCATCCCAACACATCAGCATCCTTCTCCATCCCAAAACAGCAACATTGTTCCCTATCCCAACACATCAGCATCCTTCCCCATCCCAACACAGCACCTTGTATCCCCATCCCAAAACAGCAGCATCCTTCCTGATCCCAAAATAGCAGCATCCTTCACAATCCCTACACAGCACCTTCTGTCCCCATCCCAACACAGCAGCATCCTTCCCCATATCAACACAGCAGCAAGCTTCCCCATCCCAACACAGCAGCAAACTTTCCCTTCCCAACACAGCAGCATCCTTCCTCTTCCCAAAACAGCATCATCACGCCCCTTCCCAAAAAACCAGCATCCCTCCCATCCCAACGCAGCAGCATCCTTCCCCATTCCAACACAGCAGCATCCCTCCCCATCCCTATACAGCAGAATCCTTCCTCTTCCCAACACAGAACATCCCTCCCCTTCCCAACACAGCAGCATCTTTCCCTATCCCAACACAGCAGCATCCTTCTCCATCCAAACACAGCAGCATCCGTCCCAATTCCAATACAGCAGCATCCTTCATATTCCCAACACAGCAGCATCCCTCCCCTTCACAACACAGCAGCATCCTTCACCATCCCAACACAGCAGCATCCTTCCCCATCCCAAGACAGCAGCATCCATCTCAATCCCATCACAGCAGCATCCTTCCTCATTTAAACACAGCAGCATCCTTCTCCATCCCAAAACAGCAGCATCCTTCCCCATCCCAACACAGCAGCAACGTTCCCCATCCCAAAATAGAAGCATGCTTCCCAATCCCAACACAGCAGCATCCTTCTCCATCCCAAAACAGAAGCATCCTTTCCCTTCCCAACACAGCAGCATCCTTCCCCTTCCCAAAACAGCAGCATCCCTCCCTTTCGCAAAACAGCAGCATCCCTCCCCTTCCCAACACAGCAGCATCCTTCCCATTCCAACACAGCAGCATCCATCCTCTTCCCAACACAACAGCAACCCTCCCCTTCCCAACACAGCAGCATCCTGCCCTATCCGAACACTGTAGCAACCTCCCCATCCCAACACAGCAGCGTCCTTCATCATCCCAACACAGCAGCATCCTTCTCCATCCCAAAACAGAAGCATCCTTCCCCATCCCAACACAGCACCTTGTATCCCCATCCCAACACAGCAGCATCCTTCCCCATCCCGACACGGCACCTTCTGTCCCCAAACCAACACAACAGCATCTGTCCCCATCACAACACAGCAGCATCCTTCCCCATCCAAACACAGCACCAACCTTCCCCATCCCAACATTAGCAGCATCCTTCCCCATCCCAACACATCAGCATCCTTCTCCATCCCAACACAGCAGCATCCTTCCCCATCCTAACACAGCAGCATCCTTCTCCATCCCAACACAGCGGCAACCTTCCCCGTCCCAACATAGCAGCATCCTTCTCCATCCCAACACAGCAGCCTTCTTCCCCATCCCAAGACAGCAGCATCCTGCTCAATCACAACACAGCAGCATTCTTTCTCATCCCAACACAGCAGCATCCTTCTCCATCCCAAAACAGCAGCATCCTTTCCCTTCCCAACACAGCAGCATCCTTCCCCTTCCCAAAACAGCAGCATCCGTCCCTTTCGCAAAACAGCAGCATCCCTCCCCTTCCCAACACAGCAGCATCCTTCCCATTCCAACACAGCAGCATCCGTCCTCTTCCCAACACAACAGCAACCCTCCCCTTCCCAACACAGCAGCATCCTTCCCTATCCCAACACAGTAGCATCCTCCCCATCCCAACACAGCAGCGTCCTTCATCATCCCAACACAGCAGCATCCTTCTCCATCCCAACACAGCGGCAACCTTCCCCGTCCCAACACAGCAGCATCCTTCTCCATCCCAACACAGCAGCCTTCTTCCCCATCCCAAGACAGCAGCATCCTGCTCAATCACAACACAGCAGCATTCTTTCTCATCCCAACACAGCCGCATCCTTCTCCATCCCAACACGGCAGCATCCTTCCCTATCCCAACACAACAGCATCCGTCCCCATCCCAACACAGCAACATCCTTCCCCATCCAAACACAGCAGCAACCTTCCCCATCCCAATCACAAGCATGCTTCCCCATCCCAACACAGCAACATCCTTCTCCATCCCAACACAGCAGCATCCTTCCCCTTCCCAACAATGCAGCATCCTTCCCCATCCCAACACAGCACCTTCTGTCCCCATCCCAACACAGCAGCATCCTTCTGCATCCCAACACAGCAGCATTATTCCCTATCCCAACATAGCAGCGTCCTTCCCCATTCCTACACAGCACCTTCTGTCTCCATCCCAACACAGCAGCATCCGTCCCTATCCCAACACAGCAGCATCCTTCCCCATCCCAACACAGAAGCATCTTTCCCTATCCCAACACAGTACCATCCTTCTCCAACCCGACACAGAAGCATCCTTTGCCATCCCAAGACAGCAGCATCCTGCTCAATCCCAACACAGCAGCATGCTTCCCCTTCCCTAGACAGCAGCATCCTTCTTCATCCCAACACAGCAGCATCCTTCCCCATCCCAACAGAGCAGCCTCCTTCCCCATCCCAAAACATCAGCATCCTTCTCCATCCCAAAACAGCAGCATCGTTCCCCATCCCAACACATCAGCATCCTTCCCCATCCCAACACAGCACCTTGTATCCCCATCCCAACACAGCAGCATCCTTCCCCATCCCGACACGGCACCTTCTGTCCCCAAACCAACACAACAGCATCTGTCCCCATCACAACACAGCAGCATCCTTCCCCATCCAAACACAGCACCAACCTTCCCCATCCCAACATTAGCAGCATCCTTCCCCATCCCAACACATCAGCATCCTTCTCCATCCCAACACAGCAGCATCCTTCCCCATCCTAACACAGCAGCATCCTTCTCCATCCCAACACAGCGGCAACCTTCCCCGTCCCAACATAGCAGCATCCTTCTCCATCCCAACACAGCAGCCTTCTTCCCCATCCCAAGACAGCAGCATCCTGCTCAATCACAACACAGCAGCATTCTTTCTCATCCCAACACAGCAGCATCCTTCTCCATCCCAAAACAGCAGCATCCTTTCCCTTCCCAACACAGCAGCATCCTTCCCCTTCCCAAAACAGCAGCATCCGTCCCTTTCGCAAAACAGCAGCATCCCTCCCCTTCCCAACACAGCAGCATCCTTCCCATTCCAACACAGCAGCATCCGTCCTCTTCCCAACACAGCAGCATCCTTCCCTATCCCAACACAGTAGCATCCTCCCCATCCCAACACAGCAGCGTCCTTCATCATCCCAACACAGCAGCATCCTTCTCCATCCCAACACAGCGGCAACCTTCCCCGTCCCAACACAGCAGCATCCTTCTCCATCCCAACACAGCAGCCTTCTTCCCCATCCCAAGACAGCAGCATCCTGCTCAATCACAACACAGCAGCATTCTTTCTCATCCCAACACAGCCGCATCCTTCTCCATCCCAACACGGCAGCATCCTTCCCTATCCCAACACAACAGCATCCGTCCCCATCCCAACACAGCAACATCCTTCCCCATCCAAACACAGCAGCAACCTTCCCCATCCCAATCACAAGCATGCTTCCCCATCCCAACACAGCAACATCCTTCTCCATCCCAACACAGCAGCATCCTTCCCCTTCCCAACAAAGCAGCATCCTTCACCATCCCAACACAGCACCTTCTGTCCCCATCCCAACACAGCAGCATCCTTCTGCATCCCAACACAGCAGCATTATTCCCTATCCCAACATAGCAGCGTCCTTCCCCATTCCTACACAGCACCTTCTGTCTCCATCCCAACACAGCAGCATCCGTCCCTATCCCAACACAGCAGCATCCTTCCCCATCCCAACACAGAAGCATCTTTCCCTATCCCAACACAGTACCATCCTTCTCCAACCTGACACAGAAGCATCCTTTGCCATCCCAAGACAGCAGCATCCTGCTCAGTCCCAACACAGCAGCATGCTTCCCCTTCCCTAGACAGCAGCATCCTTCTTCATCCCAACACAGCAGCATCCTTCCCCATCCCAACAGAGCAGCCTCCTTCCCCATCCCAAAACATCAGCATCCTTCTCCATCCCAAAACAGCAGCATCGTTCCCCATCCCAACACATCAGCATCCTTCCCCATCCCAACACAGCACCTTGTATCCCCATCCCAACACAGCAGCATCCTTCCCCATCCCTACACGGCACCTTCTGTCCCCAAACCAACACAACAGCATCTGTCCCCATCACAACACAGCAGCATCCTTCCCCATCCAAACACAGCACCAACCTTCCCCATCCCAACATTAGCAGCATCCTTCCCCATCCCAACACATCAGCATCCTTCTCCATCCCAACACAGCAGCATCCTTCCCCATCCTAACACAGCAGCATCCTTCTCCATCCCAACACAGCACCTTCTGTCCCCATCCCAACACAGCAGCATTCTTCCCCATCCCAACACAGCAGCATCCTTCTCCATCCCAACACAGCACCTTCTGTCCCCATCCCAACGCAGCAGCATCCTTCTCCATCTCAACAGGGCAGCATCCTTCCCCATCCCAACGCAGCCTCCTTCCCCATCCCAACACAGCACCTTCTGTCCCCATCCCAACACAGCAGCATCCGTCCCCATCCCAACACAGCAGCATCTTCCCCATCCCAACACAGCAGCATTCTTTCCCTTCCCAACACAGCAGCATCCATCCCCATCTCAACACAGCAGCATCCTTCCCCTTCCAAAAACAACAGCATCCTTCCGCATCCCAACACAGCAGCATCCTTCCCCTTTCCAACACAGCAGCATCCTTCCCCATCCCAACACAATAGCATCCTTCCTCATCCCAACACAGCAGCATCCTTCACCATCCCAACACAGCACCTTCTATCCCCATCCCATCGCAGCAGCATCCTTCCCCATCCCAACACAGCACCTTCTGTCCCCATCTCAAAACAGCACCATCCTTCTGCATCCCAACACAGCAGCATCCTTCCGCATCCTATCACAGCAGCATCCGTCCCCATCCCAACACAGCAGCATCTTCCCCATCCCAACACAGCAGCATTCTTTCCCTTCCCAACACAGCAGCATCCATCCCCATCTCAACACAGCAGCATCCTTCCCCTTCCAAAAACAACAGCATCCTTCCGCATCCCAACACAGCAGCATCCTTCCCCTTTCCAACACAGCAGCATCCTTCCCCATCCCAACACAATAGCATCCTTCCTCATCCCAACACAGCAGCATCCTTCACCATCCCAACACAGCACCTTCTATCCCCATCCCATCGCAGCAGCATCCTTCCCCATCCCAACACAGCACCTTCTGTCCCCATCTCAAAACAGCACCATCCTTCTGCATCCCAACACAGCAGCATCCTTCCCCATCCTATCACAGCAGCATCGTTCACCATCCCAACACAGCAGCATCCGTCCCCATCCCAACACAGCAGCATCTTCCCCATCCCAACACAGCAGCATCCCTCCCGATCCCAATACAGCAGCATCCTTCCTCTTCCCAACACAGAACATCCCTCCCCTTCCCAACACAGCAGCATTTTCCCTATCCCAACACAGCAGCATCTTTCTCCAACCAAACACAGCAGCATCCGTCCCCATTCCAATACAGCAGCATCCTTCATATGCCCAACACAGCAGCATCCCTCCCCTTCCTAACACAGCAGCATCCTTCACCATCCCAACACAGCAGCATCCTTCTCCATCCCAACACAGCAGCATCCGTCCCCATCCCAAGACAGCAGCATCCTTCTCAATCCCAACACAGCAGCATCCTTCTTCATTTAAACACAGCAGCATCCTTCTCCATCCCAACACAGCAGCATGCTTCCCAATCCCAACACAGCAGCATCCTTCTCCATCCCAAAACAGCTGCATCCTTTCCCTTCCCAACACAGCAGCATCCTTCCCCTTCCCAAAACAGCAGCATCCCTCCCCTTCCCAACACAGCAGCATCCTTCCCATTCCAACACAGCAGCATCCTTCCCTATCCCAACACAGTAGCATCCCCCCCATCCCAACACAGCAGCATCCTTCATCATCCCAACACAGCAGCATCCTTCTCCATCCCAACACAGCGGCAACCTTCCCCCTCCCAACACAGCAGCATCCTTCTCCATCCCAACACAGCAGCCTTCTTCCCCATCCCAAGACAGCAGCATCCTGCTCAATCACAACACAGCAGCATTCTTTCTCATCCCAACACAGCAACATCCTTCTCCATCCCAACACGGCAGAATCCTTCCCCATCCCAACACAACAGCATCCGTCCCCATCCCAAAACAGCAGCATCCTTCCCCATCCCAACACAGCAGCAACCTTCCCCATCCCAACACAGAAGCATGCTTCCCCATCCCAACACAGCAACATCCTTCTCCATCCCAACAAAACAGCATCCTTCCCCTTCTCAACAATGCAGCAACCTTCCCCATCCCAACACAGCACCTTCTGTCCCCATCCAAACACAGCAGCATCCTTCTGCATCCCAACACAGCAGCATTATTCCCTATCTCAACATAGGAGTATCCTTCCCCAATCCTACACAGCACCTTCTGTCTCCATCCCAACACAGCAGCATCCTTCCCTATCCCAACACAGCAGCATCCTTCCCCATCCCAACACAGCAGCATCTTTCCTTATCCCAACACAGTAGCATCCTTCTCCATCCCAAGACTGCAGCATCCTTCCCCATCTCAACACAGCAGCATCCTTCTCCATCCCAACACAGCAGCATCCTTCGCCATCCCAAGACAGCAGCATCCTGCTCAATCCAAAGACAGCAGCATGCTTCCCCATCCCAACACAGCAACATCCTTCTCCATCCCAACACAGCAGCATCCTTCCCCTTCCCTACACAGCAGCATCCTTCTTCATCCCAACACAGCAGCATCCTTCCCCATCCCAACACAGCAGCATCCTTCACCATCCCAAAACATCAGCATCCTTCTCCATCCCAAAACAGCAGCATCGTTCCCCATCCCAACACATCAGCATCCTTCCCCATCCCAACACAGCACCTTGTATCCCCATCCCAACACAGCAGCATCCTTCCCCATCCCTACACAGCACCTTCTGTCCCCAAACCAACACAACAGCATCCGTCCCCATCCCAACACAGCAGCATCCTTCCCCATCCCAACACAGCAGTAACCTTCCCCATCCCAACACGGAAGCATGCTTCCCCATCCCAACACAGCAGCATCCATCTCCATCCCAACACAGCAGCATCCTTTCCCCTCTCAACACAGCAGCATCCTTCCCCTTCCCAAAACAGCAGCATCCCTCCCCTTCACAAAACAGCAGCATCCCTCCCCTTCCCAACACAGCAGCATCCTTCCCCAGCCCAACACAGCAGCATCCGTCCTATCCCAACACAGCAGCGTCCTTCCTCTTCCCAACACAGCAGCAACCCTCCCCTTCCCAACACAGCAGCATCCTTCCCCATCCCCACACAGTAGCATCCTTCCCCATCCCAACACAGCAGCATCCTTCATCATCCCAACACAGCAGCATCCTTCTCCATCCCAGCACAGCGGCAACCTTCCCCATCCCAACACAGCAGCATCCTTCTCCGTCCCAACACCGCAGCATCCTTCCCCATCCCAAGACAGCAGCATCCTGCTCAATCCCAACACAGCAGCATTCTTTCTCATCCCAACACAGCAGCATCCTTCTCCATCCCAACACGGCAGCATCCTTCCCCATCCCAACACAACAGCATCCGTCCCCATCCCAACACAGCAGCATCCTTCCCCATCCCAACACAGCAGCAACCTTCCCCATCCCAACACAGAAGCATGCTTCCCCATCCCAACACAGCAACATCCTTCTCCATCCCAACACAGCAGCATCCTTCCCCTTCCCAACACAGCAGCATCCTTCTTCATCCCAACACAGCATATCATCCTTCCCCATCGCAACACAACAGCATCCTTCCCCATCCCAACACATCAGCATCCTTCTCCATCCCAACACAGCAGCATCCTCCCCATCCCAACACAGCAGCTTCCTTCCCCATCCCAACACAGCACCTTGTATCCCCATCCCACCACAGCAGCATCCTTCCCCATCCCAACATAGCAGCATCCTTCCCCATCCCAACACAGCACCTTCTGTCCCCATCCCAACACAGCAGCATCCTTCTGCATCCCAACACAGCAGCATCCTTCCCTATCCCAACATAGCAGCATCCTTCTCCATCCCAACACAGCACCTTCTGTCCCCATCCCAACACAGCACCTTCTGTCCCCATCCCAACACAGCAGCATCCTTCCCCATCCCAACACAGCAACATCCTTCCCCATCTCAGGTCAAGCATTCATGAGCAGGATGTTCTGTTGGAACTGTATAAAACATAGTCAAGCCACATTTACAAGATTGCTTACAGTTAGAGGATGTTTGTGATCATACTATAGAGAGTAGAGAAGAAATTTACGTGGATGTGTGCTAGTATTAGAGAATTCTATTTTTGTGGAAAGAGTGGATGGGCTGGGGTTTCTTTCTTTGGAACAGAAGGGGCTGAGCGGAGATTTAATTGAGTTGTATAAAATTAATTGGGGCCAAAGTAGAGTGGATAGGAAGGACTTATTTCCTTTCACAAAGAGACCAATAATCAAAGGACATAAAATAATTAGGAGAAGGATCAGAAAAGAGTTGAAAGATAATTTTCTTCACCTTGATTATAGTAGAGATTTGACCCTAACTGCCTGAAAAGGTGCTAAAGGCAGAAGTTCTCATCGCATTTAAAAGACACGTGGATATACATGTGAGGTGCTGCACTCTACAGGGCTATAGGCCAAGAGCTGAAAGGTAGGATTAGACTAGTGGTATTTCATTTTGGTCAACATGGACACAACAGGATGAATGGCCTCCATCTGTGCCATATATCTTTCTATGCTTCCATCCACTCCCTCCAAACATTTTGTCGTCCTTTCCATCCCAGCATTGTAGCATCTGTCTCCATCTCAGTAATGCACCCTCTTCTTTCATCTCAACATAGTCACATTTTTCTCCCAAACACTGCAGCACCCTGCTCCTTGTCAGCAATGCAGCACCCTGCTTCAGCTCAGAAATGCAGCACCATGCTCCAGCTCAGCAATGCAGCACCTTGCTTCATCATTGCAGTTTAGCACCCCTCTTCATCTCAGGATTGCAACTTCCCTCTCCATCCCAACACTGCTTCAACCTTCCCCATCCCAGCAACGCATCAAATTTCTCCAACCTACCACAGCAGCATCCTTCTCTATCCAAATGCTGCATTGTTATTTTCCACATCAACAGTGCAGCATCCATCTCTGCACCATCAATGTAGCATCCTTATCCACACCCACACTGTCAAGTCCATCTTCACACCAACGTTGTCACATCTGTCTCTGCACCAACACTGTTGTGTTAATCTCCACATCAAGACTGCTGAGTACGTCTCCAAGCCAACACTGTCATGTTCTTCTCTTACAACAGTGAATGGACTTTGAAAGTACTTCATTAGCTGTGAAATGCTGGAAGAATAATGATGCAACGCTCCTTTTTTCTCCATACCAACTCTTCAGCATCAGAGCCCATTTCAAGTGCAGGTCATCCCAATGGTACAGCTCCTTCTTGTCTGATTACTGGAACCAGTTTATCATGAAATGGGACCCCTCCTTCCCACAGCATACTTCTCAATCCCAACAGGAGCATATCCTTTTTCAGTCATACACTACACTATCCTTATCTATTTTCATACTTCATTATGTTAAAGGGACTTTTTAAATGCAAGTTGTTGTTCAACAGTTTACACCATACTCATACGGCCTGCCACATTTTTTAACTTACCATTTTTAATTTTTTGTTTCATCAGTCCTGTTTATTTATGCATTTTTTAATACACTGTACTTGTTTCTGAATTTAAAGTATTTAAATTATCTTTATCGCTTCCTCTTATCTGATCTTTGCTCTCACCTCTACTGTTCTTATCTTTAGGTTATATAAATTTTAACAATGTTTCTACCTGAATCCAGATACACCTTTATTGTTTTAAAGTCTTTTCTCCAGCCCAAGTTATCCTTTCCACCAGGGCCTTGACCTCACCTTGGCACAGGTGCAACCTGCCCAAGTCTTACAGGGTATTTCTATCAGGTATTATCACTTCCTGGGCTTCAAAAAAACCACATGATGGGCAGCATCTTCTGGCCTTGCCAGCATCAGGCATCATGATGGGCAGGACGGGAACATTGGGAGCCCAGCCAAAAGACAGTTTCCAGCTGGCATTAAAGTAGTTTGAAATTTTCCGCTCCTGGCTTTCATGGCGGGTCAGGTTGTCCCCATTCCAAACCAAACAGCCATGGCAGTGGATAATAAGACCAGCATGATTCACAATTGCATATAAGAGATATGCGCCAGCTTCACTCGCAACCTTCAGGTGTGTGTGCGCTGCGCTGCGCTTACCGACCTTTCACTGTGCTGTGCTCATGGCTGCTCCAACGTCATGCCAAAGCTGCTCAGGCAAGAGCAGTGGGAATGCAACTAGGGTGGGGGGGGAGGTGCAGGGGGTGCTGAACCAAGGCTGCTTAGGCCAGAGTGGTGGGGGCATGGGGGTGGTTGAAGGTCATAGGCAAGACAGTAAGGGTTGGTCGGGGGGCATGGTGCTTGAGACAAGGCAGAGTCAAGCGAAGGGGCTGGAAGACAAAGGCTTGACTTGGGGGAGTAGGGACATGGAAGTGGAGCCTGGCAAATGTGCACGGAAGCACATGATTGGGGTGGGGGGGGGTGGGATGGTGGAATTAGTCAGGGCGAAAAAGCTGAGTCAGTCCTGGGCAGAAGCACCACACTTAGAGGGCTGTGTTTTGCACGCCAGTCCTGGTCCCAGTCCAGGGAGGGGGGGAGTCTGTCAGTCCTGCGTCAGTCATACACAGTTCATGGTCATTTCCTCACTCACCTCGTCCTGGGGTTTGATGCCTTGATACTGGGGTGCAGATGGCGTAGTCACAATCAGGGGAGGCATCTGCAGCCTGGATATGGGGAACAAGTAATGTAGGGAACAGGGGGCAAGGGGGGCAAGCAACGGCCTTGTGGGTGGGGGGTCTTGTTGAGTCACAGTGCAATGTGACTCAAGATGGGGAGGGGGTCAGGTCTGCATTGGGCATCGGGGCATCAACATCAAACGGTTTGGGGGGAAGACAGGGATATCAATAATAATCACCATAGGCTCCAGGATTAGAGGGGGAGGAAGGAGAGTGATCGGAGGGAGGGAAACCTGCACTTTATATTTTTCCAGCACAATGGGAGGGACCTCTAAGGTCACAAGGGGCATAGAGGGGGTGGTGGGAGGGGGGTGCTGGGGTTGAGGTGGGGCAGAAGCTGGTCTCCTAGTAAAATATCAGCACCACCATTTTTCAGGCTGATCCAATGACACAGTTGAAAAACAAGCTATGAAAAAAATCACCAGGAGAGGGCCCCCAGGGTTTGTGGGAGGAGTTGACTACATCACTTCTGCACCGATTGAAGGGGCCCCAAATAACACTGAGAAATGTTAGGCATAGTCAAATACCAATTGAGACATAAAAGCAAAATACTGTGGATGCTGGAAATTGGAAACAAAAACAAAAATTGCTGGAAAAACTCAGCAGGTCTAACAGCATCTGTGGAGATGAAGACAGAGTTAACATTTCGAGTCCGTGTGACTCTTCATCAAAACTAACTCACAGATCTTCATGGGCCCTCAGCTCATCCAGAGCTGGTTCCTCACTGGCAAAGGCTAACCACAAAAGGCATGGTTGTTGATGCCCTTTTCAGCAGCCACAAAGTGCTTCAGAGAGGAGGTACAAGGTGGCTCATTCTGCAACATACTCCTCGATTGAGCAGACCATGGCATGTTGAAGGTGTGTTTCTGATGTCTGGACAGGTGAGGTGGTGCTCTCCAGTACTCTCCACAGGGGGTCTCCCAAATCATCGTTGCTTGCTGCACTCTACACAGCCTGGTGTTTGAAAGGGGGATGACTTGGTGGAATGAGAGATGGAGGAACTGTCCGAAGTCATCCTCATTGCAGGAGACAAGAGGGCTGAGCTCGTTGAGGGTGAGGAAGCTGAGGCTCCAGAGGAAAAGCACATAGCACAGGCCAGAGAAGGCAGGCATGCACTTGAGATGTTTATAACCACCTGGTTCCAGGAAGATGATAATGATGATTAGCTCATATGAGCCTCTTTCAAAAGTTCCCTCCATGTTGGGTCCACTTGAACACCTTTGTGGCAATCCTCATCATCTCATTGTAGCACATCAAGCTCTGAATGAGTAGTTACATTTGTGCATCATGGAGTCTTCATCCTTGGAAGGCTAGGAAGCCTCTGGAGCATGTGATCATTCTCTTATGGGGCTAAAAACTCCACCAGCAAGCACTGTGAGCAGACTAGACATGACGCAGCATCTTCAAGCATCTCGCCAACATTCCACTGCCTATGCCAGCCTTCAAGAGGCAGGAGCAGCTCTGCAATCTTCAGTGAACTAGTGGCAGTATACCTGCAGTGTTGCAAGGAATCTCAAGGAGGATAATCAACACTCAATGTTTTTCGTTTTGATGACTGACGTCTACTCTGATTCCGCACTGTGGAAGGACGGCAGATTGGCGGGGCAGTCGGCCCCGTGCTTCTTGGATGAGTGCCTCACTGCCCTCCTGGAGGGGATGGCAGTGCGGAGAGAAACCCTTGTCCCCAGAGGTGGGAGGAGGAGGCCCTCCCCACCTCACCAAAAGGGCCTGGGAGGGGGTGCCATCCTGGATTAGGAGACACGATGTGGTGAGGCGCACATGGGTGCAGTGCCGGAAGCGCTTTAACGATCTCCTCCGATCGGGAAGGGTGAGTACCGTGTTGGCATGGGTCACTTTGCAGGACAGTTAAGAGCTGCCCATCCCCCTGTGGGCCTCGTGAGTGTGAGTGGCAAATGTCAATGAGGCAGCATCTGGGCAAGGGGGTGAGCTCTGGCTACTTGGACTGAGTGACTTACAGCTCCAGGGTCATGAATCAGCTGAGCCCTGCAAGGTTTTCCTCAGATGGGGTTGGCCAGGCTGCAATGGCGATGCAGGTACAGGGTGGACTAATCATTGCTCCTCTGTCCTTTCAGGAGAATATATCTCATAACACTGCAGAGAGGTCGCAGACTGTGGGGGACTCCCACACCTCTTCATCCTCACATGGTACGAGCAGGAGGCCCTGGAGCTGGAGAGGCGCCGTGCACCTTGGTCAAGCAGCTGCGGTGAGGCTGGGGAGGCAGAGGGAGTTAAGTGTGCTGTGCACTGAGGTGAGAATGTGGGTTTGTGCAACCATTCCAGTATAATCTCTAAATTGATGTGAGCATCGAACCTGGAATCCCCATTGATAATGAAAGGACAAGGGCACCATGATGCATATCTCTGTCTCACCAGGGTGCCTGGCATACACAGTGACAATGTCATGACTCAAACTAATGACATGTCCTTCTTCTCCCTTTTAGGCTCACCAGCAGGCAGCTGTCATAAGGAGCATGAAGGCTCACCCCTGACCCCTGGGGACCACCATGCTCATCTGCCCTCTCAAGCAGGCACCAGTGCCAATACCAGCACCTTGGTGGGCATAAGGTCACCATCTATTACCTCAGTGGACATTGGTGAGGGCACTTCACACTTATTTGGGGTGCAGGGGGAGGCAGAGAGTGCCCTGGGCATCGGCAGTTGGAGGACTGCTGGGGACCAGGGCAATGTTCAGCCAAGGTTATCAAGGCCAACAGGGACAGCAGAGTGAGCAGGCTGTCTCCAATGCCGGTGCCGTGAGGTAGCACCCACACACATAAATGTAAAGAACCTTAAGCACAAGACGGCCTTATCATGGGTGATATTTTGTTCCCCCATTTGCTTTAACTTTTTTAGTGGTGTGATAAACAACACTGGTTAATGTTAATTTCAGCTATGTTTCACATTCACAATTAAATGAGATTTAATTTTGTGCTATTGGCCTCCGTATGCTTCATTTGTTCTGTAATTGCAGAGAAGGCCATTATGTAATGACAGACATGTGTCCCCTGAAACTTTATTCCACTGGCACAGGGTGTATGTTGCTGGCCAAGGAACTGGTCCTGTCAGGGATTGAGAATGGAGCTTGCAGCCCTGGCATGTGTTGGTGGTTCATCTTTGGCAGGCTAGCTGAAGGAGCATTGGATCCAAGCCTCCCGGGTGTCCCTGCCTCCCTGGAGGTTGCCCGGGTCAGCGTCTACCCCCTTAGTGTTCTCCTGACCGTGCTCGTCCTCGGATTTATCATCTGTGACCTGTGCAGCTGCGTCAACACCTTCTTCCTCCACTGCATCCCCCCTTTCCAGTGCCAGATTGTGGAGAGCGCAGCATTCAACCACTATCAGTGACACACGATCTGGAGGGCATTGCCGTGTGCCAACTGAACGGTCCTCAGACATACTGAGGTACCTGCATCGCCAGCTGTAAACCCTGGCAGCAGGATACTGGCATCTTCTGTGGCCCCTTCCACCTTGGACTTCCTGCTGGCCCTGTGCCCCTTGTGCCTGCACCTCTCCTCCTACAGGTCGCTCCCCTGGAAGCTGAATAGGGTCACCTGGCCTCCTCCCCCTTCTGCCCCTGTCTTCCTCCTCAGGGGAGGTGGCTCCAGCCGAGACCACAATCCCCATTACCAGGGGAAGGCTGCCTGATACCTGGGGCAGGATTTTACATTCGGTGTGTGGGGGCAGGCCCGACACGCCTGAGCCTAAAATGACGCTTGATGGCATCGTGTATGCGTCCCAACGTCATCGCGCTGTCTCGCCATATTTCATTCAGCGGGCGCATGCCAGAGTTGGCTGCGTGCCCGCCGATAATTGAAAGGCCTATTAAGGCCATTAACGAACAAATTAATTTCAAATTTATGCTGCCCGTCCAACCTCACGATTGGCAGGCAGGCGAAAAGGCCAAGCAGTCTTTACCTTTTTTACGAAACCTCATCCGTGAGCAGGATGAGGTTTCCTAAAGTTTTTACAACTTAAATAAAAACTTTCTTTGAAAAATGAAAACATGACCCATCTCATGTGAAACAGTCATACGAGGGGACATGTTTCATTAAATTTTTACCGTATTTATTTATTTTTTTAACAATCATTTCAATCTCCCTGAGGCAGCTCTGTGCCTCAGGGAAATTGAAGCGCTCTTTCATGCGCACATGTGAAAGAGCACTGGAACCAACTCTACCTCCTCCCCCCGCCCGCATAGGTAACGCAGCGCTACCGCTCACGATCCACACTGGGTGGGCCTTAATTGGCCCGCCCACGTGAAATCGCGTTGCCGAGCCGGTTGCGGACGGCGGTCAGCTCCGCAGCAGCCCCCACCCATTCCTGCCGAGCCCACCCAACCATTGAAAAATCCTGGCTCTGGAAGGGCCCACACAGTGTGAATCCTCTGGGAGCCTGGAAAACAACACAGGGTCCTGAACGGAAGCCTCTTAATTCCCTGAATGCAGCTTTGAAATGAGATGAAGTTGTCCTGTTCACAGAAGCAAACAGCAGCAAGTGATATCCTAAACTCCTCACTAAGCACTTTGACAAGGCCACTGACCCCTCTTATCCTGCCTGTGAATGAGGTTTTGCAAACTGTGGCCTGCCCGCCTGCCAGTTTTTCCTGCACGATGGCCTAAAAATCCGCACGAGCTACATAACGTCGGAGGCAATTCGAGTCTCAAGAGCTTTAACTGGCCAATTGATGACTGGCGGGTGCGCCGCCATCTCTATCGTGCGCCCGCCTAGCAAAATGTTGTGAGAGTGTGCATTTTTGTCAGCACGCTCAACCGAGGTCAACGAGCTTTATTTAACGCTCGAGCGGGTCGGGCGCACAGCCGCCCACCTACCCTGCCTGTGGCCCTCTGCTGCCTGTTAAAGAGAGAAAGTATAATTCGCGATTGGCTGCATAGTCACCAATATTAAAGAACACTCACAGCTTTGGCTGGTGTTCGATGAGCTGTTGATGGGTCCTCACTGGCTTGTTGGGGGACACTGATCTCCCCTTCAGTGCAGGCACCAGCCCAGTCCTCTCCAGCCAGCACTGCTCAGTGAGTGGCCTGAGCCCCGGCATTCCCCCCACCGTTCTGGGATCTCTCCCTGTTGCTGTGGGTGATCTTCTCCTGCATGAAGACTGGAGATTGTGAGCTGGATGGAAATAAACTTACAGGACGACAGAAGATAGAGCAAGGGAATGGAACTGACTGGATTGTTCTACAGACGACCAACATGGAATTGATGGGCAGAATGGCCTCCTTCTGTCCTGTAATGGCACTACAACACTATGGCATCGTATATAAAAGTAAGAAGCTGTGATAAACCTATATAAAACAATAGTTTAGCCCCAGCTGGAGTATTGTGTCCAACTCAGAGCACCACACTCTAGAATGAGTGTAACTGCTTTGCAGAAGGTGCAAAAGGAGTTTATTGAAATGTTTCCAGAGATGAGGCAATTACAGTTACATGGATAGATAGGAGAAACTGTGGTTGTTCTTCTTAGAGCAGAGAAGACTAAGATGAGATTTGATGGAGGCATTTAAAATCATGGAAGGTCTAGATAGAATAAATAGTGGTATGGTGGTATTGTCACTGGGCTAGTATTCCAGAGACCCAAGGTAATGCTCTGGAGACCTGGGTTTGAATCCCACCATGGCAAATGGTGAAAATTTGAATCCAATAAAAATCTGGAATTAAAAGGCTGATGATGACCACAAAACCATTACTGATTGTTGTAAAAAACCACTTGATTCACTAATGCCCTTTAGGGAAGGAAATCTGCTGGCCTACATGTGACTCCAGACCAACAACAATAAATGCTGGCCTAGCCAGTGACGCGCAAATCCCATGAGCGAATGAAAGAAAAGCTATAAAAAATAAAGAGAAACTTCTACTAATAGCTGATGGCACAAATTTAAGGTAAGAGCTCGAAAAAAATAATTTTACACAATAAGAGGTTTGGATTTGGCATATTGCTTGGGAAGTAATCCTGAGATTACCACACATGGATCCTGTTTTTTTATTAGGTTCAAAGTTCCTGATATCCTCCTCCCTGTTCTTTCCAATGTCATTGGTCCCCCATGGGCTATGCCAGCTGCTTGTTCCCCTCCCCTTTTCAAGTTCTTTTCTAGGTTCTTCTGGCATCAACTAAGCAGCGCACATTTTGGAACTCTCCAGAATGACTGGCGAGGTTTCCATTATCCTTCCCCATCGACACCTAACACAAGATCTCCAATTCCATATAGTGACAACTCAGCTGTTCTGTCATTCTCCCCCGTTGAATTGTCTCCTGCACTATGGTATCATGGTTAGCGATCCTCCCCACAGCCTTTCTCCTTCTCCCCACAGGCAGCAAGCACATTGTACCTTTTGTATAGCATCTTGTACTGACTCTCAGTCACAGACTCTTCTTTCTGAACCTGAATCTTTCCTCTGGGATGTGACTCAGTTCTGGCGTAAACAGTCCTGAAATTCCTCCCCCTCCTTTATATAATGGAGAGTCTCTAACTCAAGGTCTAGTTCAATGAGTCCAAGCTGGAGTGACTCAAGGTAGTGATGTTTTCCACAGATGTCATCATCTGGGATAGTCTCTCTGTCCTTACTGCTCCAACAGCAGACCCAAAATACTGCCTGTATAACATAATGTTTATAAATATTTATATAATTTAATGCAATTTAAATAACTGTTAGTCTTTTTTCTGCTGCTAACTGAATTGTCTTTAATGTTAAATTAATTTCTCATACTGGTCATTTCACAAATTTATTCTATTAGATCTAAATTAATCTAAATAATTAGATCTAAATCTTAAAATGATGGTTTGACTTTAATATTTGCCTCATTTTTAAGTTACATAGACATGTAATCATCTATACCGATAAACTAGAGTGTGGGTGATAAATTCAACACTTAAATTCCTCATGATCCGTTGGTCCTCACTCTGCACTGATTATGGTGGCATTTTTTCAAATTTTTACCTCCTTTTGTTTACCTTTATTGCTAATTGGTTCTCCCTCTGTTTTATATCAGGTCCTAGTCACTTCCACAAAGCTCTACTGTTGCCCAGGTTCATTGGTGTTTGATTTCAGTTCCAGTTCTCTCTTGCAAAACTCTCACCATTCTTCCCATGCAAACACAACAGCATCTTTCCCCATTCCAACGCTGCAGCATCCTGCCCCATCCCAATACAACAGCAGCATCCCCCATCCGGGGATGTAGCATAGAAGTACAAACTGCACTTGTCCAGGATAATATAATGGCAACAGAGAAAAGAGACATAACTATTGGCAAGACAGAAATAAAATCCATATGGTAGAGAAAAAAGTTAATAAAGAATCAGTCACACTAATCTATAGACCACCTAATAGTGGAAGGGAGATGGAGAAAGAAATATGCAGAAAAAAATAGGGAGTAGGAAACAGAAAAAAGTAATCATGGGGGATTTCAACTATCTTGATATTAATTGGACAGAAGAGATGGATAAAGGGGATAAGGGAATAGAGTCCCTACAATGTGAAAAGGACTCCTTTCTTTCAATGTGTAAAAAGCCTAACAAAGGAGGATTCATTATTGGATCTAATAATGGGGAATGAACTGGAGCAGCGAAGAGAAGTAAAAGCAGGGGAAAGGTGAGGCAATAGTGACCATAACATAATATGCTTTAAGATGATAAAAGAGAAGGACATGATGAAAACTAAGTTAATAGATTGAGGAAAAGTTGATTTTGAGGGGCTGAGAAAAGAATTTGGGAAAATAAAATCAGTGACTACACTGGTAAACATGATATAAAAGAACATTGGGAAACATTTAAAACAGTGTTTCAAAGGAGTGCAGGGAACTATCTTCTATTAAATGGAAAGAACAAACTAAACACCAGTGGGATTCCATGGATGAATAAAGGCCTGAGGGAACAACTGAGGGTTAGGAAAAAGATAAGCATTAAGCATGCAGAGGAGTGCAGGATAAACGAGAATACAAAGCGATTAGGAGAAACATCAAAAAATAACTAGGAAGGCAAAGAGGAATGATGAAATTAAATTGTCAAGGAACAGAAAAGAAGTAGTGAAATAATTTATAGGCACTAAAAGAGGAAGGCTGTGATGGGAATGGGATCATTAAGGGTTAGACAGGATAACAGCACAGGTAACAATAGAGAGATGGCAGAAATATTAAATAATTATTCCACTTGGGTATCTACCAGGAAGAAAGAATAGGTAGACATGACATTGAAAGATGAGAAGAGATGAGCAACATATTAACTGCATTTAAGATAAAAAAAAAGGGATGTACTGAATGAACCAATCAAACTCAAAAAGGATAAAGCCCCTGCTCCGATGGATTGCATCCACATATCTTAAAATAATCTGGGGAAGAGATAACAGACGCCTTACTGCACATATTTAACAATTTGCTGGAAAAGGGGTAGTGCCAGAGGACTGGTGGGTAACTAATGTAATTCCTACATTTATGAAGGGAGACAGAACATGCCCATGGAATTATAGGCTGGTCAGTTTAACATCAGTCATAGGAAAACCAATCCTTACTAAAGAAGAGAATTGAAGAACCTGCAGAAATGAGAAATATAACAATGAATAGTCAACATGGATTTCAAAAAAGAAAATCTTGCTTGACCAACCCAATTGAATTTTTTGAGGCAGTAACAGAGAGAGTAGACAATGGTAATGTAGTAGATGTAATTTATTTGGATATTCTAAAGGATTTGTTAAGGTGCTGCAAAATAGTCTAATGAATAAGGTCAGGGAATATAGAGTCAGGGGACAAATGGCAGTGTGGATTGCTAACTGGTTTCAAGACAAAAGTCAGAGAGTGGGAGTAAAGGGTGATTATTCAGAGAGGCAGAGGGTGGGAAGTGGTGTTCCACAAGGATCAGTGCTGGGACCACTGCTGTTCACAATCTACATTAAGAATTTGGACTTTGAATCAAAAACACAATTTCTAAATTTGTAGATGACACCAAATTGGAGAGACTGTCAATCCTGAGGACTACAACACATTACAGGAGGAAATTGTTAAAATTAGAATCAGCCAAGGCAGTTCAACAGATAAACATGAGGCACTAAACTTTGATAAGAAGAATAGAGAGGTCACTTATTACTTGGAAGGTGCTAGTCTAAGCAGGGCAGAGCAACAAAGGGATCTCAGAGTAAACATGCACTAAATCACTAAAAGTCCGACCACAGGTTAGCAAGGCTATTAAAAAAAAAACAAGCACTCAGTTTTATTTCTAGTAGGGTAAAATTGGAAAGTAAGAAGGTTACACTAAACCTGTATTGAACCTTGTTTAGACCACACTTAGAGCACGCTGTGCGGTAAAGGTCGTCATATTATAAAAAGGATACAGAGGCACTGGAAAGGGTGCAGAGATTTACAAGGATCATACCAGAAATGTGTGGATATACATATCAGGAAAGGATTGACAGGCTGGGTCTCTTCTCTTTTGAAGAAATAAGGTTGATGTGTGACCTAATAGAGGTCTTTAAAATTATGGATAATTTGATAGAGTGGATGCAGAGAGAATGTTTCCTCTTGTGGGGAAGAGCATAACTAGAGGCCATCAATATAAGATAGTCACCAAGAAGTCTAATGCAGAATTCAGAAAAAATTACCCAAAGAGTGGTGAGAATGTGGAGCTCATTACCACTGGGAGTGGCTGAATAGTGTAGATGCATTTACAGGGAAACTAGACAAGCATACAAGGAAGAAAGGAATAGAGAGTTATACTGATAGAGTTAGATGAGAAAGGGTGGGAGTAGGCTCAAGGGGAGCATAAAGACCAGCATGGACTGGTTGCACTAAATTCCCTGTTGCTATGCTGTATAACCTTTGTAATCCCAACACAGCAGCATCCTTCCCCATCCCAACACAGCTGATATTTTGTCTCATATCTAACAATATCCAAACAATTCAGCATCATTGAACAGCCAGCACTACAGAGTCACTCTCCATTTAAAGACTCCAGCATCCATTTCCATTTAAACACTCCGGTGTTCTTCTCCACCCCACATAGCTGTGTGACTTTCCATTCCAAGTAACCAATATGCTACATTATCTAAACACTGCAGCTTCTTTCTCCTTGAAACCCTGCAGTACCCTTCTCCATCCTAAAGCTGCAGTATCCTGCCCAATCCCAACCATGCAGCAAACTTCTCAATTCCAAACACAACAAAAGCCTTCAATATTCAAACAATGCAGCGATCCTTCTCGATGGAAACCCGGCTGCAACTTTTTCCTTCCCAACACAGTAACGCCCTACAGGAACCAAATGCTAGCTCGAATGTTTCTATTCACAACACTGCAGCGGCATCCTGCATCGCAACACTGCAGCGGCATCCTGCATCGCAACACTGCAGCATCTTGGCTTGTCACAACAGACTGCATCATTCAGTATTGCAACACTGTAGCATCTTTGCTCATCACAATGCTGCAGATTTATCCAGTATTACAACACTGGAACAACAACCTGCAGCGCAACACTGCAGCATATTTGCTTATCAAAACATTGCAATAACGTCCTGCGCTGCAACACTGCAGCAGGTTTGCTCATCAGAACAGTGCAACAGAATCTTTCATTGCAAAACTGCAGTATCTTTTCTCATCACACTATGGTATCATCCTGAATTGCAACACTGCAGCTACAGCTTGCATTACAGCACTACAGCATTACCCTGCATTGCGATACTGCAGTATGTTGTGTTGCAACACTAGAGCACCATCCTACTTTGTAACACTGCAGCACCATCCTGCATTACAACAGTGCTGCAACAGCCTGCATTGAAACACTGCAGCATCACCCTGCATTTCAGCATTGCACTACTGCAGCAGCAACCTACATAGCAACAGTGAAGCTGTTTTTGCTGATCACAACATTCAGCATCATCCTGTAATTGCAACACTGCATCCTGCATGATCCAACATCACAACACAGCATCATGATCCTCATCACAACACTGTAGAACCATCCTACATTGCAACATTGCAGCATCTCTGCTCATCACAACACAAGAGCATCATACTGCTTTGCAACACTGCAGCATCTTTGCGTATCACAATATTGCAGCATCACCCTGCATTGAAGCACTGCCACAGCATCCTGCATTACAACACTGCAGAAGCATTCCACATTGCAACACTGCAGCACCTTGGCGTGTCACAACACACAGCACCATTCAGTATTGCAACACTGTAGCATATTTGCTCATCACATTGCTGCAGAATCATCCAGTATTGCAACACAGCAAAAGCAACCTGCATTGCAATTCTGCAGCAGATTTGCTCATCAAAACACTGCAACAACATCCTGCATTGCAACATTGCAGACCCCTTCTTTACCTAACTACTGAAACAAACATGCTCCTTCAAACACAATCATATTCCTAATCACAGCACTGCAGCATTCTTCTGTATACCACCATTAGAACTTCTTTTTATATTCAATACTGCAAGAACCTTCTCCATCAAACATGGCTGCATAATTCTAGCTGTCAGAGTCTTGAAATTATGAATGATTGGGCTCATGTGTTTGGTGTATAAGTCGTTGAAATGGAGGAGGGTGCCGCAGTATTGGGGGACAGAAGCAGTCCACAGTGTGTGATGGGTGTTGCAGTGTTTAGAAATGGGCAAGCAGCTATATAGGGTTGGAGAAGGATGCTGACATATTGGGATTGTGGAGGGTGCTTTACGATTGGAGGATGCTGCATTGTTAGGATGGAGAAAGAGTCTGCACCATTTTAAATGGTGACAAATGCTGTTGTGTGGGATGCAGAAGAATTCTGCAGTGCTGCAGTGGAAGAGAAGGCTGCAGCATACTAGTTCACTTATGACAAAGCAAACACCCTTCTCCATCCCAACACTGCTGTCTGCTTCAGTATTCAAGTACTGTAGCCCCTTTCATCTCAAAGCTCTCCATCATCATTCAACATTCAATCTCTGCAGCAATGATTCACAGCAAAAGAACTGATTGCTTTTCAGTTCCAAACACGACAGAATTCTTCTATATGCTACCACTTTGGTATCATTATCCACCGAAGCAATTTAGAATCCATCTCCATTCCAGTGCTGCAGCATCCTTGTCTTACCAACAAAGGCACTTATCAAATAAAACAAAGCAGCTTCCTGCATACCAACATCACAGTATCCTTCTGCATCTCAACATAAGAGTATCTGTTCCATTCCAAAACATTAGCAACCTAATATGTGGCATAATTGTCCATTCAGACACTGTAGCACATTTTCAATCATGACAGATCCAACACCATTACATTCTTCTCCACAACACCATGTGAAATAGCACCTTGTTTATCCGTCCAAAACAATGCCGCATCCATCCCTATTCCAACACTGCAGCACCCTGTCCCCATCTAAACATCATTTTAAATCTCAATGCAGTGATATCTTTCAGCATTCCAACACAGCCACATCCTGAACTGTATCCCAAAACTGCGGCTCTTAATCCATCCCAACAGAGCAGCATCATTCTCAATCCCAACATGACAGCTTCTATCTTCATCCAAATCTGCAAAAACAATGTCAGTGAGCAAGTGGTCAGTGTGTGGAATACAAGTCACAGAGAGGCATCAGGTCCAGTTTCTTTTTATTCATTAATGCAAATTAGATAGCTTACTTTCAGAGTATAACATTTTAGCATACCATTACAAAAGTATAATAATTTTCAGAATAGTTTTCTGGTTTGTTGCAAAGTAGGTTTATGGGTGTGAGTGTAGATGGTTCTGTCTGTGTGATTTAATTACATTTGGAGTCAGGTAGATTGCAAGCTTGGAATTATCAAAAGAAGCTCGGTGTAGAAATGTACTTGAAATGCTAATGAGTAAACATAGATGCTGTCTTAGCGTGTAAGGCGCGAAGGAACTTTGCATTTTTAGATAAGTGAAGGGATCGTTTGGATTTCAAGGGGATGTTAATTTGTTTACAACTAGCCAGATAAGCAAGGCTTATGAGTCCCAAAGCTCTTCACCGTCGTTTTCCTCACTTCGTGTCCAGATCTGTTGTAAACTAATTGATAGAAGAAATTGATAAGTCAACAACTCCATCATAAATTGTATCATATGACTGCCAGAATGGATCATGGTATATTTTGTTAAGTAATCCTCATGCTGCTACACAGCATTGGCTTTAATAATAAAACTGCAACAGCTTTATGCATAAAAACACGATCCATGCACAAGTTGGGGCAATTTTCCTTAGAGAAGAGAAGGTTAAGAGGAGATTTGATGGAGGCGCTCGAAATCATGAGGTGTTTGGGCAGAGTAGAAAGGAAGAAACTGTTCCCATTGGTGGAAGGATCAAGAATGAGAGAGCACAGATTTAAGGTAAAAATTGGCAAAAGAAGCAATGGCAATACAAGGAGAAACCATTTCAAGCAGTGAGTGGTTAAGATCTGTACTGCACTGCCTGAAAGTGTAGTGGGGCAGGTTCAATGGAGAGATTCAAGAGGGATAAAAACAAAAAAACTGCGGATGCTGGAAATCCAAAACAAAAACAGAATTACTTGGAAAAACTCAGCAGGTCTGGCAGCATCGGCGGAGAAGAAAAGAGTTGACGTTTCGAGTCCTCATGACCCTTCGACAGAACTTGAGTTTGAGTCCAAGAAAGAGTTGAAATATAAGCTGGTTTAAGGTGTGTGTGTGGGGGGCGGAGAGATAGAGAGAGAGAGAGGTGGGGGGGGGTGTGGTTGTAGGAACAAACAAGCAGTGATAGAAGCAGATCATCAAAAGATGTCAATGACAATAGTACAATAGAACACATAGGTTTTAAAGTTAAAGTTGGTGATATTATCTAAACGAATGTGCTAATTAAGAATGGATGGTAGGGCACTCAAGGTATAGCTCTAGTGGGGTTTTTTTTATATAATGGAAATAGGTGGGAAAAGGAAAATCTTTATAATTTATTGGAAAAAAAAGGAAGGGGGAAACAGAAAGGGGGTGGGGATGGGGGAGGGAGCTCACGACCTAAAGTTGTTGAATTCAATAATCAGTCCAGAAGGCTGTAAAGATTCAAGAGGGAATTGGATCATTATCTGAAAAGGAAAAAAATTGCAGGGCAATGGGGAAAAAGCAGGGGAGTGGCACTAGGTAAATTGTTCCTTCAGAGGGTCAGCACAGGCATGATGAGCCAAACAGCCCTCTTCTGTACTGTGACCATTCTATGATTCCATAAAGCTATCTCTCCCTGTCCCTGTGTTACAGAACCTCTCTTTCTCTGCCCTTCAACATTGTTCTCTTAGCAGAGTGTAGCTGAGTTCTCTTGAAAATTTAAAAGAAAATAATATAGAGAAGTGTTGTAGCAGCAGCCAACATCCTAGAATGTCCATGCAGCTGCTTGAACTAGGCCCACAGCCCACATCCCATAAATTTTGTGAGTTTCTTCTGTGTCTCAAAGTTGTATCAAGTTTAGTGCTACCTTGCAATAGCTAGTTTTATTTTGGAAAATATACATATTACTAATACATAAGAGATCTATTTTTCTTTTCCTCACCTTCAGCAAGTTGTCACCTTGGGAAAAAGTAATTACTACTATGGCAATAATGGGGATCCACATGAAACAGAACACTAACATTAGCCATCCAAGTATTATTGCCCAGGTGGGATACTCAATAGGTCCATATGTTGGTGGTTTAAATATTGCTATAGACCAGATTAGGATTGCCTGTATTCACAAACAGAATAATGAGAAACACATTGAGTTAGATAATCTGCAGCTCATTGAAAGGCAATTTAAGTCACTAAAAGATACCACATCTCCTTACAGTCAGCACAGCTGGTGTGACAAAAACCCAACACACTCTCCACCACAGCCAGAAGAGCCAATGCCTTTTCCCAATCATCATCTCAATGTCCTTGATGAATCTGTTTAAACCTGTGAACAAGAAAGCAGAGAGAGAGAGGGAGAGAGAGTGAAAGACAATCACATGGTTTGTCTGAAATTTAGGGCAACTTGTTTAAATTTAAAGTTTATTTTGTACTGGGTGTCACTAGCTTTTCCAGTGTTTCCAATGTAGTGCAGATAGTTTGACATCTGCCAATTTACCTTCTTCTGCCAACCTGAATCCACATGCAGTTACATTGCTACACATGAAAAAGAATGGATGCCAAATGAGTGCTTTCATGATTTGATGCTTCGACTTGTTCTGGGATTCTAACCAGCTTTTGTTGCACTTACCATAAATCCAGTTTAAGCCTATGAGTTCCAGTACAGCGATCAAAATTAAGCCCCATCCAGAACAGAAATGATCAAGTAAATTTGTCCAGTAAATCCCAGCCTAAAAAGATATTGGAGAAAGTGTGGAAGAAAATGATTCTTTTTAGAATCCTGTATGTTGGTCTAACTTTTTCTTTATTTAACGTTAAGGTAGTTAATGTTAAGTTCCAATATTTGTTAGAAATGAAGGCCAAAACCAGGACAGGCTCCTCCTCACCGTCCAAGGGCCCAAACACTCCTTTCAAGTGAAGCAGCATTTCACTTGCATTTCCCCCAACTTAGTCTACTGCATTCGTTGCTCCCAATGCGGTCTCCTCTACATTGGAGAGACCAAACGTAAACTGGGTGACCGCTTTGCAGAACATCTGCGGTCTGTCCGCAAGAATGACCCAAACCTCCCTGTTGCTTGTCATTTTAACACTCCACCCTGCTCTCTTGCCCACATGTCTATCCTTGGCTTGCTGCATTGTTCCAGTGAAGCCCAACGCAAACTGAAGGAACAGCACCTCATCTTCCGACTAGGCACTTTACAGCCCTCTGGAATGAATATTGAATTCAACAACTTTAGATCTTGAACTCCTTCCTCCATCCCCACCCTCTTTCTGTTTCTTCCCCCTTCCTTTTGTTTTTTCCAATAATTTATATAGATTTTTCTTTTCCCACCTATTTCCATTATTTTTAAATCTTTCATGCCCTGCTAGTCTTTCCACCCCACCCGCACTAGAGCTGTACCTTGAGTGCCCTGCCATCCATTCTTAATTAGCACATTTGTTTAGATAATATCACCACCTTCAACACCTCTGTGTTCTTTTGTTCTTTTGTCTGTGACATCTTTTGATTATCTGCTCCTATCACTGCTTGCTTGTCCTACAACCACACCACCCACCCCCCCACCACTTCTCTCCCCCCACCCCACCAACCACCCCCCCCAACTTAAACCAGCTTATATTTCACCCCTCTCCTTATATTCAGTCAGTTCTGTTGAAGGGTCATGAGGACTTGAAACGTCAACTCTTTCTTCTCCACCGATGCTGCCAGACCTGTTGAGTTTTTCCAGATAATTCTGTTTTTGTTTTCCTTCAGACAGAATTTGATTGCTTGTTATAAAACTCTCCACAGATTACATGAGTCTCAGCCATTATCCCTTTTATACAACCAAGTAGGTACTTAGTTAAACAACCTAATAATTAGCAATTGAATTTCTTTAACTGTTTCCTTCCTTAACAGATTCCCCTCTTAAGTTTTGGGAAGAATTTTCCCCCCATTGCGGGAGATGTGCGGGGGTGGGCGGGATCCGGCGTGAACCCGAGTGGTGCCCCCGATCGGGTCTGCACCACCATTTTATGTGGGCGGGTCAATTAAGGCCCACCCAGCGCGACGACACCTGGAAGCTCTGTGCACTTACTGTGCAGGCGGGGGAGATTCCCAGAGTCAGGTCCTGTGCTCGTTCGTGCATGCGCGCAAAAGAGAGCAGCAATCTCCCTGAGGCATGGAGGGGTTTCAGGGAGATCAGTTTAAGTTCAGAAAAATTTAATAAAGGAAAAAAAAAATTAAGGACATGTCCCCTCATGTGAAACTGTCACATGAGCTAGGATATGTCCATTAATTTTTTCAAACATTTTTATTTAATTAATAAACTCTTCGTGAAACCTCATCCTACCTGTGGATGAGGTTTCATGAAAACTTTGAAGGCCACCTGGGCTTTTTGCCTGCCCGCCAACCTTAAGGTTGGATAGGCAGCATTCTTAACAACTTTAATTACTTTTTTAATGGCCTAAATAGGCCTTTGACAATTTGGCAGACACACAGCCAACTCGGCTATGCACCCGTCGAACTGACAATCTAAATGACGTGCAGTGACGTCAGGTCACACACCCGATGTCACTGTGCATCATTTTACGTGTCTGCGAGTGGGCTGCGCCCCTGCTTGCCAACCCAAAGATTCTGCCGATAATCACACAAAAGAATAATGGTAATAACAAACATCAGTATATTTTTTTTTCATTCAATTAATTGACCTTATTGCCTTCCTTAAAAAAACACACATATAGATATAGCCAGACAAAAAGAAGTACTTTTTCTTAAAGAAAATGACGTCCCTCTTTGAGGATCTCTAGTAATTTCTTGGAGGTCACACCTCTTTTGGTGAAGCAGTCAGATAATTGGTAGCTGCTATCAATCCATCTGATCTTGGCAATCTCCTTATTCTCGAGCATCTGTTTTAAGCGTGCAATGTCAATCTGCAATCTCTTCTCATTAACGCAATTTGTAGAGTGAACATTTTCCCAAAGTGACTTATCATCTATAAGATATTCGACAGGTACCATCCCTGAATACCCTTTTCCATTTAAAACTTCTGCCAATATTTTTGATATAAAGAATGCCATACCTACTGCCTCAACAAGGGTCAGAGTCTCCATTGCTAACGTACTCTTTACAACTCCCTATTTCTTTCTAGATTCCCATGCCAAAGGGCAGCATTTGCTTTTTTCCCCATGAGAAATATTATAATCCTCCCGCACTCGAAAATCCATCACATAGCTTTGCATTAGGCGCATCACTGAAAACAATCAATTTTTTTTTCTCACATCACTCTAAGATGGGAATTTCAAAACACACTGCTCCATTTTTAATTTTGTCAATGATTTCTTCAATCTTGGGATCGTTCATTTTAGTGCTCAATTTCCAACTCCAATTCCAAAACGTCAAAACTGACGCCTGGCCTTGTTTATTTGCCTAGCCAACTGAGTTGCCTAATTAGACTTCTGAGTTCCTCTTTGTCTGTTTCAGAAGCCACTGTTTCTTTCTGGGAGGCCCTGCCAAAAACGAATTGCAATGGAATTGATGTTCTCCAAGTAGGATTGCTGGTGTGAAAGGACGTGCAATCCGCTCTGCCTGATTTCCAGTCCAATGTGCTTAAATGCACCAGAAGCCTGACTTCCAATTTTGAACTCTGTTCTGAGGCCATTAATGACAACAGTTTCAGCTACTACCACCACACAAAAAATCATCCACATGCATCACAAAGATGCCTGCAAGTTTCCCTCCATGATGCCACTAAAACATTGCCGTGTCTGCTTCTAACTGAAGGCAGCCCAAATTCAGCAAAACCGACCTCACTGAGAAATACCAAACTCTGGAGGCATCATTTAAACCATGTACCCATTTATTTAGTTACCAGAGAGACCCTTCTGTGTTTGGCGCCTCTTTTGATGGACGGAGAAAAACTTCCCTTTGAAGTTGGTGCCCTTGAAAAAAAGCAGCTTTAATATCAATGGGCTTACATTCCCAAGCTTTTGTAGCTCATAGAACTAAAAAGACCTTCAGCATAACTTTCTCTGCTGTAGGTGAATCTATTCCTATATCCCTGGTCACCCAATTTTTCTTCAAACCCTTGTGCCACTAGCCTGCCTCTAGCGTTATAAGTCCCATCAAGAAGCACCTTTTCTGTGCATATCCATCTATCTGGTTTCTCCCTATCTGGCACCTCTGTGTTTACCCCAAATTCTTTCCAACTATGTAATTCTTGCTGTTTGGCATCCTTTATTAATTTATTGTCTAATTTGTTTGAAGGTATTGAGACTTCTCAATCACATGGGCTTCTGCTCCTAGTAGCATTACCATTCTGTGCTATATTCCTTGACTTTATTATGCTATGCCCTCTATCCTGCCTTCTATCATGCTCCATACTGTTACTGTTTAATCACCCTCTCCCATTTATAGATATTCTTTGAACAGTTTGCGACTTCTTCCTCGAGGCATTTTCACTCTCAGGCCCACTGTCTGAACTGAAACTGTGTTTCCGTGCCTTCCATTTTTATACTTCATGTTCCCAATCCATTGGCCTAACCTCCTGTCCTTTATCTTGTACATTTAATAAGTCTTTATATTTTCCAGTGGCCTTCCCTACTCTACCTACAAACATCACTTCCCACCATTGGCTGGACCCTTCTGGCAAGTATGTAACTTTAGTGCTAGTTTTCGGCAATTGTCCTCTGGGACAAATCACTTCATCTTCTTCGCCCGAATTATTGTTTCCATCTTCAGATACCCTGTCAACTTCAGCTACCCGGTCCTCACAATCATGCAACAAATATATGGGTATGAGAAGTGCATGGTTCCTTGTCCGTTCCTACAACACTTGCCAAACCCGCAAATTTGTAGTCTGCGCCAACTAGCATTGATGAGTGTACTCGAACAGTCTGGTTCCCATCTTGTAAAATGACTGTTTTACCATCTTTACCTATAATCTTTCCCAGGCCTTTCCACTCATTAAGTTCTTCTCTTTTATAACATACCATGA